>NC_143052.1:360093965-360396982 GCF_052426305.1 Pelodiscus sinensis | reverse complement strand
TCCCCCACGAGTCAGTCACAGGTGGAGAGCTCGCTGGTCCCTCAGGGTTCCCCACTTATGGGTCAGTCGCACGCAGAGCGCTCGCTGGTCCCTCGGGGTCCCCCTCGTACGGGTCAGTCGCACACAGAGCGCTCGCTGGTCTCTCAGGATCCCCCTCGTACGGGTCAGTCGCACGCAGAGTGCTCGCCTGTCCCTCGGGATCCCCGTCCTACAGGTCAGTCGCACGTAGAGCGCTCGCCGGTACCTCAGGATCCCCCTCGTATGGGTCGGTCGCACGTAGAGCGCTCACCTGTCCCTCTGGGTCCCCCTCGCACGGGTCAGTCGCACGCAGAGCGCTCGCCCGTCCCTCAGGATCCCCCTCGTACGGGTCAGTCGCACGCAGAGCGCTCGCCGGTCCCTCGGGATCCCCCTCGTACGGGTCAGTCGCACACAGAGCGCTCGCCGGTCCCTCAGGATCCCCCTCCTACGGGTCAGTCGCACGCAGAGCGCTCGCCGGTCCCTCGGTGTCCCCTCGTACGGGTCAGTCGCACGCAGAGCGCTCGCCGGTCCCTCGGTGTCCCCTCGTACGGGTCAGTCGCACGCAGAGCGCTCACCGGTCCCTCGGTGTCCCCTCGTACGGGTCAGTCGCACGCAGAGCGCTCGCCAGTCCCTCAGGATCCCCCTCGTACGGGTCAGTCGCACACAGAGCGCTCACCGGTCCCTCAGGATCCCCCTCGTACGGGTCAGTCGCACGCAGAGCGCTTGCCGGTCCCTCAGGATCCCCCTCGTACGGGTCGGTCGCACGTAGAGCGCTCACCGGTCCCTCGGGATCCCCCTCGTACGGGTCAGTCGCACACAGAGCGCTCACCGGTCCCTCAGGATCCCCCTCCTACGGGTCAGTCGCACGCAGAGCGCTCGCCGGTCCCTCAGGATCCCCGTCCTACGGGTCAGTCGCACACAGAGCGCTCACCGGTCCCTCAGGATCCCCCTCCTACGGGTCAGTCGCACGCAGAGCGCTCGCCGGTCCCTCAGGATCCCCCTCCTACGGGTCAGTCGCACGCAGAGCGCTCGCCGGTCCCTCAGGATCCCCTCGTACGGGTCAGTCGCACGCAGAGCGCTCGCCGGTCCCTCGGGATCCCCTCGTACGGGTCAGTCGCACACAGAGCGCTCGCCGGTCCCTCAGGATCCCCCTCGTACGGGTCAGTCGCACGCAGAGCGCTCGCCGGTCCCTCGGGATCCCCTCGTACGGGTCAGTTGCACGCAGAGCGCTCGCCGGTCCTGGTCCTGCTGCCTGTGCCCTGGGCCGTGGGCGGCTGGTGGGTTGGCGCTGCATCAAGGTGTTGGCTGTCAGGCGGGTGCTGGGCCGTGGGTGGGTGCTGAGCCGTGGGAGGCTGGCGGGTGGGCGCTGGGCAGTGGTAGGCTGCTGGGCGGCCGCTGGGCCGCGGGCGGGCCCTGGGCCGTGGGAGGGCTGGGGGGCGGGCGCTGGGCCGTGGGAGGCGGGGGGGCGGGCGCTGGGCCGTGGGAGGCTCGGGGGCGGGCGCTGGGCCGTGGGAGGCTCGGGGGGCGGGCGCTGGGCCGTGGGAGGCTCGGGGGCGGGCGCTGGGCCGTGGGAGGCTCGGGGGCGGGCGGGCGCTGGGCCGTGGGAGGCTGGCGGGCGGGCGCTGGGCCGTGGGAGGCTGGCGGGCGGGCGCTGGGCCGTCGGAGGCTGGGGGGGCGGGCGCTGGGCCGTTGGAGGCTGCGGGGGCGGGCGTTGGGCCGTGGGAGGCTGGGGGGGCGGGCGTTGGGCCGTCGGAGGCTGGGGGGGGCGGGCGCTGGGCCGTGGGAGGCTGGCGGGCGGGCGCTGGGCCGTGGCATGGGGGCTAGGCTCTCTTCCCGGGGCCTGGTGAGGGTCAGGTTGGTGGGGAAGTGGCACAGGGCAGGGCTGCTCCCCGAACCGCCCTCCCAGCAGCCGGCTCTGGCCTGCGCTGTTCTGGCCTCGCCCGCCTTGCCGCTTCCTCGCACTTTGCCCCTGCCGGCGGGGCGGGGCCTGGCCTGGCATCTCCCTGCTCCAGGTGCTGCCTGGGGCCGGCTCGGGGTCCCCGCCTCACCGTGGTGTCTGCCCACAGCCCCGAGCCGTCCTGGCCGCAGCATGGGGAGCTGGGCCTGCCGCCCGCCCGCCTCTGCCGCCCTGCCGCCGGCTCAGCGCCCTGGGGCCCTCCCCACCCTGTAGCCCCCGCCGGCCCGTCCAGAGCTGCGCCCCCGCCCATGGAGAGGATGAGCTGGCTCAGCAAGCTGCACCCCCGGGCAGCAGGGCACCGGGCCAGCCGTGCCCCCAGCCTGCAGAGCCCCGCGCCCGCCGACCCTGAGACCTGCCTCATGGTCTTCAAGAACCACTGGTACCAGGTGCGGCTGGGGGCTGGGCACAGGGTCGCTGTGGGGTGTGGGGGCGGGAGATGGGGAGAAGGGGGGTGCTGTGGGGAGCCGGGGGCAGGAGATGGGGCTGTGGGGTGGAGAATGGGGGTCACCGTGGGGCAAAGGGGCGGGAGATGGGGCTGTGGGGGGAAAAGCGGGGTCACTGGGGGTGAGGGGGCAGGAGATGGGTCTGCGGTAGGAGAAGGGGTTCACCGTGGGGCGGAAGACGGGGTTGCAGTAGGGGAAGGGGGTCGCCGAGGGGCAGGAGACGGGGCTGCGGGAGGAGAAAGGGGTTGCCGCGGGGCGGGAGACGGGGCTGCGGGAGGAGAAGGGGGTCGCCGTGGGCGGGAGACGGGGCTGTGGGAGGAGAAAGGGGTCGCCGCGGGGCGGGAGACGGGGCTGCGGGAGGAGAAGGGGGTCGCCGCGGGGCGGGAGACGGGGCTGCGGGAGGAGAAGGGGGTCGCCGCGGGGCGGGAGACGGGGCTGCGGGAGGAGAAGGGGGTCGCCGCGGGGCGGGAGGCGGGGCTGCGGGAGGAGAAGGGGGTCGCCGCGGGGCGGGAGACGGGGCTGCGGGAGGAGAAGGGGGTCGCCGCGGGGCGGGAGACGGGGCTGCGGGAGGAGAAGGGGGTCGCCGCGGGGCGGGAGGCGGGGCTGCGGGAGGAGAAGGGGGTCGCCGCGGGGCGGGAGGCGGGGCTGCGGGAGGAGAAGGGGGTCGCCGCGGGGCGGGAGGCGGGGCTGCGGGAGGAGAAGGGGGTCGCCGTGGGCGGGAGGCGGGGCTGCGGGAGGAGAAGGGGGTCGCCGTGGGCGGGAGACGGGGCTGCGGGAGGAGAAGGGGGTCGCCGTGGGCGGGAGGCGGGGCTGCGGGAGGAGAAGGGGGTCGCCGGGGCGGGGGGGCGGGGCGGGAGACGGGGCTGCGGGAGGAGAAGGGGGTCGCCGCGGGGCGGGAGACGGGGCTGCGGGAGGAGAAGGGGGTCGCCGCGGGGCGGGAGACGGGGCTGCGGGAGGAGAAGGGGGTCGCCGTGGGCGGGAGGCGGGGCTGCGGGAGGAGAAGGGGGTCGCCGTGGGCGGGAGGCGGGGCTGCGGGAGGAGAAGGGGGTCGCCGCGGGGCGGGAGAGGGGGGCTGCAGGGAACGGAGCCGGGGGCGCGGCGCTCAGCCGGCCTGTCCCCCCAGGTGCTGCGGGTGCTGGAGAAGCGGGGCCCCCTGCCGGGCCCGGGCGCGGCCGACGACCTGAGCGCCGTGCGCAACAACACCTACCAGCTGGTGACGCTGCTGGCGGAGGAGCGGCCGCGGGCCGGGGGGGCGCCCGGGCCCATCCTGGAGCTGGTGGCAGCCGAGCAGCTGCTGGAGCGGCTCCTGCGCTGGCACCGGCAGCGGGACTTCGGCGAGGAGCAGCGCGCCGAGCAGCTCAAGCTCTACGAGATGCTGGTCAGCCAGAGCCAGCAGCCGCTGCTGCGCCACCCGGCCGTGCTGCAGCCCCTGCTCCAGCTGCTGAGCCTGTGCGCGGAGCCCGGCTCGCCCGCCCTGCGCGCCGGCCTGGTGCTGCTGCTCAGCCAGCTGTGCGCCTGCGTGGCCAGGGAGCCCGCCCTGCTGGAGCGCTTCTTCCACCGGCCCGGCCCCGGCGCGCCCGCCCGCCTGCTGCTCTTCTCCCTGCTCGTGCCCTTCCTGCACCACGAGGGCACCACCGGCCAGCAGGCCCGCGACGCCCTGCTGCTGCTGCTGGCGCTGGCGGGCGCCCACCCGCCCGTGGCCGCCTACGTCGCCGAGCGCTCCTACTTCTGCCCGGTGAGCGCGACCGGCGCCTGCCCCCCCCGGCCCCCCCCTGGCCCCCCCCTCCTGGCCCCCACCCGCCCGTGGCCGCCTACGTCGCCAAGCGCTCCTACTTCTGCCCGGTGAGCGCGGCCGGCGCCTGCCCCCCCTGGCCCCCCCCTCCTGGCCCCCACCCGCCCGTGGCCGCCTACGTCGCCGAGCGCTCCTACTTCTGCCCGGTGAGTGCGGCCGGCGCCTGCCCCCCCCGGCGTCTGGCCCCCCCCTCCTGGCCCCCCCCTCCTGGCCCCCACCCGCCCGTGGCCGCCTACGTCGCCAAGCGCTCCTACTTCTGCCCGGTGAGCGCGGCCGGCGTCTGCCCCACCCGGCGTCTGCCCCACCCGGCGTCTGCCCCCCCTCCTGGCCCCCCCCTCCTGGCCCCCACCCGCCTGTGGCCACCTACGGCGCCGACCGCTCCTACTTCTGCCCGTTGAGCGCAGCCCGGCGCCTGGCCCTGCTACAGCCTTTGCTAGAGGGGAGCCCGGCCTTCTGGGTCCGCTGCCTAGCGCCAGAGTGATCCTCAGCCTGCCACCCCGCCTGCCTCAGTTTCTCATCCCGGGGCGGGGAGATGGAGGCTTGTTGGAGGACTGGCATTGCTCCAGGCTGCGCACTCTGCCCTGAACTGTGCCAGCCGGCGGCGCCCAGGGCCTGCAGCGTCCGGCCCAGGGCTCTGTGCCTCCCGGGGCTGCCCCGTGCGTGGGGCCTTGAGCTGGGCCTGGTGGAGGGGCAGCGCCTGGCGCTGGCACCCCCAGCCTGACCGTCGGCCTTTCGCCATCCTGGCCCGCAGGTTCTCGCCACGGGCCTCAGCGCCCTCTACTCCTCCCTGCCCCGCAAGATCGAGGTGCGGGCGGACGACTGGCACTGCCTGCGCCGCGAGGACTGGACCGGCGTGCCCGCCCTCGTCCTCTTCATGAACTCGCTGGAGTTCTGCAACGCCGTCCTCCAGGTGGGCAGCAGCGGGCACCGGGCCCGTCCCGAGAGCCGCCGCCCAGCCCGGCACCGGGCCCGTCCCGAGAGCCCCCGCCCAGCCCGGCACCGGGCCCGTCCCGAGAGCCCCCGCCCAGCCCGGCACCGGGCCCGTCCCGAGAGCCCCTGCCCAGCCCGGCACCGGGCCCGTCCCGAGAGCCCCCGCCCAGCCCGGCACCGGGCCCGTCCCGAGAGCCCCCGCCCAGCCCGGCACCGGGCCCGTCCCGAGAGCCCCCGCCGAGCCCGGCACCGGGCCCGTCCCGAGAGCCGCCGCCCAGCCCGGCACCGGGCCCGTCCCGAGAGCCGCCGCCCAGCCCGGCACCGGGCCCGTCCCGAGAGCCGCCGCCCAACCCGGCACCGGGCCCGTCCCGAGAGCCCCGTCCTACCTGGGGGAGGGCAACCCGGCTCTGTGCCCATCCTGGGAGTCCCCGTCCATACCTGCACCATGCCCATCCGAGAGAGCCCCAGCCCGGCACCGGGCCCGTCCCGAGAGCCCCCGCCCAGCCCGGCACCGGGCCCGTCCCGAGAGCCCCCGCCCAGCCCGGCACCGGGCCCGTCCCGAGAGCCCCCGCCCAGCCCGGCACCGGGCCCGTCCCGAGAGCCCCCGCCGAGCCCGGCACCGGGCCCGTCCCGAGAGCCGCCGCCCAGCCCGGCACCGGGCCCGTCCCGAGAGCCGCCGCCCAGCCCGGCACCGGGCCCGTCCCGAGAGCCGCCGCCCAACCCGGCACCGGGCCCGTCCCGAGAGCCCCGTCCTACCTGGGGGAGGGCAACCCGGCTCTGTGCCCATCCTGGGAGTCCCCGTCCATACCTGCACCATGCCCATCCGAGAGAGCCCCCGCCCAGCCCGGCACCGGGCCCGTCCCGAGAGCCCCCGCCCCGCCCAGCCCGGCACCGGGCCCGTCCCGAGAGCCCCCGACCCCGCCCAGCCCGGCACCGGGCCCGTCCCGAGAGACCCCGACCCCGCCCAGCCCGGCACCGGGCCCGTCCCGAGAGCCCCCGACCCCACCCAGCCCGGCACCGGGCCCGTCCCGAGAGCCCCCGACCCCGCCCAGCCCGGCACCGGGCCCGTCCCGAGAGCCCCCGACCCAGCCCGGCACCGGGCCCGTCCCGAGAGCCCCCGCCCAGCCCGGCACCGGGCCCGTCCCGAGAGCCCCCGCCCAGCCCGGCACCGGGCCCGTCCCGAGAGCCCCCGCCCAGCCCGGCACCGGGCCCGTCCCGAGAGCCCCCGACCCCGCCCAGCCCGGCACCGGGCCCGTCCCGAGAGCCCCCGCCCAGCCCGGCACCGGGCCCGTCCCGAGAGCCCCCGCCCAGCCCGGCACCGGGCCCGTCCCGAGAGCCCCCGACCCCGCCCAGCCCGGCACCGGGCCCGTCCCGAGAGCCCCCGACCCCGCCCAGCCCGGCACCGGGCCCGTCCCGAGAGACCCCGCCCAGCCCGGCACCGGGCCCGTCCCGAGAGCCCCCGACCCCGCCCAGCCCGGCACCGTGCCACCCACTGCCTGCGGCTGCCCATGGCTCTCAGGTCGTAGTCACACTTGGATCCCGGCCCTCTGGGCGGATCCCCCCTCTCCGGTGCGACAGCCCCTTCCTGGGGGCCCCTCCAGAGCTCTCCCCTTGTCACATTGACCAGTCACATTGGGGCACTGGGTGCCCCTCTGCATGCAGCCGCCCCGAACTCCCCGAACTCCCCACTTCCTCACAGCCGCACCCTCAGCTCTGTGCTCCTGCAGGTGGCCCCGCCGGTGGTGCGGAAGCAGCTGGTGGATTACGTGCACAACGGTTTCCTGGTGCCTGTGATGGGCCCAGCCCTGCATAAGGTAGGGTCAGCAGCCTGGCCGGGGGGCAGGCTCAGCCCAGCCATAGGGGAGCCAGGTCACAGCCTGCCTCAGCTCTGGCTCCATGGTGGGAGAGTGGGGGGCGAGAGCATGGGTGAGCCCTGTGTGGGGGGGGGCGGGAGTCTGAGCAGCTGTCCCGTGGGCGGCGGCGGGAGCGGGCTGCTGTCCCGCGGGCGGGGGCGGGCGTCTGAGCTGCTGTCCAGCGGGCGGGGGCTGGGGCGGGCGCCTGAGCGGCTGTCCCGCGGGCGGCGGCGGAGGGGGCGGGTGTCTGAGCAGCTGTCCCGCGGGCGGCGGCGGAGGGGGCGGGTGTCTGAGCGGCTGTCCCGCGGGCGGCGGCGGAGGGGGCGGGTGTCTGAGCGGCTGTCCCGCGGGCAGCGGGGGGGGCGGGCGTCTGAGCGGCTGTCCCGCGTGCGGTGGAGGGGGCGGGTGTCTGAGCGGCTGTCCCGCGGGCGGCAGCGGAGGGGGCGGGTGTCTGAGCGGCTGTCCCGCGGGCGGCAGCGGAGGGGGCGGGTGTCTGAGCGGCTGTCCCGCGGGCGGCGGCGGAGGGGGCGGGTGTCTGAGCGGCTGTCCCGCGGGCGGCAGCGGAGGGGGCGGGTGTCTGAGCGGCTGTCCCGCGGGCGGCGGGGGGGGCGGGCGTCTGAGCGGCTGTCCCGCGGGCGGCGGGGGGGGCGGGCGTCTGAGCGGCTGTCCCGCGTGCGGTGGAGGGGGCGGGTGTCTGAGCGGCTGTCCCGCGGGCGGCGGGGGGGGCGGGTGTCTGAGCGGCTGTCCCGCGGGCGGCGGGGGGGGGGCGGGCGTCTGAGCGGCTGTCCCGCGGGCGGCGGTGGAGGGGGCGGGTGTCTGAGCGGCTGTCCCGCGGGCGGCGGCGGAGGGGGCGGGTGTCTGAGCAGCTGTCCCGCGGGCGGCAGCGGAGGGGGCGGGTGTCTGAGCGGCTGTCCCGCGGGTGGCGGTGGGGGCGGGTGTCTGAGCGGCTGTCCCGCGGGCGGCGGTGGGGGCGGGTGTCTGAGCGGCTGTCCCGCGGGCGGGGGCGGGTGTCTGAGCGGCTGTCCCGCGTGCGGTGGAGGGGGCGGGCGTCTGAGCGGCTGTCCCGCGGGCGGCGGTGGAGGGGGCAGGTGTCTGAGCGGCTGTCCCGCGGGCGGCGGAGGGGGCGGGTGTCTGAGCGGCTGTCCCACGGGCGGCGGTGGAGGGGGCGGGTGTCTGAGCGGTTGTCCCGCGGGCGGCGGTGGAGGGGGCGGGTGTCTGAGCGGCTGTCCTGCGGGCGGCGGTGGAGGGGGCGGGTGTCTGAGCGGCTGTCCCGCGGGCGGTGGAGGGGGCGGGTGTCTGAGCGGCTGTCCTGCGGGCGGCGGTGGAGGGGGCGGGTGTCTGAGCGGCTGTCCCGCGGGCGGTGGAGGGGGCGGGTGTCTGAGCGGCTGTCCCGCGGGCGGTGGAGGGGGCGGGTGTCTGAGCGGCTGTCCCGCGGGCGGCGGTGGAGGGGGCGGGTGTCTGAGCGGTTGTCCCACGGGCGGCGGTGGAGGGGGCGGGTGTCTGAGCGGCTGTCCCGCGGGCGGCGGAGGGGGCGGGTGTCTGAGCGGCTGTCCCGCGGGCGGCGGAGGGGGCGGGTGTCTGAGCGGCTGTCCCGCAGGCGGCAGCGGAGGGGGCGGGTGTCTGAGCGGCTGTCCCGCGGGCGGCAGCGGAGGGGGCGGGTGTCTGAGCGGCTGTCCCGCGGGCGGCGGCGGAGGGGGCGGGTGTCTGAGCAGCTGTCCCGCGGGCGGCAGCGGAGGGGGCGGGTGTCTGAGCGGCTGTCCCGCGTGCGGTGGAGGGGGCGGGTGTCTGAGCGGCTGTCCCGCGGGCGGCAGCGGAGGGGGCGGGTGTCTGAGCGGCTGTCCCGCGGGCGGCAGCGGAGGGGGCGGGCGTCTGAGCGGCTGTCCCGCGTGCGGTGGAGGGGGCGGGTGTCTGAGCGGCTGTCCCGCGGGCGGCAGCGGAGGGGGCGGGCGTCTGAGCGGCTGTCCCGCGTGCGGTGGAGGGGGCGGGTGTCTGAGCGGCTGTCCCGCGGGCGGCAGCGGAGGGGGCGGGCGTCTGAGCGGCTGTCCCGCGTGCGGTGGAGGGGGCGGGTGTCTGAGCAGCTGTCCCGCGGGCGGCAGCGGAGGGGGCGGGTGTCTGAGCGGCTGTCCCGCGGGCGGCGGGGGGGGCGGGCGTCTGAGCGGCTGTCCCGCGTGCGGTGGAGGGGGCGGGTGTCTGAGCGGCTGTCCCGCGGGCGGCGGGGGGGGCGGGCGTCTGAGCGGCTGTCCCGCGGGCGGCGGTGGAGGGGGCGGGTGTCTGAGCGGCTGTCCCGCGTGCGGTGGAGGGGGCGGGTGTCTGAGCGGCTGTCCCGCGGGCGGCGGCGGAGGGGGCGGGTGTCTGAGCAGCTGTCCCGCGGGCGGCAGCGGAGGGGGCGGGTGTCTGAGCGGCTGTCCCGCGGGTGGCGGTGGGGGCGGGTGTCTGAGCGGCTGTCCCGCGGGCGGCGGTGGGGGCGGGTGTCTGAGCGGCTGTCCCGCGGGCGGGGGCGGGTGTCTGAGCGGCTGTCCCGCGTGCGGTGGAGGGGGCGGGCGTCTGAGCGGCTGTCCCGCGGGCGGCGGTGGAGGGGGCGGGTGTCTGAGCGGCTGTCCCGCGGGCGGCGGAGGGGGCGGGTGTCTGAGCGGCTGTCCCACGGGCGGCGGTGGAGGGGGCGGGTGTCTGAGCGGTTGTCCCGCGGGCGGCGGTGGAGGGGGCGGGTGTCTGAGCGGCTGTCCTGCGGGCGGCGGTGGAGGGGGCGGGTGTCTGAGCGGCTGTCCCGCGGGCGGTGGAGGGGGCGGGTGTCTGAGCGGCTGTCCTGCGGGCGGCGGTGGAGGGGGCGGGTGTCTGAGCGGCTGTCCCGCGGGCGGTGGAGGGGGCGGGTGTCTGAGCGGCTGTCCCGCGGGCGGCGGTGGAGGGGGCGGGTGTCTGAGCGGCTGTCCCGCGGGCGGCGGAGGGGGCGGGTGTCTGAGCGGCTGTCCCGCGGGCGGCGGAGGGGGCGGGTGTCTGAGCGGCTGTCCCGCAGGCGGCGGTGGAGGAGCTGATCGCCAGCACCGCGTACCTGGAGCTGTTCTTGCGGAGCGTCACCGACCCGGCCCTGCTGCAAACCTTCCTGCGCTTCATCCTCCTGCATCGGCACGAGCAGAGCCCAATTCTCGACACGCTCGTCACCCGCCTGGCCAGCAACTCCCGGGTACGCCCCCCGCCGGGTCCCCCTCAGCCCCCGTACGCCCCCCCGCCGGGTCCCCCTCAGCCCCCGTACGCCCCCCCGCCGGGTCCCCCTCAGCCCCCGTACGCCCCCCCGCCGGGTCCCCCTCAGCCCCCGTACGCCCCCCCGCCGGGCCCCCTCAGCCCCCGTACGCCCCCCCGCCGGGCCCCCTCAGCCCCCGTACGCCCCCCCGCCGGGTCCCCCTCAGCCCCCGTACGCCCCCCCGCCGGGTCCCCCTCAGCCCCCGTACGCCCCCCCGCCGGGTCCCCCTCAGCCCCCGTACGCCCCCCCGCCGGGTCCCCCTCAGCCCCCGTACGCCCCCCCGCCGGGTCCCCCTCAGCCCCCGTACGCCCCCCCGCCGGGCCCCCTCAGCCCCCGTACGCCCCCCCGCCGGGTCCCCCTCAGCCCCCGTACGCCCCCCCGCCGGGTCCCCCTCAGCCCCCGTACGCCCCCCCGCCGGGTCCCCCTCAGCCCCCGTACGCCCCCCCGCCGGGTCCCCCTCAGCCCCCGTACGCCCCCCCGCCGGGCCCCCTCAGCCCCCGTACGCCCCCCCGCCGGGCCCCCTCAGCCCCCGTACGCCCCCCCGCCGGGTCCCCCTCAGCCCCCGTACGCCCCCCCGCCGGGCCCCCTCAGCCCCCGTACGCCCCCCCGCCGGGTCCCCCTCAGCCCCCCCGCCGGGTCCCCCTCAGCCCCCGCGTACGCCCCCCCGCCGGGTCCCCCTCAGCCCCCGCGTACGCCCCCCCGCCGGGTCCCCCTCAGCCCCCGTACGCCCCCCCGCCGGGTCCTCCTCAGCCCCCGCATACGGCCCCCCCGCCGGGTCCCCCTCAGCCCCCGCGTACGCCCCCCCGCCGGGTCCCCCTCAGCCCCCGCGTACGCCCCCCCGCCGGGTCCCCCTCAGCCCCCGCGTACGCCCCCCCGCCGGGTCCCCCTCAGCCCCCGCATACGGCCCCCCCGCCGGGTCCCCCTCAGCCCCCGCGTACGCCCCCCCGCCGGGTCCCCCTCAGCCCCCGCGTACGCCCCCCCGCCGGGTCCCCCTCAGCCCCCGTACGCCCCCCCGCCGGGTCCTCCTCAGCCCCCGCGTACGCCCCCCCGCCGGGTCCTCCTCAGCCCCCGCGTACGCCCCCCCGCCGGGTCCCCCTCAGCCCCCGCATACGGCCCCCCCGCCGGGTCCCCCTCAGCCCCCGCGTACGCCCCCCCGCCGGGCCCCCTCAGCCCCCGTACGCCCCCCCGCCGGGTCCCCCTCAGCCCCCGCGTACGCCCCCCCGCCGTGTCCCCCTCAGCCCCCGCGTACGCCCCCCCGCCGGGTCCCCCTCAGCCCCCGCGTACGCCCCCCCGCCGGGTCCCCCTCAGCCCCCACGTACGCCCCCCCAGGGTCCTCCTCAGCCCCCGCATACGGCCCCCCCGCCGGGTACGCCCGAGCCCCCGCGTACGCCCCCCCAGGGTCCTCCTCAGCCCCCGCATACGGCCCCCCCGCCGGGTCCCCCTCAGCCCCCGCGTACGCCCCCCCCCGGGTCCCCCTCAGCCCCCGCGTACGCCCCCCCGCCGGGTCCGCCCCAGCCCCCGCATACGCCCCCCCGCCGGGTCCCCCTCAGCCCCCGCGTACGCCCCCCCCGCCGGGTCCCCCTCAGCCCCCGCGTACGCCCCCCCGCCGGGTCCCCCTCAGCCCCCGCGTACGGCCCCCCCCCGGGTCCCCCTCAGCCACCGTACGCCCCCCCGCCGGGTCCGCCCCAGCCCCCGCGTACGCTCCCCCCGCCGGGTCCCTCTCAGCCCCCGCGTACGCCCCCCCCGCTGGGTTCGCCCCAGCCCCTCGTACGCCCCCCCGCCGGGTACGCCCCAGCCCCCCGTAGGCGCCCCCCGCCGGGTACGTCCCAACCCCCTGTACGCCCCCCCGCCAGGTACGCCCCAGCCCCCGCGTACGCCCCCTCTCTGGGCCCCCCTCCCCCTTAGCGCCTGCCCCAGCCCGCGCGCCCCCAGTGCCGGCCGTGGGGCCCAGCCCGTGCCTGTCTCCCCAGCTCTGCATGGTGTCTCTGAGTCTCTTCCGCACCCTCCTCAACCTCAACTGCGAGGACGTGATGCTGCAGCTGGTGCTCAGGTGAGGCGGGGGAGGGGCACGGTGCCTCGGTTTCTCCATCTCAGGGGCCTCCCCAGAGTGCGGGCCCCACGGGCAGCGGCCGGCAACGGGGCCAGGCCCCACGGGGAGCCCCAGTGTGTGGCAGGCGCCCTCAGCCCCCCTCCCGGCTCTGGCCCTTCGGCAGCCTGGCCGCTGTGTGCCAGGGCGGGGGGGCGGGGCCCTGTGCGTGTGCTCGGGTGGGGCCGGGGGGGGGCGGGGCCCTGTGCGTGTGCTCGGGTGGGGCCGGGGGGGGGCCATGCGCGCTGGGGGCGGGGCCCTGTGCGTGTGCTTGGGTGGGGCCGAGGGGGGGGCGGGGCCCTGTGCGTGTGCTCGGGTGGGGCCGGGGGGGGGGGGGGCGGGGCCCTGTGCGTGTGCTCGGGTGGGGCCGGGGGGGGGGGGCCATGCGCGCTGGGGGCGGGGCCCTGTGCGTGTGCTTGGGTGGGGCCGGGGGGGGCGGGGCCCTGTGCGTGTGCTCGGGTGGGGCCGGGGGGGGGCCGGGGGGGGGCCATGCGCGCTGGGGGCGGGGCCCTGTGCGTGTGCTCGGGTGGGGCCGAGGGGGGGGGCCGTGCGCACTGGGGGGCGGGGCCCTGTGCGTGGGCTCGGGTGGGGCCCCTGCCCCCTGTGACCCGCCTCGCCCCTGCCCCAGGTACCTGATCCCCTGCAGCCACGTGATGCTGAGCCAGAGGCGGGCGGTGAGGGAGCTGGACATCTACGGCAAGACGGCCGCCAAGTTCCTCTCGCTCATCCCACGCTGCTGCCTCCCCGCCCCGGAGCCGGAGCCTGCCGCCTGCGCCAGAGGTGGGGTGCTGTGCCGTGCCCCCCCAGCCTGGCTCCCCTGCTGTTCCTCCCCGGCTGTTCTGGCAGCACCTGGTGGGGGGGAGGGGGCGGCCCGGCCTCGGACGCTGCGGCGTGGTGGGGAGGGGGGAGGGGGCGGCACGGCGGGGGGGGAGGGGGGCGGCACGGCGGGGGGGAGGTGGGTGGCCCGGCCTCGGACGCTGCGGCGTGGCGGGGGGGAGGGGACGGCACGGCGGGGGGAGGGGGCGGCATGGCGGGGGGAAGGGGGCGGCCCGGCCTCGGACGCTGCGGCGTGGCGGGGGGGGGAGGGGACGGCGGGCGGGGGGGGGGAGGCGGCCCGGCCTCGGACGCTGCGGCGTGGTGGGGAGGGGGGAGGGGACGGCACGGCGGGGGGGGGGGGAGGCGGCACGGCCTCAGACGCTGCGGCGTGGCAGGGGGGGAGGGGGCGGCATGGCGGGGGGGAGGGGGGCGGCACGGCCTCGGACGCTGCGGCACGGCGGCATGGCGGGGGGAGGGGGCGGCATGGCGGGGGGGGGAGGCGGCACGGCCTCGGACGCTGCGGCACGGCGGCATGGCGGGGGGGGGGGGGCGGCCCGGCCTCGGACGCTGCGGCACGGCGGCATGGCGGGGGGGAGGGGGCGGCACGGCGGGGGGGGGGGAGGGGGCGGCACGGCGGCGGGAGGGGGCGGGGGGCTGCTGGGCCCAGTTGGACCGGCAGCGGATGCGGGGGGCCTCGTGGCCACTCCGGGGTGGGTCGCCCTGGGCCGCCCTTCCCTCGCTGGGGCTGGGGCTGGAGCCGGGTGCCGGAGCCAGGCCCGTGGAGGTCTCAGGTCTCAGGCCCTGGTCTCTCCCCTCACAGCCCACGGGAGCCCCCGGCCCTCCACGCCCTCCCGCCTCGCCTTCTTCGTGCGCCAGCAGAGCAGCAGCGCGGACGCCGGCAGCCCCACGCCCCGCTCGCCCGGGCTGGCCACGCCCAGCGGCAGCCCCTGCCGCCCCCCGGCCCGCTGGGAGGAGGTGTCGGAGCTGGAGGGGAACTACCTGGAGTACCTGCGGGACGCCCAGCTCAGCGTGGAGCAGTGCGCCTGGGCCTGCCGCGTGTGGTCAGCCCCCTACGACGGGGAGCGGCCCGGCGCCCCCCCCGCCCGCCGGCCCCGCCACCCCCCGGACTAAGAAACGGGGCCTGCCCGAGGAAGGCGGGAGGCTGGCGGGGCCCCCCAGCAGCAGTGAGCCGAGCGCTGGCCCCCCTGCAGCCGGCCCCGAGGCTGCGGCTCACCTCGTCAACGGGGCCCAAGCGGGCGGGCCGGCCGGGGACGTGGCGGTGAAGAAGGTGCGCTGGGAGCAGAGGGGACTCCAGGCCCCGGCGGAGAACGGCGCCCCCGCCCCCGCCCCCGCCCGGGAGCAGCTGCGCTCCGTGGACTCGCTGCTGGACGAGCTGCTGGCCCAGGCCCCCAGCGAAACCAGCGGCTCCGGCCTGAGCATCGAGAGGTTCTCGCAGGAGCTGCGGGAGCTGGAGGCCGAGCTGGAGGGCAGGGCAGGGCAGCAGCCGCCCCCCTCGCCCGCTGGGCCCCTCTCTCGGGAGGAGGAGGAGGCCTACGAGAGGTTCTCTTCACCCCCTGAGCCCCACACTCCAGCCAGCTCCGGGGGACCCCCGGCGGCCGCCCAGCCCCGGCTGCCGGATCCCCTGGCCCAGCTCATCAGCAGCCCCGTGCGGGCCCCCGGACAGGCGCCCAGCCAGCCCTTCACAGGTGAGCCTGGTGCTGCGGGGGCGGTGCAGAGCGGGCACCCGCTGGCCCTGCCAACCCAGACAGTGGGCAGGACCAGGGGCCGGCGGGCAGGGCGGGACCGGGGGCCAGCGGGCAGGGTTGGCAGGCAGGGCAGGGCAGGCTTGGGGCTGGCCAGTGGGCAGGGCGGGGCAGGGTGGGGCCGGCGGGCAGGGCAGGGCGGGACCAGGGGCCAGTGGGCAGGGCTGGGAGGCAGGGCAGGGCAGGGCAGGGCGGGCTTGGGGCCAGCAGGCAGGGCTGGGAGGCAGGGCAGGGCGGGCTTGGGGCCAGCAGGCAGGGCTGGGAGGCAGGGCAGGGCGGGCTTGGGGCCAGCAGGCAGGGCTGGGAGGCAGGGCAGGGCAGGGCAGGGCGGGCTTGGGGCCAGCGGGCAGGGCTGGGAGGCAGGGCAGGGCAGGGCGGGCTTGGGGCCAGCAGGCAGGGCTGGGAGGCAGGGCAGGGCAGGGCGGGCTTGGGGCCAGCAGGCAGGGCTGGGAGGCAGGGCAGGGCGGGCTTGGGGCCAGCAGGCAGGGCTGGGAGGCAGGGCAGGGCAGGGCGGGCTTGGGGCCAGCAGGCAGGGCTGGGAGGCAGGGCAGGGCAGGGCGGGCTTGGGGCCAGCGGGCAGGGCTGGGAGGCAGGGCAGGGCGGGCTTGGGGCCAGCAGGCAGGGCTGGGAGGCAGGGCAGGGCAGGGCGGGCTTGGGGCCAGCAGGCAGGGCTGGGAGGCAGGGCAGGGCAGGGCGGGCTTGGGGCCAGCGGGCAGGGCTGGGAGGCAGGGCAGGGCAGGGCGGGCTTGGGGCCAGCAGGCAGGGCTGGGAGGCAGGGCAGGGCAGGGCGGGCTTGGGGCCAGCAGGCAGGGCTGGGAGGCAGGGCAGGGCAGGGCGGGCTTGGGGCCAGCGGGCAGGGCTGGGAGGCAGGGCGGGGCAGGGCGGGCTTGGGGCCAGCAGGCAGGGCTGGGAGGCAGGGCAGGGCAGGGCGGGCTTGGGGCCAGCGGGCAGGGCTGGGAGGCAGGGCGGGGCAGGGCGGGCTTGGGGCCAGCGGGCAGGGCTGGGAGGCAGGGCAGGGTGGGCTTGGGGCCGGCCAGGGGGCAGGGCGGGGCGGGACGGGGCAGGGCCGATGCGCCAGGCCAAGGGGGCCGATGTGCTCCAGGGTTTGCTGGGGTCCCACCGAGTGACAGACGAGGGCGACTGGCTTGGAACCAGGCTCCCTGCAGCCCCAGCCTGTGGCCCTCTCCCCTCTAAGGCACCGAACTCCCACTCAGCAGCCAGCCCCCGCCCCACAGGCAGCCCGCCTCCTGCTCTGCCCCCTTCCCGGCCGGACGGGGTTACCTTGTTCCAACCCGCCTAGGCTCAGGAGACAGGAAGCACCAGCCAGTGTGCATGAGACTCCCACGTCCATTGCTATTGATGCCGTGGCCAGGGAAACTGAGGCACACACACAAGGTTACTGCAGTGACTTGCACACACAATGAAGCAACAGTGACCCCACCCCCGCATCACGCACCCCCACTCGACCGCACTGAGCGGGGTCTCTGTCAGCGGCCCGGGGAGGCCAGGCCCCGCCGCGGCGTTGGCACGCCCCCCTCGCACGGCCCCTCCACGGCGCAGCCCTGCCGGAGCCGGCCCCACCTGAGCAGCTTGGCCACGGCCCCTTCCCCGGGTCAGCCGGCCGGGCAGGGGGTCGCACCGGGCAATGCCCCAGGCAGACACGGCGCAGGGCCCAGCCCAGCTCAGGCGTCGTTCTCCGGCCGCGTCGCTCTGCACCCGGGCAGCACCTTCCTGCCCAGGCACACGAGGGGGTGTCGCTCCCCCCTCGGGCCCCCCGCGTCAGCCCCACCCCGCCCGGTGGCTGGTGAGTCTGGGTTTGCCGGCACTGGGGCCCTGGCCAGGCCCTTCTCCAGTGCAGAGAGAGCCCCCAGCCCGGCCCACCCTGTCCGGCTTCCCCATCTCGCACGGCTGTGACGGGGGCGGCCACGGAGCTACCGTGGGGCACAAACCTCCGGTCGCCCCGCCCTCCCAAGGCAGGACCCCCGGGTAGGACACCTCGGCCACCCCCCTGCAGCTCCACAGTCAGCTGGCTGGCCGGGGACACGTGGCCGCCCAGGTCTGGCCGAAGAGCCCAGCGGGGCCCGCGGGTCGTGCCACGAAAGCTCGTGGGCTGCTTGTGGCTGTGGGACTCCGCTGTGCCCCGGGCACGCGCTGCTTTCCAGGCGACAGGCCGGGCCGGCTCCGCCTCGGAGAGCTGAACCGTGGGGGCGGGAGCCGGGGCGAGGGATCCGTCCCCGCGGCAGTGGCCTGGGCGTGGGACGGTGGCCGGCGCCCCCTGGTGGCTGGACGGAGCACGCCGGGACGCTGTGGAGAAGCGAAACGAGTTCTTGGCCTCGGTCTGCGCGGCAGGGCCGTGCCGGAGCTGAGCCCGGCCCTTAGGTGAGGCGCGAGGATCTGCCCCAGGTGGAGGGGCCATTGGAGCAGGCCCTGGTGGTAAAGGCTGGTGGTTTGAGGAGCGTCCCCGCGGGTGCCCCACCGTAAGTGTCTGAGCACCGCTGCGCCCGAGATCGGGACTAGGTAGCCGGTCCCGGCTGGCTGCGACGTGAAACAGCTGTTAGGCGTGTGCCACCGATCACCCCCTCTGCTCCTTCCTGAGTGCGCCGGCTCCGGTCACGCTTAGCGGCCCCTCGACTCTGCGGGCGCCCGCTGGAGGGTGATCCTGGCACCTGGTTCAACGTTAGCAGCTCTTGGTGCTCGGTCTGTGGGGATAGCGCTGAAGCCGCCTTCCTCGACTCCGCGGCGCCGGCCGCCCTCTCGCCGGCTCTTCATTCCCCTCGTCTGCTCCGCCCCTGCTGTAAGCCCTCCCTTCTGGGGCCAGGGAACGCCAGCGCCCCGCGATGCAGCAGGAGAAGACGGCTCGTCCTGCCCCAGCGCCCCGCCCAGGCAGCCATCCCTGCAGCGGCACCGGAGAGCGGGGCTCCCACCAGCTTGAGCCCACAAGACCAGGAAAGGGCTCAGGCGCCTCTGGGCAGCCTACAGCCATCGCCTACCGCCCCGTCACCTGGCCCCCCCCCCCAGCTCCTTGGCGGTGGCCACCGTCAGTCAGAGCAGGAACCAGGCTACCCGCACGGTCCTGATGGGCAGGAGGCATATTCCTCAGCCAGCCGGCAGCTGACTCCCGCAGTTGGGCATTCCTCGCCCGACAGGCGTCCTCGGAGCATCTCCTGGCAACAAAAGAGAACAGCGGAAACGGAGCCTTAGCAAGGGGCGCTGATCTCCAGAACGGCTCTCCAGGCCCCTCCAGACGCGGCACACACCATGCAAGGTCCCCGCCCGGCGGCCCTCGTGCGACGTGCATCGGGGCTCCCTTCCGGAGAGCAGTCCAGGCCCGGCTGAGACGTGCTCCGGTGCCTCCCTCCACACATGAAAGTCCCAGCAACTAAACCAGAGAAGGTCACTTGCAGCCCCTCCCTTACCTTTCAGCCAACAACCAGGGCACTAGCTCGGCAGTCGCTCGCTCCGGAGGGCGTTTTCCTGTCGCCCTCTTTGTGGATCCGTAGGGGCTGACCTGCCCGGTTCTGGAGCTGCCGGTCTTACTGCAGGGGGCAGGTGCTGGGGGCTGCTGGAGGGACGCAGGGAGGTTTTGACGGTTCTTTTCTCCTCTCCTTGTCTGTGCTGCGCCGGGGCCTCTCCACTCGCGCTGCCCCCGCCTGGATTACCGCTCTGCACTGGGGACGCTCTTGGGCCAGGTGCTCCCATGTGGCAACACTGAGGCTGCGCTTCTCCATGTTTGCCTTCAACATGTCCTTAAACCGCTCCCTCTGGCCCCCAGCGCAGCCCCGTCCCTCCTTCCACTCGGAACAGCCTGCTTTGGGAGGCGCCGATCAGGCGTCCGGACCCGTGGCCAGGCCAGTGCTGGCCATATTCGCCCCGCCCAGCCGCGAGTGCTCGTGCGCCGTCCTCCCGGCCAGTTGGGATTCTCCTGACGCAGCGTTGATGAAATTGTTCAGGTGACGCTTACGTGTCCCGGTTTCACAGGCATGCAGCAGTGTTGGAACAGCCACTGCACGGCACACACGGAGCTTTGTCTGGGCACTGGCGTCCGTTCCCAAAGACCCTGGGTCTCAGGCGGGCGAAAGCAGAGCTCGTGCGGCCCAGGCGACTGCATTTCCACAGCAGAGGGGGAGTCTCCCGTTCATTGCACTCGCTGTAGCATGTGAGATTCCTGCCCTGTGGGTGGGGGCGTGTGTGTGCACCCGGTGCAAGGAGCTCCTGGCCCTCAGACCATGTATGGGCTTGGAGGAGAGGAGGGAGGCCGAGGGGTGCGTAGATGAGGCTTTCCGGGGCAATGTAGTCTTGTCCCTCCTCCGGTCAGACAGCCCCTGCGCTCTTGAGGGTGAAAGGCTCAGGGGAGAGCAGTCAACAGGAGCAGAGGGAAACCTTCCCGTAGTCGGGACCCTCCTTCCAGATGTTGGGGGATCCTCTTGCACTGAGGTTACCTCTCCGGGGGAGGGGACTCCAGTCAGTAGGAAGGGGCAGGTGTTAGTAGTGGGTGATTTGATCGTTAGACACATAGATAGTTGGGTTTGTGATGACCGGGAGAACCGTATGGTCACTTGCCTGCCTGGTGCGAAGGTTGCCGATCTCTGGAGGCTTCTAGATAGACTTATGTGTAGTGCTGGGGAGGAGCCGGTGGTCGTGGTACATGTAGGTACCAATGACATAGGGAAGGGTAGCAGAGACGTCCTGGAGACCAAATTTAGGTTGCTAGGAAAGAGACTGAATCCAGGACCTCTCTGGTGGCGTTCTCGGAAACGCTTCCAGTTCCGCGCACAGGGCCAGGTCGGCAGGCAGAGCTTCATAGTCTCAATGCGGGGATGAGACGATGGTGTAGGGAGGAGGGGTTTAGCTTTATAAGGAACTGAGGAAACTTCTGGGATGGGGGAGCCTATACAGGAAGGATGGGCTCCACCTAAACCAGAGTGGATCCAGACTGTTGGCACTAAACATTAAAAAGGTCACAGAGCAGTTTTTAAACTAAGACGGGGGAAAGCCGATTGGTGCGGAGGAGCATGTGGATCGGACAGAGACGTCTCTAAGGGTACGTCTAGACTACATGCCTCTATCGCCAGAGGCATGTAGATTAGGCTACCAGACATAGGAAAATGAAGCGGCGATTTAAATAATCGCCGCTTCATTTAAATTTACATGGCTCCGCGCTGAGCCGACAAACAGCTGATCAGCTATTTGTTGGCTCAGCACGATAGTCTGGACGCGCGGGTGTCGACATCAAAGGTATTTGTCGACCACCCAGGTAAACCTCATCCCAGGAGGCATACCTGGGTGGTTGACAGATACCTTTGATGTCGGCAGGGGAGCGTCCAGACTAGCGCGGTGAGCCGACAAACAGCTGATCAGCTGTTTGTTGGCTCAGCACAGCAGCCATGTAAATTTAAATGAAGCGGCGATTATTTAAATCGCCGCTTCATTTTCCTATGTCTGGTAGCCTCATCTACATGCCTCTGGCAACAGAGGCATGTAGTCCAGACGTACCCTTAGAGGAAAGTCTATAGATAGAGATTCTCTAGGTTTTAGTCAGGAGGAGAGGATGGAAGAGGATAAAGTATGGGCCAGATCAGATGAAAAACATTCACATGAAAAAGAGTCCGATACATCTGAAAAGGGCAGACAACCAAACAGTGACACGTTTTTAAAGTGCTTATACACAAATGCTAGAAGTCTAAAAAAATAAGATGGGTGAACTGGAGTGCCTCGTGTTAAAGGAGGATACTGATATAACAGGCATCACAGAAACCTGGTGGAGTGAGGACAATCAATGGGGGACAATCATTCCGGGGTACAAAATATATCGGAAGGACAGAACAGGTCACGGGGGAGTAGCACTGTATGTGAAAGAAAATGTAGAATCAAATGAAGTAAACTCTTAAGTGAATCGACATGTTCCATAGAATCGCTGTGGATAGTAATTCCCTGCTCCAATAAGTATATAACAGTAGGGATCTGTTACCTGACCAGGACAGTGATAGTGACTATGAAATGCCAAGGGAGATTAGAGAGGCTGTCAAAATAAAGGACTCAAAAATACTGGGGGTTTTCAACTATCCCCATATTGACTGGGGACATGTCACTTCAGGACGAGATGCAGACACAAAATTTCTTGACACCTTAAGTGACTGCTTCTTGGAGCAGCTGGTTCTGAAACCCACAAGGGGAGAGGCAATTCCCGATTTAGTCCTGAGTGGGGTGCAGGATCTGGTCCAGGAGGTAACTATAACAGGACCGCTTGGGAATAGTGACCGGAATATAACAACATTGAACATTGCTGTGGTGGGAAGAACACCTCAGCAGCCAGCACCCTGGCATTTCATTTCAGAAAGGGGAATTATGCAAAAATGAGGAGACTAGTTAAACAGAAATTAAAAGGTGCAGTGACTAGAGTAAAATCCCTGCAAGCTGCATGGAAACTTTTCAAAGGCACCATAATAGAGGCCCAACTGAAATGTAAACCCCAAATTGAAAAACAGTAGAAGAATTAAAAAAGAGCCACCGTGGCTTAACCATGCAAAAGAACAAAAAGGTATCTTTTAAGAAGTGGAAGTCCAATCCTAGTGAGATAAATAGAAAGGAACAGAAACACTGTCAAATCAAGTGCAAACATGTAATAAGAAAAGCCAAAAAGGCGTTTGAAGAACAGCTCTCCAAAACCTCCAAAGGTAATAACAAAATGTTTCAGTACATCTCAGAAGCAGGAAGCCTGCTAAGCAACCGGGGGGGGGGGGGGGGGGGGCCTGGATGATCGAGATACAAAAGGACACTTAAAGACGATAAAGTCATTGCAGAGAAACTCAATGAATTCTTTGCTTCAGTCTTCACGGCTGAGGATGTTGGGGAGATTCCCAAACCTGCCCCGTCCTTTGTAGGTGGCAAATCTGAGGACTTGTCACAGCTTGAAGTGTCATTAGAGGAGGTTTTGGAACTAATTAATAAACTGAACAGTAACAAATCATCGGGACCAGACGGCATCACCCAAGAGTTCAGAACGAACTCAAATGGGAAATTGTGGAACTGTTAACTGTAGTTTTAACTTATCCTTTAAATCAGCTTCTGTACCCACTGACTGGAAGGGGGCCAATGTGACACCAATATTTAAAAAAGACACTAGAGGCGACTGGCAATTACAGACCGTTATGTCTAACCTCAGTACCGGGCAAATCAGTCGAAACAATAGTAAAGACTAAAATTGTCAGGCACGTAGAAGAACAGAATTTGTTGGGCAAAAGTCAACATGGTTTCTGTAAAGGGAAATCCTGCCTTACTGATCTCTTAGAGGACGTCTACACTCGCTGCCTAGTTCGAACTAGGGATGCAAAGGTAGGCGACTGAAATCGCTAATGGAGCGGGTATTTAAATATCCCGCGCTTCATTAGCACGATCTCGCCGGCGCGTTAATCCACTCAACAGCTGTTGTGAAAGTGCGTGCCGGGACGTGTGAGTTCGGACCAACCCCCAGACTCCTGCACACGCCCCCCCTGGGCCCATCATGCACCTGAACCATCTGCCCTTAGTCACTCAGACCCTCACGTCCCCAGTCTCCTGCCCCTCCCCCCCAGCCCCGACTCCTGCGCTCCGTGGCCCCAGCGCCTGCCGCCAGGTTGGCCGCACACAGCTGGATGGGACCGGTGAGGATGGCCCTGGGAAGATGGGGGCAGGACGGGCCAGCAGCCCCCAGATGTTTGCTCATCACCCCATTGAAGATCAAGCGCGTTAAGCCGGGTGTTCCCAGTCCTGCCGGTGGGCAGCCTCCCCTGGCTCCGTGTCGCCTGCCTGCCCCGCGTCGCGCTGGCGTGTGGCTCCAGGGCTCCCCCAGGCCCTGCACACCAGGCCTACCCCCTATTCCCATGGAGCCCGGCCAGCGTAGGGGCGCCCGGCGCAAGGGCGACGCAGTGAGGCACCCAGTGGGGCTGGGTCCCAGCATTCCCGCAGCCTGGCGCCTTCCCCCTCGCGCATGTGCTGATCCTGCTTCGGCTGGCTCATGCGCTCACCGGGATTCCCTGCAAAGTGCTCGGCGCCACGCAGCACACTGGCACCACGGTCTCCTGGAAAGCGCCCGGCGCCACGCAGCACACTGGCTCCACGCAGCAGCACACTGGCGCCACGCAGCACACTGACACCACGGTCTCCTGGAAAGCACTCGGCGCCACGCAGCACACTGGCACCATGGTCTCCTGGAAAGCGCCCGGCGCCACGCAGCACACTGGCGCCACGCAGCACACTGACACCACGGTCTCCTGGAAAGCACTCGGCGCCACGCAGCACACTGGCACCACGGTCTCCTGGAAAGCACTCGGCGTCACGCAGCACACTGGCACCACGGTCTCCTGGAAAGCACTCGGCGCCACGCAGCACACTGGCACCACGGTCTCCTGGAAAGCACTCGGCGCCACGCAGCACACTGACACCACGGTCTCCTGGAAAGCACTCGGCGCCACGCAGCACACTGACACCACGGTCTCCTGGAAAGCACTCGGCGCCACGCAGCACACTGGCACCACGGTCTCCTGGAAAGCACTCAGCGCCACGCAGCACACTGGCACCATGGTCTCTTGGAAAGCGCCCGGCGCCACGCAGCACACTGACACCACGGTCTCCTGGAAAGCACTCGGCGTCACGCAGCACACTGGCACCACGGTCTCCTGGAAAGCGCTCGGCGCCACGCAGCACACTGGCACCATGGTCTCCTGGAAAGCGCCCGGCGCCACGCAGCACACTGGCACCATGGTCTCCTGGAAAGCACTCGGCGCCACGCAGCACACTGGCACCACGGTCTCCTGGAAAGCACTCGGCGCCACGCAGCACACTGGCGCCACGGTCTCCTGGAAAGCGCCCGGCGCCACGCAGAACACTAGCGCCACACAGCACACTGGCACCACCCAGCACACTGGTGCCACCCAGCACACTGGCTCCACGCAGCATACTGGCACCACGCAGCATACTGGCACCACGCAGCAGCACACTGGCACCATGGTCTCCTGGAAAGTGCCTGGCTCCACGCAGCACACTGGCTCCAGTCGCCCCGGGGCAGCGCTGCAGGACGAGTGCCTCACCTGCGCAGTAACGAGCTCTGCCCACTGGGTGTTCACAGGGCGCGGCGGCATCCCAAAGGGAAGGGGCTGCCCCTCAGGGCACGGCTACCTACCGTCTCCCAGTAGCGCTGCTCAAGCGCCCGTGGAGCACCCACAGGCACCTGTCTGAGAGCTGCAGTTCCTGCCCGGGGGGGCCCTGAACTTCCCCCGTGGCCAGCGCTCGGGGCCAGCGGCCTTCAGGGGGGTCCGGCGTGGTGAGGCAGCGAACTCCTCCCAGCTTCTCCAGGAGCTTGTGGGGCCTCGGCATGGGGGAGCTGTCGGACACGGGGATGGCGCTGAGCTTCCGGTCGTCCCTGAGGAACCGGCTCGACCCGTCCTTGGGGACCAGCACCACCCGAGAGGCCCAGGGGCTGCAGGGCGGCTGGATCACCCCTTGCGCCAGCATGTCCCGGCCCCCTCTCTCCAGCCCTGGCCCGTCTTCCCCTGACCCTTAACGGGGAGCAGCGCACGGGGGGTGGGTGCCCGTCTGCACCCGGTGGACAGCCAGGCTGCTGAGACCCGGCTTGTCGGAGAACAGCTGCTGGCGGGAGCGCAGCACCTCCCGGATCTCGGCCTGCGGGTGAGCTGGCCGACGGGACCGACTGCAGCGAGGGGTCAGCCCGGTCCCCCTGCTGTGCCCAGCGCGGGTGGTAGCGAGGTGCTGCCCGCGCGCCCCCTCGGCCACGCCTGGGAGCCAGGGCAGCGTGTTCACTTGGGCACCAAGCAGCTGAACGAGGTGATCCCCAAGGGGCAGCTGCGTGGCCCAGCCCAAGTGCGAGAGGGGCTGGGAGCCAAGGGCCCTGCCCCCGGCCAGCAAGCGTGGCGCATGCAGCAACCCCCCCCCCCCACTGCTTAGCCTCCCCACTGCTAGCCCCCCCCACTGCTAGCCCCGCCACCAACCTTTCCCCTGCTTCCCGCGTGGATCATGTCACCTGGTCCCCTGCCCTGGCTCAAGGAATGAAGGGTCGGGCGGTGGGTACGTGCAGCCGGCTGTCCCGTCCCCAGCGTCCTGTGGCGGGGCTCTGCCCAGGGAAACTGAGGCACACACCTTGGCTGTTAAGGGACAGTGGAACTCTCATGCAACATAACAGTGAACACAATCCCCATTGTGTTGTACGCTGCCACTACCAGCCCCCCCGCACACAGGGGAGCAGTTATAACCCATCCCCCACCTCCCCTCAGACACCCCAGTGCTCCCCCAGCCCCCCTCACACAGGGGAGAGGTTATAACCCATCCCCCACCTCCCCTCAGACACCCCAGTGCTCCCTGTGCCCCCCAGCCCCCCCTCACACAGGGGAGAGGTTCTAACCCATCCCCCACCTCCCCTCAGACACCCCAGTGCTCCCTGTGCCCCCCAGCCCCCCTCACACAGGGGAGAGGTTATAACCCATCCCCCACCTCCCCTCAGACACCCCAGTGCTCCCTGTGCCCCCCAGCCCCCCTCACACAGGGGAGAGGTTCTAACCCATCCCCCACCTCCCCCCAGACACCCCAGTGCTCCCTGTGCCCCCCAGCCCCCCTTACACAGGGGAGAGGTTATAACCCATCCCCCACCTCCCTCACACACCCCAGTGCTCCCTGTGCCCCCCCAGTCCCCCCTTACACAGGGGAGAGGTTATAACCCATCCCCCACCTCCCCTCAGACACCCCAGTGCTCCCTGTGCCCCCCAGCCCCCACCTCACACAGGGGAGAGGTTATAGCCCATCCCCCACCTCCCCTCACACACCCCAGTGCTCCCTGTGCCCCCCAGCCCCCCCCACACAGGGGAGAGGTTATAACCCATCCCCCACCTCCCCTCAGACACCCCAGCGCTCCCTGTGCCCCCCCAGCCCCCCTTACACAGGGGAGAGGTTATAACCCATCCCCCACCTCCCCTCAGACACCCCAGTGCTCCCTGTGCCCCCCAGCCCCCCTCACACAGGGGAGAGGTTATAACCCATCCCCCACCTCCCCTCAGACACCCCAGTGCTCCCTGTGCCCCCCAGCCCCCCTCACACGGGAGAGGTTCTAACCCATCCCCCACCTCCCCCCAGACACCCCAGTGCTCCCTGTGCCCCCCAGCCCCCCTCACACAGGGGAGAGGTTATAACCCATCCCCCACCTCCCTCACACACCCCAGTGCTCCCTGTGCCCCCCCAGCCCCCTCTTACACAGGGGAGAGGTTATAGCCCATCCCCCACCTCCCCTCACACACCCCAGTGCTCCCTGTGCCCCCCCAGCCCCCTCTTACACAGGGGAGAGGTTATAACCCATTCCCCACCCCCCTCACACACCCCAGTGCTCCCTGTGCCCCCCCCAACTCCCTTTACACAGGGGAGAGGTTATAACCCATCCCCCACCTCCCCTCAGACACCCCAGTGCTCCCTGTGCCCCCCAGCCCCCCTCACACAGGGGAGAGGTTATAACCCATCCCCCACCTCCCCTCACACACCCCAGTGCTCCCTGTGCCCCCCAGCCCTCCCTTACACAGGGGAGAGGTTATAACCCATCCCCCACCTCCCCTCAGACACCCCAGTACTCCCTCGGCCCCCCAGCCCCCTTACACAGGGGAGAGGTTATAACCCATCCCCCCCCTCCCCTCAGACACCCCAGTACTCCCTCGGCCCCCCAGCCCTCCTTACACACCGTAGAATTTATAACCCCCCCCGCCGGGCTCCCCGTCCAAAGGGCAGCCCAGGCCGGGCCGTTGACCCCTGGGGTCTCCCCAAGGCGCTCGCGGGCCCAGCGCTGCCGTCCCCAGTGCAGGTCTATTGGCGGAAGCAGGGGGCTGAGCTGGGCCCCACGGCCTGGGGCCGGCTGGGGGGAGGGGCCACGCGGCCGAGTGACCCGTCTCTGGGGCGCGGCCGGTGCCAGGCTGGGCCGGCGCCTCCTTCCCGGCCCCTGGCCCTGGGGCGCTGCTGGGACGCAGGCCGGGGTGACGGGCTGGTCCTGTGCCCCCCACGCAGTCTCTGCCCTTTCTAGCCAGGCGCCCTGTAGCACCAGGGCGGGAATTCCCAGGCAGGGCCGTGGGGTGCTCCTCCGCTGCCCCTTGGGGACACTGGGGGCCGCTGCCCCGCCACACTGAGCAACCGCCCGGCAGAAAACGTAAAACAACCCGAGCCCCTGGCCCGTCCTTCCCGCGCAGACGCACGAGCTGCCCCGTCAGAGCCAGCAGTGCACCTGCTCCTGGGCACCTCGCTTGGCCGTCGCGGCACCCGGCCGAGCCAGCCCCCCCCAGTGTGTGCCCCGGGACCCACCTGCTCCCCCGAACCCCCAGGAACGCGGCACCCGGCCGAGCCAGCCCCCCCCAGTGTGTGCCCCGGGACCCACCTGCTCCCCCGAACCCCCAGGAACGCAGCACCCGGCCGGGCCAGCCCCCCGCTGGGTGTGCCCCGGGACCCGCCTGCTCCCCCGAACCCCCAGGAACGCGGCACCCGGCCAGGCCAGCCCCCCGCTGGGTGTGCCCCGGGACCCGCCTGCTCCCCCGAACCCCCAGGAACGCGGCACCCGGCCAGGCCAGCCCCCCGCTGGGTGTGCCCCGGGACCCGCCTGCTCCCCCGAACCCCCAGGAACGCGGCACCCGGCCAGGCCAGCCCCCCGCTGGGTGTGCCCCGGGACCCGCCTGCTCCCCCGAACCCCCAGGAACGCGGCACCCGGCCAGGCCAGCCCCCCGCTGGGTGTGCCCCGGGACCCACCTGCTCCCCCGAACCCTCAGGAACGCGGCACCCGGCCAGGCCAGCCCCCCGCTGGGTGTGCCCCGGGACCCGCCTGCTCCCCCGAACCCCCAGGAACGCGGCACCCGGCCAGGCCAGCCCCCCGCTGGGTGTGCCCCGGGACCCGCCTGCTCCCCCGAACCCCCAGGAACGCGGCACCCGGCCAGGCCAGCCCCCCCCGGTGTGTGCCCCGGGACCCGCCTGCTCCCCCGAACCCCCAGGAACGCGGCACCCGGCCAGGCCAGCCCCCCCCGGTGTGTGCCCCGGGACCCGCCTGCTCCCCTGAACCCCCAGGAACGCGGCACCCGGCCGGGCCAGCCCCCCCCAGTGTGTGCCCCGGGACCCGCCTGCTCCCCCGAACCCCCAGGAACGCGGCACCCGGCCCGGCCAGCCCCCCCCAGTGTGTGCCCCGGGACCTGCCTGCTCCCCCGAACCCCCAGGAACGTGGCACCCGGCCCAGCCAGCCCCCCCCAGTGTGTGCCCCGGGACCTGCCTGCTCCCCCGAACCCCCAGGAACGCGGCACCCGGCCGGGCCAGCCCCCCCCCCCGTGTGTGCCCCGGGACCCGCCTGCTCCCCCGAACCCCCAGGAACGCGGCACCCGGCCGGGCCAGCCCCCCCCAGTGTGTGCCCCGGGACCCGCCTGCTCCCCCGAACCCCCAGGAACGCGGCACCCGGCCGGGCCAGCCCCCCCCAGTGTGTGCCCCGGGACCCGCCTGCTCCCCCGAACCCCCAGGAACGCGGCACCCGGCCGGGCCAGCCCCCCGCTGGGTGTGCCCCGGGACCCGCCTGCTCCCCCGAACCCCCAGGAACGCGGCACCCGGCCGGGCCAGCCCCCCCCAGTGTGTGCCCCGGGACCCGCCTGCTCCCCCGAACCCCCAGGAACGCGGCACCCGGCCCGGCCAGCCCCCCCCAGTGTGTGCCCCGGGGCCCGCCTGCTCCCCCGAACCCCCAGGAACGCGGCACCCGGCCGGGCCAGCCCCCCCCGGTGTGTGCCCCGGGACCCGCCTGCTCCCCCGAACCCCCAGGAACGCAGCACCCGGCCGGGCCAGCCCCCCGCTGGGTGTGCCCCGGGACCCGCCTGCTTCCCCGAACCCCCAGGAACGCGGCACCCGGCCCGGCCAGCCCCCCCCAGTGTGTGCCCCGGGACCCGCCTGCTCCCCCGAACCCCCAGGAACGCGGCACCCGGCCCGGCCAGCCCCCCCCAGTGTGTGTCCCGGGACCCGCCTGCTCCCCCGAACCTCCAGGAACGCAGCACCCGGCCGGGCCAGCCCCCCCCCCAGTGTGTGCCCCGGGACCCGCCTGCTCTCCCAAACCCCCAGGAACGCGGCACCCGGCCGGGCCAGCCCCCCCCAGTGTGTGCCCCGGGACCCACCTGCTCCCCCGAACCCCCAGGAACGCAGCACCCGGCCGGGCCAGCCCCCCCCAGTGTGTGCCCCGGGACCCGCCTGCTTCCCCGAACCCCCAGGAACGTGGCACCCGGCCGGGCCAGCCCCCCCCCGGTGTGTGCCCCGGGACCCGCCTGCTCCCCTGAACCCCCAGGAACGTGGCACCCGGCTATGCCACAGTGACGGACCGGGCCGTGTCTGGGCACAGCTGAGGGCGTCCGCTCAGGGTGAATTGCTCGAATCCGGGGCTCCTTACAGCCCCCAGACTGGTGACCTCTCCACACAGGCCACAAACCAGTCCCACAGAGCGCTTCAGCAGCCTGCCTGAAGCCTCCCGAGCAAAACCCCTCTGACACCCCAGCAATATCCGTGCCCCAGATGGCCCCGGGCCTATACACAGGTGGGGGGTCCTAGCACCCAATCCCACCTACCCCGAACAAATTCTGTCCGGTTCCAAGAAACCAGCCACAGATCCCTGGTCTCTTGGCTGCAGCAGGTCACCTGGCCAGCGGCCCATCCCTGTGTCCCCTGCTGGCAGCCCTCAGGTGTCGGCCACCTTTCCCCAGGTGTGTCCTTGGCCCATCGAGAGCCATTGTCCCACAAGGCCTCGCTGATTAGCATGTCCACAGGCCGGGCCCTGCCCACTGCTCAACCACATGCAGGGAAATATTCAGTCTCCACACAGATTACAGATTCCTACCCACACACACAGACATTAGACACTCACATGACTAGCGTACACGGGATCAGCAGACAGTGAGCTCCTATTCAACACCCCACATGGCCCCTTTATACCATTTTTGGGGCCAGCACCCCCCCATGGGTGCAGCAGTGATCTGGGTACTGCCCTCAAATTCAGTACCATGGCACAGGGAGTGGGCAGGTGCAGGGCGGGTCTGGGCAGGGCGTTGGCAGGTGCAGGGCGGGTCTGGGCAGGGCGTTGGCAGGCGCAGGGCGGGTCTGGGCAGGGCGTTGGCAGGCGCAGGGCGGGTCTGGGCAGGGCAGGGTGGGTCTGGGCAGGGGGTTGGCAGGTGCAGGGCGGGTCTGGGCAGGGCAGGGTGGGTCTGGGCAGGGGGTTGGCAGGTGCAGGGCGGGTCTGGGCAGGGCGGGGCCGGAGCTGGGCAGGGCAGGGGCGGAGCCGGGCAGGGCAGGGGCGGAGCCGGGCAGGGCAGGGGCGGAGCCGGGCAGGGCGGGGGTGGAGCCGGGCAGGGCAGGGGCGGAGCCGGGCAGGGCGGGGGCGGAGCCGGGCAGGGCGGGGGCGGAGCCGGGCAGGGCAGGGGCGGAGCCGGGCAGGGCGGGGGTGGAGCCGGGCAGGGCAGGGGCGGAGCCGGGCAGGGCGGGGGCGGAGCCGGGCAGGGCAGGGGCGGAGCCGGGCAGGGCAGGGGCGGAGCCGGGCAGCCCCTGACTCGGAGCCGTGCTGGCAGGTCCCTTCGTGGCCGTGCTGTTTGCCAAGCTGGAGAACATGCTGCACAACTCGCTGTACGTGAACGTGCTGCTGACGGGGCTGGTGGCCCGGCTGGCCTGCTACCCCCAGCCGCTGCTCCGCTCCTTCCTGCTCAACACCAACATGGTCTTCCAGCCCAGCATCAAGTCCCTGCTCCAGGTAGGGGCCGGCCACACCTGGGGGGGGCAGCCTCGTGGCCAGGCATCGCCCCCGGGCTCTAGCCGTCCGGGGCAAGGCGTCCCCTGTGCCCTGCCGTGCCGGACCCCAGCCCCGAGCCCTGGGGCACCAGGCACCCGCCCCCCCGGCCTGCCCCCTAGGCGCCCGCCCCCCCGGCCTGAGCTCTGAGCCCCCAGGCGCCCGCCCCTCCCCGGCCTGAGCCCCAGACGCCCGCCCCTTCCCGGCCTGAGCCCCAGGCGCCCGCCCCTCCCTGGCCTGAGACCCAGACGCCTGCCCCTCCCCGGCCTGAGCTCTGAGCCCCCAGACGCCCGCCCCTCCCTGGCCTGAGACCCAGACGCCCGCCCCTCCCTGGCCTGAGCTCTGAGCCCCCAGACGCCCGCCCCTCCCTGGCCTGAGACCCAGACGCCCGCCCCTCCCTGGCCTGAGCTCTGAGCCCCCAGACGCCCGCCCCTCCCTGGCCTGAGACCCAGACGCCCGCCCCTCCCTGGCCTGAGCTCTGAGCCCCCAGGCGCCCGCCCCTCCCTGGCCTGAGCTCTGAGCCCCCAGACGCCCGCCCCTCCCCAGCCTGAGCCCCAGACGCCCGCCCCTCCCTGGCCTGAGCTCTGAGCCCCCAGACGCCCGCCCCTCCCTGGCCTGAGACCCAGACGCCCGCCCCTCCCTGGCCTGAGCTCTGAGCCCCCAGGCGCCCGCCCCTCCCTGGCCTGAGACCCAGACGCCCGCCCCTCCCTGGCCTGAGCTCTGAGCCCCCAGGCGCCCGCCCCTCCCTGGCCTGAGACCCAGACGCCCGCCCCTCCCTGGCCTGAGACCCAGACGCCTGCCCCTCCCTGGCCTGAGACCCAGACGCCTGCCCCTCCCTGGCCTGAGACCCAGACGCCCGCCCCTCCCTGGCCTGAGACCCAGACGCCTGCCCCTCCCTGGCCTGAGCTCTGAGCCCCCAGACGCCCGCCCCTCCCTGGCCTGAGACCCAGACGCCTGCCCCTCCCTGGCCTGAGCTCTGAGCCCCCAGACGCCTGCCCCTCCCTGGCCTGAGACCCAGACGCCTGCCCCTCCCCGGCCTGAGACCCAGACGCCTGCCCCTCCCCAGCCTGAGACCCAGACGCCCGCCCCTCCCTGGCCTGAGCTCTGAGCCCCCAGACGCCCGCCCCTCCCTGGCCTGAGCTCTGAGCCCCCAGACGCCCGCCCCTCCCTGGCCTGAGCTCTGAGCCCCCAGGCGCCCGCCCCTCCCTGGCCTGAGCTCTGAGCCCCCAGACGCCCGCCCCTCCCTGGCCTGAGCTCTGAGCCCCCAGGCGCCCGCCCCTCCCCGGCCTGAGCCCCAGACGCCCGCCCCTCCCTGGCCTGAGCTCTGAGCCCCCAGGCGCCCGCCCCTCCCTGGCCTGAGCTCTGAGCCCCCAGACGCCCGCCCCTCCCTGGCCTGAGCTCTGAGCCCCCAGACGCCCGCCCCTCCCTGGCCTGAGCTCTGAGCCCCCAGGCGCCCGCCCCTCCCCGGCCTGAGCCCCAGACGCCTGCCCCTCCCTGGCCTGAGCTCTGAGCCCCCAGACGCCCGCCCCTCCCCAGCCTGAGACCCAGACGCCCGCCCCTCCCTGGCCTGAGCTCTGAGCCCCCAGACGCCCGCCCCTCCCCAGCCTGAGACCCAGACGCCCGCCCCTCCCTGGCCTGAGCTCTGAGCCCCCAGACGCCCGCCCCTCCCCGGCCTGAGCCCCAGACGCCCGCCCCTCCCTGGCCTGAGCTCTGAGCCCCCAGACGCCCGCCCCTCCCTGGCCTGAGCTCTGAGCCCCCAGGCGCCCGCCCCTCCCTGGCCTGAGACCCAGACGCCCGCCCCTCCCTGGCCTGAGCTCTGAGCCCCCAGACGCCCGCCCCTCCCTGGCCTGAGACCCAGACGCCTGCCCCTCCCTGGCCTGAGCTCTGAGCCCCCAGACGCCCGCCCCTCCCTGGCCTGAGACCCAGACGCCTGCCCCTCCCTGGCCTGAGCTCTGAGCCCCCAGACGCCTGCCCCTCCCTGGCCTGAGACCCAGACGCCTGCCCCTCCCCGGCCTGAGACCCAGACGCCTGCCCCTCCCCAGCCTGAGACCCAGACGCCTGCCCCTCCCCAGCCTGAGCCCCAGACGCCTGCCCCTCCCTGGCCTGAGACCCAGACGCCTGCCCCTCCCCAGCCTGAGACCCAGACGCCTGCCCCTCCCCAGCCTGAGCCCCAGACGCCTGCCCCTCCCCAGCCTGAGCCCCAGACGCCTGCCCCTCCCTGGCCTGAGACCCAGACGCCTGCCCCTCCCCGGCCTGAGCCCCAGACGCCTGCCCCTCCCCGGCCTGAGCCCCAGACGCCTGCCCCTCCCTGGCCTGAGCCCCAGACGCCTGCCCCTCCCTGGCCTGAGCTCTGAGCCCCCAGACGCCTGCCCCTCCCTGGCCTGAGCTCTGAGCCCCCAGACGCCCGCCTCTCCCCAGCCTGAGCCCCAGACGCCTGCCCCTCCCCGGCCTGAGCCCCAGACGCCTGCCCCTCCCTGGCCTGAGCTCTGAGCCCCTAGACGCCCGCCTCTCCCCAGCCTGAGACCCAGATGCCCGCCCCTCCCTGGCCTGAGCCCCAGACGCCTGCCCCTCCCTGGCCTGAGCTCTGAGCCCCCAGACGCCCGCCTCTCCCCAGCCTGAGACCCAGACGCCCACCCCTCCCTGGCCTGAGCTCTGAGCCCCCAGGCGCCCGCCCCTCCCCGGCCTGAGCCCTGCGGCGTTGCCTCCCTTGCAGGTCCTGGGCTCCGTGAAGAACAAGATCGAGACCTTCGCCGCCTCGCAGGACGACTTCCCTGCCCTGCTCTTCAAGGCCCGGAAGTTCCTGCTCGCCCGCAGCCAGCTGGACTGGGCGGACGCCCCGCACGCGACGCCAGGCCTGCGCCGCTCGGAGACGCTGGGTAGGGCTGGGCTGGCGACGGGCGCCCCTGGGTCCTGCCGCCGGGCTCGGCCGCATGGCGCTGGGTAGGGCTGGGCTGGGCTGGCCACGGGCGCCCCTGGGTCCTGCCGCCGGGCTCGGCCGCATGGCGCTGGGTAGGGCTGGGCTGGGCTGGCGACGGGCGCCCCTGGGTCCTGCCACCGGGCTCGGCCGCATGGTGCTGGGTAGGGCTGGGCTGGCCACGGGCGCCCCTGGGTCCTGCCACCGGGCTCGGCCGCATGGCGCTGGGTAGGGCTGGGCTGGCCACGGGCGCCCCGGGTCCTGCCACCGGGCTCGGCCCAGGCCCCTTTCCCTGCAGCGCGTGGGGAAACCGAGGCGCCCGAGCCCCTAACCCCGCTCTCTGCCCCCAGTGAGGAGCCGCAAGCCGTCCATCGGGGAGCTGATCCTGCGGCACGCCAACAGCCCCACGCGGGCGCGACAGGCGGCCCAGCAGGCCCTGCAGCAGGCGCGGGAGGGGCCGGCCGAGAAGCAGAGCGAGGCCCTGCGGGTGCGCAACGCCGTCTACTGCGCCGTCATCTTCAGCGAGTTCCTCAAGGAGCTGGCGGCCACCGCGCAGGCCCACGCCGTGGCCTCGCCCTTCCTGCTGGCGCCCGAGCCCTGAGGGGTGCGGACCTTATTTATTGGGGGGCTGTGTATAAAGGAGAGTGTGTGTCCTCCGCCTGGCCTGTGTGTGCGGGGCCCGCCCCTGCTCCCTGCCCCACGGCCCGCCCCAGGGACCGCCCCACGGGCCGCCTCTCCCTCAGGGACCGCCCCACGGGCCGCCCCACGGGCCGCCTCTCCCCCACGGCCCGCCCCACGGACCGCCCCACGGGCTGCCTCTCCCCCACGGCCCGCCCCATGGACCGCCCCACGGGCTGCCTCTCCCCCACGGCCCGCCCCATGGACCGCCCCACGGGCCGCCTCTCCCCCACGGGCCGCCCCATGGACCGCCCCACAGGCCACGTCTCCCCCACGGGCCGCCCCATGGACCGCCCCACGGGCTGCCTCTCCCCCACGGCCCGCCCCATGGACCGCCCCACAGGCCACGTCTCCCCCACGGGCCGCCCCATGGACCGCCCCACGGGCTGCCTCTCCCCCACGGGCCGCCCCTGCCCCACGGACCACCCTACGGGCCACCTCTCCCCCACAGGCCGCCCCTGCCCCATGGACCGCCCTATGGGCCACCTCTCCCCCACAGGCCCCCTCGGCCCGCAGGCCATCTCACGGCCCACCCTAGGGGCCACCTCTCCCCTACGGGCTGCCCCTGAACTCTGCCCCATGGGCTGTCCCTCCCTGATGGCATTATGATCCCTCCACCTAGGACTAGCAGGGCCGGACATCGTGGGGCTGATCCCGGCTGCATCCTGCCCCCCGCCCTGCTTCTCCTGCAGGCTGGGCCATGTGGCCCCTGCGTGTGACACCCCCCACCGTGAGATGACCCCTCCCCCCATGAGACAGCCAGCCCCACCCCGGCTGGGACACCGCCGCCCCGCTTGCTGTGGCCTGTCCAGGGCTGGGCCCGGCCCCGCAGCGCCCCCTGCCAGCGGGCGCGGGGCACCCAGCCACCCCGGCACTCTCGGGTCCAGCTCGCAGCGCAGGCAGCCTGGGCTCAGCTGGGCCCCTCCCCTGGGGCTGCCCATCCCCACAGGAGCTGGGGCAAGGCCGGATATTGCTCCGTGTTCAGGGAGCTGCCGGTGCCTCCTGCTTCCTGGGCCAGAGGGGAAACTGAGGCACACCGCCTTCCATTTCTCCACACATGGACCCAGACGGGTCAGCATCTCCCAGGCCCTGGGGAGCCCCATAGGGCGGGTGGTGCTGGGTGGGCAGCTCTGGCCTGGGGGCCTGGGGGGCGGGGCAGTGGAAGCAGGAGCAGGCAGGCAGCGCGGCCGGGAGGGGGCAGAGCGTGGCGCTGGTGGGCCCGGAGGGGGCCGGCTGGGGCGAGGGGGCTGCCCAGCCCAGGGGCCCCAGCCCACAGTCCCTGCGCCGCCTGCCCCCGGCCTGCCCGCCCCGGGGGGGCTCCTGGGTTCTCTGCCCCTTGCGGCCCCGCCTGCCACAAGCAGCTAATCCCCGGCGGGACAGGCCCCCATGCACCCAGCTCATGTCCTGGGGCGGGGGACAGGGCCCCCAGCGGGGAGGGGAGGGGAGTCTGGGCAGGGCGCAGGGATGGGGGTGCAGGGATGGGGGGTGCAGGGATGGGGCGCAGGCTGGGGGGTGCAGGGATGGGGGGTGCAGGGATGGGGGCGCAGGCTGGGGGGTGCAGGGATGGAGGCGCAGGGATGGGGGTGCAGGGATGGGGGGGCGCAGGCTGGGGGGCACAGGGATGGGGGCGCAGGGATGGGGGGCACAGGGATGGGGGTGCAGGCTGGGGGTGCAGGCTGGGGGGTGCAGGGATGGGGGCGCAGGGCTGGGGGGCGCAGGCTGGGGGGTGCAGGGATGGGGGGCACAGGCTGGGGGCACAGGGATGGGGGCGCAGGCTGGGGGGTGCAGGGATGGGGGTGCGGGGATGGGGGTGCAGGGATGGGGGGCGCAGGGATGGGGGCGCAGGCTGGGGGTGCAGGAATGGGGGCACAGGGATGGGGGGGCACAGGCTGGGGCGCAGGCTGGGGGGTGCAGGGATGGGGCACAGGGATGGGGGCGCAGGGATGGGGGGCACAGGCTGGGGGGTGCAGGGATGGGGCGCAGGCTGGGGGGATGCAGGGATGGGGGAACAGGGATGGGGGGCGCAGGCTGGGGGTGCAGGGATGGGGGCGCAGGGATCGGGGGCACAGGCTGGGGGTGCAGGGATGGGGCGCAGGTTGGGGGGTGCAGGGATGGGGGCACAGGGATGGGGGCGCAGGCTGGGGGTGCAGGGATGGGGGCGCAGGGATGGGGGGCACAGGCTGGGGGGTGCAGGGATGGGGGCGCAGGGATGGGGGCGCAGGCTGGGGGGTGCAGGGATGGGGGTGCAGGGATGGGGGTGCAGGGATGGGGGTGCAGGGATGGGGGCGCAGGGATGGGGGGGGGTGCAGGGATGGGGGTGCAGGGATGGGGGCGCAGGCTGGGGGGTGCAGGGATGGGGGGCAGGGGGGGGTGCAGGCTGGGGGGGGGGTGCAGGGATGGGGGTGCAGGGATGGGGGTGCAGGGATGGGGGCGCAGGCTGGGGGGTGCAGGGATGGGGGGGGGTGCAGGCTGGGGGGTGCAGGGATGGGGGCAGGCTGGGGGTGCAGGGATGGGGGGCAGGGATGGGGGCGCAGGCTGGGGGGTGCAGGGATGGGGGTGCAGGGATGGGGGGTGCAGGGATGGGGGGCACAGGCTGGGGGTGCAGGGATGGGGGCGCAGGGATGGGGGTGCAGGCTGGGGGGGGTGGGGGCGCAGGGATGGGGGCGCAGGGACGGGGGTGCAGGCTGGGGGTGCAGGGATGGGGGGCAGGGATGGGGGTGCAGGCTGTGGGGTGGGGGGCAGGGATGGGGGCGCAGGCTGGGGGGTGCAGGGATGGGGGGCTGGGGGTGCAGGGATGGGGGTGCAGGGATGGGGGTGCAGGGATGGGGGGTGCAGGGATGGGGGCGCAGGGATGGGGGCGCAGGGACGGGGGTGCAGGCTGGGGGGTGCAGTCAGCTGATCCTGTTTCCATTGTGGGCGAGCTTTGGTCCCGTGTCCCAAGCCCCCATGGCGGGTCCCGGGGGTGTCTCTGAACGTGCCCCCCAGGAGGAGGGGCCGGCGGGGGGGACGCGACCCAGGACACACACGCAGGGCTCAGTGCTGCTCCGTGTTGGGGGCCAGGCCCGGGGCCGCTCAGCCGTCGCTGTCGGAGTCGGTGGCGCCCTGCAGCAGGGGCAGGGACAGGCAGTGCCGGTCGGGGTCCCCGCGCCGGGGGGCGTCGCGCTGGGCCCGCCTGGAGAACGGCCACTTCCCTGGGGGCGCAGAGGGGCCGGCGCTGCAGGGCTCTGGGCGGGCAGGGGCTGCCCTGCGGTACCCCAGGCCCCCGGGCCCCCGTGTCAATGGCCCAGCCCCCCCGGACCCCCCGTGTCAATGGCCCAGCCCCCCCCGCCCCCCGGGCCCCCGTGTCAATGGCCCAGCCCCACCGGACCACCCATGTCAATGGCCCAGCCCCCCCCGCCCCCCGGGCCCCCGTGTCAATGGCCCAGCCCCCCCGGACCACCCATGTCAATGGCCCAGCCCCCCCCGCCCCCCGGGCCCCCGTGTCAATGGCCCAGCCCCCCCGGGCCCCCCATGTCAATGGCCCAGCCCCCCCCCCCGCCCCCCGGGCCCCCGTGTCAATGGCCCAGCCCCCCCCACCCCCCGGACCCCCCGTGTCTATGGACCAGCCCCCCAGCCCCCCGGGCCCCCGTGTCAATGGCCCAGCCCCCCCGCCCCCCGGACCCCCTGTGTCTATGGACCAGCCCCCCAGCCCCCCGGGCCCCCCCGTGTCAATGGCCCAGCCCCCCCGCCCCCTGGACCCCCCGTGTCTATGGCCCAGCCCCCCCGCCCCCTGGACCCCCCGTGTCAATGGCCCAGCCCCCCCGCCCCCTGGACCCCCCGTGTCTATGGCCCAGCCCCCCCGCCCCCCGGGCCCCCTGGACCCCCCGTGTCAATGGCCCAGCCCCCCCGGCCCCCTGTGTCTATGGCCCAGCCCCCCATGCCTGCCGTGTTCCCCATGTCTATGGCCCAGCCCCCCCCATGCCAATGGCTCACGGCCCCGTGGCCCCCGGCTCCCAGCGCCCTGCCCTACCTGCCCGGGCGGTCCCGCGGAAGAGGCTCCGGCCCTTGGGGGCAGCCTGGCTCTCGGGGGGCGGTGGTGGGGCAGGGAGCTCCAGCGACGCCAGCTTGACCCAGGCCGCCCGGGGGGGCAGGACGCGCCCCAGGGGTTTCTGGGGGCCCAGGAGGCCGCGGGGGCCGAGGAGGAACCGGAGGCAGGCGAAGGCGACGGGGCGGGGCCCTGGCAGGCGCAGGAGGCGGGGGGCAGGCCCCTGGCTCAGGGCCAGCGCCAGGCCGGAGCAGTAGACGACCTCGTGGATGAGGTAGAGGCTGCGCCGGGCCCGGAGCCAGGGCAGGTCGGGGCGCAGGGCCACCTGGCCGGGCCGCAGCCCCAGGAAGGCCACCCGCTTGTGCACGCCGGCCAGCTGCAGGCGGATGTGGGCCGGGGCGCCCCCCAGCAGCCGCGTCTCCTCGTAGCGCAGCTCGCCGCCCGCCTGGGCGCCGTACTCCCGCGTGCAGCGCTCCAGCTCGGCCGCCTCCGGCCCCCGCTGCGCCAGCTCCGGCAGCGCGCCCACCGGCACCAGGGGCCGCGCCCGCCCCAGCAGCCTCCGCGCCCCGCCCGGCCGCCGCACCAGCACGCTCAGCAGGTCGTAGGCCGCCGCGTCCTCCAGGAAGGGCACGGGCACCACGGCCGGCCCGAAGCGCTCCTCCACCACCTGCGGGAGGGAGGGAGCGAGCCGTCGGCAGGGGCGGGCTGGCACCGGAGCCCCTCGGCCACGTGGGCCCATGCGGCCCTTCTGGGGCGGGCCGGGAGCAGGACTGGCTGACCTGGGACCCCAGCCTGGCGCTGAGATGCGGCTGGCTCTGGGGCGGGATGGGGGCTGGTTATGGGGAGAGCCGGGTCTGGTTCTATGGCCCCTTGTCCAATGCCGGGATGCGGCTGGCTCTGGGGAGGGGCGGGGCTGGTTCTATGGCCCCTTGTCCAGTGCCGGGATGCGGCTGGCTCTGGGGAGGGGCGGGGCTGGTTCTATGGCCCCTTGTCCAATGCCGGGATGCGGCTGGCTCTGGGGAGGGGCGGGGCTGGTTCTATGGCCCCTTGTCCAATGCCGGGATGCGGCTGGCTCTGGGGAGGGGGCTGGTTCTATGGCCCCTTGTCCAATGCCAGGATGCGGCTGGCTCTGGGGAGGGGCGGGGGCTGGTTCTATGGCCCCTTGTCCAATGCCGGGATGCGGCTGGCTCTGGGGAGGGGCGGGGCTGGTTCTATGGCCCCTTGTCCAATGCCGGGATGCGGCTGGCTCTGGGGAGGGGCGGGTCTGGTTCTATGGCCCCTTGTCCAATGCCAGGATGCGGCTGGCTCTGGGGAGGGGCGGGGCTGGTTCTATGGCCCCTTGTCCAATGCCGGGATGCGGCTGGCTCTGGGGAGGGGCGGGGCTGGTTCTATGGCCCCTTGTCCAGTGCCGGGATGCGGCTGGCTCTGGGGAGGGGGCTGGTTCTATGGCCCCTTGTCCAATGCCGGGATGCGGCTGGCTCTGGGGAGGGGCGGGGCTGGTTCTATGGCCCCTTGTCCAATGCCGGGATGCGGCTGGCTCTGGGGAGGGGCGGGGCTGGTTCTATGGCCCCTTGTCCAGTGCCGGGATGCGGCTGGCTCTGGGGAGGGGCGGGTCTGGTTCTATGGCCCCTTGTCCAGTGCCGGGATGCGGCTGGCTCTGGGGAGGGGCGGGGCTGGTTCTATGGCCCCTTGTCCAGTGCCGGGATGCAGCTGGCTCTGGGGAGGGGCGGGGGCTGGTTCTATGGCCCCTTGTCCAGTGCCGGGATGCGGCTGGCTCTGGGGAGGGGCGGGGCTAGTTCTATGGCCCCTTGTCCAGTGCCGGGATGCGGCTGGCTCTGGGGAGGGGCGGGGCTGGTTCTATGGCCCCTTGTCCAGTGCCGGGATGCGGCTGGCTCCGGGGAGGGGCGGGTCTGGTTCTATGGCCCCTTGTCCAATGCCGGGATGCGGCTGGCTCTGGGGAGGGGCGGGGCTGGTTCTATGGCCCCTTGTCCAATGCTGGGATGCGGCTGGCTCTGGGGAGGGGCGGGGCTGGTTCTATGGCCCCTTGTCCAATGCTGGGATGCGGCTGGCTCTGGGGAGGGGCGGGTCTGGTTCTATGGCCCCTTGTCCAATGCCGGGATGCGGCTGGCCCTGGGGAGGGGGCTGGTTCTATGGCCCCTTGTTCAGTGCTGGGATGCGGCTGGCTCCGGGGAGGGGCGGGTCTGGTTCTATGGCCCCTTGTCCAATGCTGGGATGCGGCTGGCTCTGGGGAGGGGCGGGGCTGGTTCTATGGCCCCTTGTCCAATGCCGGGATGCGGCTGGCTCTGGGGAGGGGCAGGGCTGGTTCTATGGCCCCTTGTCCAATGCCGGGATGCGGCTGGCTCTGGGGAGGGGCGGGGCTGGTTCTATGGCCCCTTGTCCAATGCTGGGATGCGGCTGGCTCTGGGGAGGGGCGGGGCTGGTTCTATGGGCCCTTGTCCAATGCCGGGATGCGGCTGGCTCTGGGGAGGGGCGGGGCTGGTTCTATGGCCCCTTGTCCAATGCTGGGATGCGGCTGGCTCTGGGGAGGGGCGGGGGCTGGTTCTATGGCCCATTGTCCAATGCTGGGATGCGGCTGGCTCTGGGGAGGGGCAGGGGCTGGTTCTATGGCCCCTTGTCCAATGCTGGGATGCGGCTGGCTCTGGGGAGGGGGCTGGTTCTATGGCCCCTTGTCCAATGCCGGGATGCGGCTGGCTCTGGGGAGGGGGCGGGGCTGGTTCTATGGCCCCTTGTCCAATGCCGGGATGCGGCTGGCTCTGGGGAGGGGGCGGGGCTGGTTCTATGGCCCCTTGTCCAATGCTGGGATGCGGCTGGCTCTGGGGAGGGGGCTGGTTCTATGGGCCCTTGTCCAATGCCGGGATGCGGCTGGCTCTGGGAAGGGGCGGGGCTGGTTCTATGGCCCCTTGTCCAATGCCGGGATGCGGCTGGCTCTGGGGAGGGGCGGGGCTGGTTCTATGGCCCCTTGTCCAGTGCTGGGATGCGGCTGGCTCTGGGGAGGGGGCTGGTTCTATGGCCCCTTGTCCAATGCCGGGATGCGGCTGGCTCTGGGGAGGGGCGGGGGCTGGTTCTATGGCCCCTTGTCCAATGCTGGGATGCGGCTGGCTCTGGGGAGGGGCGGGGGCTGGTTCTATGGCCCCTTGTCCAATGCTGGGATGCGGCTGGCTCTGGGGAGGGGCAGGGCTGGTTCTATGGCCCCTTGTCCAATGCCGGGATGCGGCTGGCTCTGGGGAGGGGCGGGGCTGGTTCTATGGCCCCTTGTCCAATGCTGGGATGCGGCTGGCTCTGGGGAGGGGCGGGGGCTGGTTCTATGGCCCCTTGTCCAGTGCCGGGATGCGGCTGGCTCTGGGGAGGGGCGGGGCTGGTTCTATGGCCCCTTGTCCAATGCCGGGATGCGGCTGGCTCTGGGGAGGGGCGGGGCTGGTTCTATGGCCTCTTGTCCAGTGCCGGGATGCGGCTGGCTCTGGGGAGTGGCGGGGGCTGGTTCTATGGCCCCTTGTCCAGTGCCGGGATGCGGCTGGCTCTGGGGAGGGGCGGGGCTGGTTCTATGGCCCCTTGTCCAATGCCGGGATGCGGCTGGCTCTGGGGAGGGGCGGGGCTGGTTCTATGGCCCCTTGTCCAATGCCGGGATGCGGCTGGCTCTGGGGAGGGGCGGGGGCTGGTTCTATGGCCCCTTGTCCAGTGCCGGGATGCGGCTGGCTCTGGGGAGGGGGCTGGTTCTATGGCCCCTTGTCCAGTGCCGGGATGCGGCTGGCTCTGGGGAGGGGGCTGGTTTATGGCCCCTTGTCCAGTGCCGGGATGCGGCTGGCTCTGGGGAGGGGCAGGGCTGGTTCTATGGCCCCTTGTCTAGTGTCGGGATGTGGCTGGCTCTGGGGAGGGGCGGGGCTGGTTCTGTGGCCCATTGTCCAATGCCGGGATGCGGCTGGCTCTGGGGAGGGGCGGGGCTGGTTCTATGGCCCCTTGTCCAGTGCCGGGATGCGGCTGGCTCTGGGGAGGGGGCTGGTTCTATGGCCCCTTGTCCAATGCTGGGATGCGGCTGGCTCTGGGGAGGGGCGGGGCTGGTTCTATGGGCCCTTGTCCAATGCCGGGATGCGGCTGGCTCTGGGGAGGGGCGGGTCTGGTTCTATGGCCCATTGTCCAATGCTGGGATGCGGCTGGCTCTGGGGAGGGGGCTGGTTCTATGGCCCCTTGTCCAGTGCCGGGATGCGGCTGGCTCTGGGGAGGGGCGGGGCTGGTTCTATGGCCCCTTGTCCAGTGCCGGGATGCGGCTGGCTCTGGGGAGGGGGCTGGTTCTATGGCCCCTTGTCCAGTGCCGGGATGCGGCTGGCTCTGGGGAGGGGCGGGGCTGGTGCTGGGGAGGGGCGGGGCTGGTTCTATGGCCCCTTGTCCAGTGCCGGGATGCGGCTGGCTCTGGGGAGGGGGCTGGTTCTATGGCCCCTTGTCCAGTGCCGGGATGCGGCTGGCTCTGGGGAGGGGCGGGGCTGGTTCTATGGCCCCTTGTCCAGTGCCGGGATGCGGCTGGCTCTGGGGAGGGGCGGGGCTGGTTCTATGGCCCCTTGTCCAATGCTGGGATGCGGCTGGCTCTAGGGAGGGTGCTGGTTCTATGGCCCCTTGTCCAGTGCCGGGATGCGGCTGGCTCTGGGGAGGGGGCTGGTTCTATGGCCCCTTGTCCAATGCCGGGATGCGGCTGGCTCTGGGGAGGGGCGGGGCTGGTTCTATGGCCCCTTGTCCAATGCCGGGATGCGGCTGGCTCTGGGGAGGGGGCTGGTTCTATGGCCCCTTGTCCAGTGCCGGGATGCGGCTGGCTCTGGGGCCTGCCCCATCTGCTCTGCAGAGCCCAGCCCGAGGGCTCCCCCGCCCTGAGCACCCTGGGGCTGGGCCGGGGACTCCCCTGCAGGCAGGACCTAGGCCCCCGCCCTGCCCCCACCTTGTCTTTGATCAGCGCCCAGCTGGCGTCGGCCTCCCGGATGTCCAGCACCGAGGCCCCGCTGTCGGCCATGGCTGGGCCTGGGGGGCTGCCCTGGGCCTGTGGGGAGAGGCCAGGCCTGGGCCCGGCGGGCGGGGGGGCAGCTATGAGGTCACAAAGGGCTCCTGGCTGCATCATGCCCCTCCCCAGCCTAGCCCCGGTGGGAGCTGGGACCAGCCTGGGCCCCCTCCTGCCCCACGGCTGCCAGAGTCCAGCCCCTGGGTGCTCACTGGCCACGGGGTCCTGTGGGGAGATGCGGCTGGTGCCCGGGGGAGGGGTCAGGCCCTGCTCCCCACCCCACAGGCTCGCTATGGGGCTGGCCTGGCGCCTGCTCCGCTCCCGGCTGGGGCCTTGTGGCAGGGAGTTCCACAGGCCTCGGGGACTGCAGAGCTGCATTTCCCTGGGGGAGGCAAAGGGGCGGGGCGGGGCGGTCCCTTGGCCCCCCACCTTGGAGGCGCTCTTCTCCCGCTGGCCTGAGCTCTGCCCCCCCCAGCACTGCTGTGGGGCGGTGCTGGATGGAGGCCGGAGAGGGGGCAGCAAGAGGGGTGGGGGCAGTTCAGCTGCAGGTTTAATGCTGCTGCGGCGGGTGCCGTAGTCCCAGTTGTGCTGCCTTTGGGGCTGGGGGGCTCACAGCTGGAGGACCCCCCGTGGCCCCGGGCCCCAGAGTCCTCTGGCACAAATGGCAGCAGGTAACCAGCCCTCCGGTGTGACCAGCCCCCCACCCCACTGGTATAACCCCGCCTCCACCCCAAATAACCAGCCCCCCCGAATAACCAGGAACCCCCACACCCATATAACCAGCCCCCCCCGGCACCTGTATTACCAGCCTCCTCACCGCACCAGTATCACCAGTCCCAGCCTGGCCAGCTCACCGGACCCGCAGCCCCTGCAACCCAGCCCTGCCCCCCAGACCCGACGGGGCCCCTCCCTAACATCAGAGCGGCCAGGCGGGGTCAGACCAAGGGTTCCACCCAGCCCAGTGTCCTGGCAGCTGACAGTGGCCAGTGCCAGGTGCCACAACAGGGAATCCGCATGATCCCTCCCCTGTCACCCACTCCCAGCCCCTGACAAACAGGCCAGGGACCCTGTTCCTACCCAGCCTGGCTAATCGCCATTGATGGACCCAACCTCCATGAATCCATCCAGGTCTTTTTTGAATCCTGTTAAAGTTCTAGCCTTCACCACATCCCCTGGCGAGGAGTTCCACAGGTTGACTGTGCGCTGAGTGAGGAGAAACTTCCTTCTGTTTGTTTTAAACCTGCTGCCTGTTAATTTCATCTGGTGACCCCTAGTTCTTCTATTGTGGGAATAAGTAAATAACCTTTCCTTAGTCACTTTTTCCACACCCGTCATTATTGTGTAGATCTCTCTCACACCCACTGGAGGATGGGTCAGAATTCAAACTGATCTGGACAAATTGGAGAAATGCTCTGAGGTAAACAGGATGAAGTTTAATAAGGACAAATGCAAAGTGCTCCACTTAGGAAGGAACAATCAGTTTCACACACACAGGCTGTGTCTACACTGCACCCCTTTTCCGGAAAAGGGATGCTAATGTAGCACTTTGGAATAGGCAAATCCACGGGGGATTTAAATATCCCCCGCGGTATTTGCATTAACATGGCTGCCGCTTTTTTCCGGCTTGGGGATAAGCTGGAGAAAAGCGCCAGTCTAGACATTATTCTCCGGAAAATAAAGCCGGAGGTGGGGTTATACCACTTGAAAGTAGGAATAAGAAATCCTCCAGAAAAGGGCTTATTTTCCGGAGAATCACGTCCCCAAGCCGGAAAAAAGCAGCAGCCACGTTAATGCAAATACCCCAGGGGATATTTAAATCCCCCGCAGATTTTGCTATTCCGATGTGTCTAATCTGCATCCCTTTTCCGGAAAAGGGGTGCAGTGTGTAGACAGCCACAGAGTGGGAAGCGACTGTCTGGGAAGGAGCACGGCAGAAAGGGGTCTAGGGGTCAGAGTGGACCACAAGCTAAACCTGAGTCAGCAGCGTGACGCTGTTGCAAAAAACGCCAACATGATTCTGAGCTGCATTAACAGGAGTGTTGTGAGCAAGACACAAGGGGCGCGTCTAGACTGGCCGCTTGAATTTGAGCAAGAGCACTGACGGTACTGTACAAAATCAGGGCTTCTTGCGCAAATACTGTGACGCTCCCGCTCAGGGATAAGCCCTCTTGTGTAAGAATCCTTGTGCAAGAGGCCAGTGTAGACAAGCACCTTCATTTTTTGTGCACGAAAGCCTAATGGCTAAAATGGCCATCGGAGCTTTCTTGCACAAAATCGCGTCTAGACTGGCCACGGATGCTTTTACGCAAAAGCACTTTTTGCACTAAAGCATCCGAGCCAATCTAGACACTCCAGAAAAACGTTTCCATTAAAAGTATTTCCGCAAAATCATACCAGTCTAGACGTAGCCAAGAAGTCCTTCTTCCGCTCTGCTCTGCGCTGGTTGGGCCTCAGCTGGAGTCTTGTGTCCAGTCCTGGGCACCGCATTTCAAGAAAGATGTGGAGAAATTGGAGAGGGTCCAGAGAAGAGCAACGAGAATGATGAAAGGTCTAGAGAACATGAGCTAGGGGGGAAAACAGAAGGAATTGGGCTTGTTTAGGGTGTTACAAGGAAGGGGGCAAGGCAGACATTGTTCTCCTTGGCCTCTGGGGATAGAACAAGAAGCAATGGGGCTTAAACTGCAGCCAGGGATGTTCAGGTTGGACATTAGGAAAAACTTCCTGCCTGTCCGGGGGTGACACACTGGCTACGTCGACACTGGCAGGATTTTCCAGAAATGCTTTTAACAGAAAAGTTTTCCATTAAAAGTATTTGTGGAAAAGAGCATCAGATTGGCCCGGACGCTTTTCACTTTTTGCGGAAGAGCGTCCCTGCCAATCTAGATGAGCTTTTTTGCAAAAAAGCCCCAGTCGCCATTTTTGCGATTGGGGCTTTTTTGTGCAAAACAAATCTGAGCTGTCTACACTGGCTCTTTTGCACAAATCATTTGCGCAAAAGGGACTTTTGCCCGACTGGGAGCAGCACAGGATTTCCGCAAGAAGCACTGATGTCAGACAGTAGGAAGTCAGTGTCTTGCGGAAATTCAAGCGGCCAGTGTAGACAGCTGGCAACTTTTTTTTGTGGAAAAAATTGCGAGTCTAGACACAGCCACTGGGATAAATTGCCTGGGGGGTTGTGGAATGTCCCCCTCCCGGGATATTTCAGAGCAGGCTGCACAGACACCTGGCAGGGTGGGCTAGACGGTGGTTCCCAAACTTTCCACATCATGGCCCATTTTCGATTTTTGAGAAACCCTCCCGCCCCCAAAAACAGCAGCAAAACTTGATGAGGAAAAAAAAAAAAAAAGGAACTGACCTAGGCCAAAACCCCAAAATAGCAGCCAACCTTGCGGGGGGCGGGGCGGGGGGGAGGGGAGGAGGAGTGGGCTGGGTGGCATCGCACCCCCCCGAATGTCTTCACATCCCCCCGGGGGGCACGTCCCCAGCTTGGGACCCCTGGTCTAGATGGTGCTCGGCCCTGCTGGAGGGCAGGAGACGGGACTTGGTGACCTCTCGGGTCCCTCCGGGTTCAACCTTTCTAGGGTTAGTCTGCTCTGTTCTAAACTGATCTGTCCTGGGAAGAGACCCCTGCCCCCCAGCCCTGCCCCGCCCCCCAGCCCGACCCGCAGCCCCGCCCCCCAGCCCTGCCCCGCCCCCCAGCCCGACCCGCAGCCCCTCCCCCAGCCCTGCCCCACCCGACCCGCAGCCCCTCCCCCCAGCCCTGTCCCTGCCCCCCAGCCCAACCCACAGCCCCTCCCCCAGCCCTGTCCCTGCCCCCCAGCCCAACCCACAGCCCCTCCCCAAGCCCTGCCCCGCCCCCCAGCCCGACCCGCAGCCCCTCCCCCAGCCCTGCCCCGCCCCCCAGCCCGACCCGCAGCCCCTCCCCCAGCCCTGCCCCGCCCCCCAGCCCGACCCGCAGCCCCTCCCCCAGCCCTGCCCCGCCCCCCAGCCCGACCCGCAGCCCCTCCCCCAGCCCTGCCCCGCCCCCCAGCCCGACCCGCAGCCCCTCCCCCCAGCCCTGTCCCTGCCCCCCAGCCCAACCCGCAGCCCCTCCCCCAGCCCTGTCCCTGCCCCCCAGCCCGACCCGCAGCCCCTCCCCCAGCCCTGCCCCACCCGACCCGCAGCCCCTCCCCCCAGCCCTGTCCCTGCCCCCCAGCCCGACCCGCAGCCCCTCCCCCAGCCCTGCCCCACCCGACCCGCAGCCCCTCCCCCCAGCCCTGTCCCTGCCCCCCAGCCCAACCCACAGCCCCTCCCCCAGCCCTGTCCCTGCCCCCCAGCCCAACCCACAGCCCCTCCCCCAGCCCTGTCCCTGCCCCCCAGCCCGACCCGCAGCCCCTCCCCCAGCCCTGCCCCACCCGACCCGCAGCCCCTCCCCCAGCCCTGCCCCGCCCCCCAGCCCGACCCGCAGCCCCTCCCCCCAGCCCTGTCCCTGCCCCCCAGCCCAACCCACAGCCCCTCCCCCAGCCCTGTCCCTGCCCCCCAGCCCAACCCACAGCCCCTCCCCCAGCCCTGTCCCTGCCCCCCAGCCCAACCCACAGCCCCTCCCCCAGCCCTGTCCCTGCCCCCCAGCCCAACCCACAGCCCCTCCCCCAGCCCTGTCCCTGCCCCCCAGCCCGACCCGCAGCCCCTCCCCCAGCCCTGCCCCGCCCGACCCGCAGCCCCTCCCCCAGCCCTGCCCCGCCCCCCAGCCCAACCCACAGCCCCTCCCCCAGCCCTGTCCCTGCCCCCCAGCCCGACCCGCAGCCCCTCCCCCAGCCCTGCCCCACCCGACCCGCAGCCCCTCCCCCAGCCCTGCCCCCCAGCCCCTCCCCCAGCCCTGCCCCACCCGACCCGCAGCCCCTCCCCCAGCCCTGCCCCGCCCCCCAGCCCGACCAGCAGCCCCTCCCCCCAGCCCTGCCCCACCCGACCCGCAGCCCCTCCCCCCAGCCCTATCCCTGCCCCCCAGCCCAACCCCCAGCCCCTCCCCCAGCCCTGTCCCTGCCCCCCCAGCCCGACCCGCAGCCCCTCCCCCCAGCCCTGTCCCTGCCCCCCAGCCCGACCCGCAGCCCCTCCCCCCAGCCCTGTCCCTGCCCCCCAGCCCGACCCGCAGCCCCTCCCCCAGCCCCGTCCCTGCCCCCCCAGCCCGACCCGCAGCCCCTCCCCCCAGCCCTGTCCCTGCCCCCCCAGCCCGACCCGCAGCCCCTCCCCCCAGCCCTGTCCCTGCCCCCCCAGCCCGACCCGCAGCCCCTCCCCCCAGCCCTGTCCCTGCCCCCCCAGCCCGACCCGCAGCCCCTCCCCCCAGCCCTGCAGTGCGTGGCAGGTGGTCCCGCGGGTGCCCGGCCGCACTGGGCCGTGGGCTCTGGTGCTTCTGAGCTGGGTCCCGTCCTGGGCCGGAGGTGCCGGGGGGGCCCTGCCCGCGGGCGATGGAGCGGCTGGCGGTGCCCGGGGGCGGGGCATCAATGGGGCGCCCCCTAGCGCACAGCAGCTGCAGGACAGTGGGGCCGGGGCCCCCCTGCGTGTCCCCCACATGCCCCTGGGGCCCTGGCCCCGCCCCTTTGCCCTGGGAGGCCCCCAGCCACGGCCGGGAGCAGCGTCGCCAGGTAGCAATCACCCCCCACGTGGGGAGAGGGGAGGGCAGGCCAGTGCAGAGCCAGGCCCAGCCCCGGAGCAGCCCCCCTGCAGGCAGCGCCAGGTAGCAATCACCCCCCACGTGGGGAGAGGGGCGGGCAGGCCAGTGCAGAGCCAGGCCCAGCCCCGGAGCAGCCCCCCTGCAGGCAGCGCCAGGTAGCAATCACCCCCCACGTGGGGAGAGGGGCGGGCAGGCCAGTGCAGAGCCAGGCACAGCCCCGGAGCAGCCCCCCTGCAGGCAGCGCCAGGTAGCAATCACCCCCCACGTGGGGAGAGGGGCGGGCAGGCCAGTGCAGAGCCAGGCACAGCCCCGGAGCAGGCCCCCTGCAGGCAGCGCCAGGTAGCAATCACCCCCCACGTGGGGAGAGGGGAGGGCAGGCCAGTGCAGAGCCAGGCACAGCCCCGGAGCAGCCCCCCTGCAGGCAGCGCCAGGTAGCAATCACCCCCCACGTGGGGAGAGGGGAGGGACAGGACAGTGCAGAGCCAGGCACGGCCCCGGAGCAGCCCCCCTGCAGGCAGCGCCAGGTAGCAATCACCCCCCACGTGGGGAGAGGGGCGGGCAGGCCAGTGCAGAGCCAGGCACAGCCCCGGAGCAGCCCCCCTGCAGGCAGCGCCAGGTAGCAATCACCCCCCACGTGGGGAGAGGGGCGGGCAGGCCAGTGCAGAGCCAGGCACAGCCCCGGAGCAGCCCCCCTGCAGGCAGCGCCAGGTAGCAATCACCCCCCACGTGGGGAGAGGGGCGGACAGGCCAGTGCAGAGCCAGGCACAGCCCCAGAGCAGCCCCCTTGCAGGCAGCGCCAGGTAGCAATCACCCCCCACGTGGGGAGAGGGGAGGGCAGGCCAGTGCAGAGCCAGGCACAGCCCCAGAGCAGCCCCCTTGCAGGCAGCGCCAGGTAGCAATCACCCCCCACGTGGGGAGAGGGGAGGGCAGGCCAGTGCAGAGCCAGGCACGGCCCCGGAGCAGCCCCCTTGCAGGCAGCGCCAGGTAGCAATCACCCCCCACGTGGGGAGAGGGGCGGGCAGGCCAGTGCAGAGCCAGGCACAGCCCCGGAGCAGCCCCCCTGCAGGCAGCGCCAGGTAGCAATCACCCCCCACGTGGGGAGAGGGGCGGGCAGGCCAGTGCAGAGCCAGGCACAGCCCCGGAGCAGCCCCCCTGCAGGCAGCGCCAGGTAGCAATCACCCCCCACGTGGGGAGAGGGGCGGGCAGGCCAGTGCAGAGCCAGGCACAGCCCCGGAGCAGCCCCCCTGCAGGCAGCGCCAGGTAGCAATCACCCCCCACGTGGGGAGAGGGGAGGACAGGCCAGTGCAGAGCCAGGCACAGCCCCGGAGCAGCCCCCTTGCAGGCAGCGCCAGGTAGCAATCACCCCCCACGTGGGGAGAGGGGAGGGCAGGCCAGTGCAGAGCCAGGCACAGCCCCAGAGCAGCCCCCCTGCAGGCAGCGCCAGGTAGCAATCACCCCCCACGTGGGGAGAGGGGAGGGCAGGCCAGTGCAGAGCCAGGCACGGCCCCGGAGCAGCCCCCTTGCAGGCAGCGCCAGGTAGCAATCACCCCCCACGTGGGGAGAGGGGCGGGCAGGCCAGTGCAGAGCCAGGCACAGCCCCGGAGCAGCCCCCCTGCAGGCAGCGCCAGGTAGCAATCACCCCCCACGTGGGGAGAGGGGCGGGCAGGCCAGTGCAGAGCCAGGCACAGCCCCGGAGCAGCCCCCTGCCAGCAGTGCCAGGTAGCAATCACCCCCCACGTGGGGAGAGGGGCGGGCAGGCCAGTGCAGAGCCAGGCACAGCCCCGGAGCAGCCCCCTGCCAGCAGTGCCAGGCAGCAATCACCCCCCACGTGGGGAGAGGGGAGGGCAGGCCAGTGCAGAGCCAGGCACAGCCCCGGAGCAGCCCCCTGCCAGCAGTGCCAGGCAGCAATCACCCCCCACGTGGGGAGAGGGGCGGGCAGGCCAGTGCAGAGGGTGGCAGCTTTGCGTTGCCAACCCCGTCTCTCTGCGCGATGGGGGGGGGGGGACACCCGGACATCGGCGCCCCCCTCCCCCCACACCCTGCAGAGCTGGCAGCAGGCTCCCGGGGGGCAGGTCCCGGGCAGGTGACGTACCAGCGCTTGAGAGCGGCCTGGCCGAGCGGGTCAGGACCCCGCCAGAGGCTCCAGGACGCGCCGCGGGGGGGGGGGCGGGGGCGGCTGCTGCAGGCTCGGCTCAGGCGCCCTCATCCCACCGGTGGTCGGGGCACCGCCGAGAGGAGAGACCAGAGCCAGAGCGACGGCCAGCCCAGGCCGGGTCCTCCCCGTGGGGCGCAACCCCCCTCAGCGCAACAGCCCCCGGCCAGCACAGAGCCTCGCGAGCAACCCCCCGACCCCCAGCGCTCCCTCGGCCCCCCGACCCCCCTCACACAGGGGAGAGGTTCTAACCCATCCCCCACCTCCCCTCAGACACCCCAGTGCTCCCTGTGCCCCCAGCCCCCCTCACACAGGGGAGAGGTGATAACCCATCCCCCACCTCCCTCAGACACCCCAGTGCTCCCTGTGCCCCCCAGACCCCCTCACACAGGGGAGAGGTCATAACCCATCCCCCACCTCCCCCCGGACCCCCCAGAGCTCCCTGTGCCCCCCAGCCCCCCTTACACAGGGGAGAGATCATAACCCATCCCCCACCTCCCCCCGGACCCCCCAGTGCTCCCTGTGCCCCCCAGCCCCCTTACACAGGGGAGAGATCATAACCCATCCCCCCACCTCCCCCCGGACCCCCCAGTGCTCCCTGTGCCCCCCAGCCCCCCTTACACAGGGGAGAGATCATAACCCATCCCCCACCTCCCCCCGGACCCCCAGCGCTCCCCGTGCCCCCCGACCCCCCTCACACAGGGGAGAGGTCATAACCCATCCCCCACCTCCCCCCGGACCCCCCAGAGCTCCCTGTGCCCCCCAGCCCCCTTACACAGGGGAGAGATCATAACCCATCCCCCACCTCCCCCCGGACCCCCCCAGAGCTCCCTGTGCCCCCCAGGCCCCCTTACACAGGGGAGAGATCATAACCCATCCCCCCACCTCCCCCCGGACCCCCCAGTGCTCCCTGTGCCCCCAGCCCCCCTTACACAGGGGAGAGATCATAACCCATCCCCCCACCTCCCCCCGGACCCCCCAGTGCTCCCTGTGCCCCCCAGCCCCCTCACACAGGGGAGAGGTGATAACCCATCCCCCACCTCCCCCAGACACCCCAGTGCTCCCTGTGCCCCCCAGCCCCCCTCACACAGGGGAGAGGTGATAACCCATCCCCCACCTCCCCTCAGACACCCCAGTGCTCCCTGTGCCCCCCAGCCCCCCTCACACAGGGGAGAGGTGATAACCCATCCCCCACCTCCTCTCAGACACCCCAGCGCTCCCCGTGCCCCCCGACCCCCCTCACACAGGGGAGAGGTCATAACCCACCCCCCACCTCCCCCCGGACCCCCCAGCGCTCCCTCGGCCCCCCAACCCCCCTTACACAGGGGAGAGATCATAACCCATCCCCCCACCTCCCCCCGGACCCCCCAGTGCTCCCTGTGCCCCCCAGCCCCCCTTACACAGGGGAGAGGTTATAACCCATCCCCCCACCTCCCCTCACACACCCCAGTGCTCCCTGTGCCCCCCCCCAGTCCCCCTTACACAGGGGAGAGGTTATAACCCATCCCCCACCTCCCTCAGACACCCCAGTGCTCCCTGTGCCCCCCAGCCCCTCCTTACACAGGGGAGAGGTTATAACCCATCCCCCACCTCCCCTCAGACACCCCAGTGCTCCCTGTGCCCCCCCCCAGTCCCCCTTACACAGGGGAGAGGTTATAACCCATCCCCCACCTCCCCCCGGTCCCCCCAGTGCTCCCTCGGCCCCCCGACCCCCCTCACACAGGGGAGAGATCATAACCCATCCCCCACCTCCCCCGGACCCCCCAGTGCTCCCTCGGCCCCCCAACCCCCCTTACACAGGGGAGAGATCATAACCCATCCCCCCACCTCCCCCCGGACCCCCCAGTGCTCCCTGTGCCCCCCAGCCCCCCTTACACAGGGGAGAGATCATAACCCATCCCCCCACCTCCCCCCGGACCCCCCAGTGCTCCCTGTGCCCCCCAGCCCCCCTTACACAGGGGAGAGGTTATAACCCATCCCCCACCTCCCCTCACACACCCCAGTGCTCCCTGTGCCCCCCCCCCCAGTCCCCCTTACACAGGGGAGAGGTTATAACCCATCCCCCACCTCCCGCCGGACCCCTCAGTGCTCCCTGTGCCCCCCAACCCCCCCTTACACAGGGGAGAGGTTATAACCCATCCCCCACCTCCCCTCACACACTCCAGCGCTCCCTGTGCCCCCCAGCTCCCCTTACACAGGAGAGAGGTTATAACCCATCCCCCACCTCCCCTCACACACCCCAGTGCTCCCTGTGCCCCCCCCAGTCCCCCTTACACAGGGGAGAGGTTATAACCCATCCCCCACCTCCCGCCGGACCCCTCAGTGCTCCCTGTGCCCCCCAACCCCCCCTTACACAGGGGAGAGGTTATAACCCATCCCCCACCTCCCCTCACACACTCCAGCGCTCCCTGTGCCCCCCAGCTCCCCTTACACAGGGGAGAGGTTATAACCCATCCCTCTCCCCTCACACACCCCAGTGCTCCCTGTGCCCCCCAGCCCCCCCTCACACATGGGAGAGGTTATAACCCATCCCCCACCTCCCCTCACACACCCCAGTGCTCCCTGTGCCCCCCAGCCCCCCTCACACAGGGGAGAGGTTATAACCCATCCCCCACCTCCCCTCACACACCCCAGTGCTCCCTGTGCCCCCAGCCCCCCTCACACAGGGGAGAGGTTCTAACCCATCCCCCACCTCCCCTCAGACACCCCAGTGCTCCCTGTGCCCCCCAGCCTCCCTTACACAGGGGAGAGGTTATAACCCATCCCCCACCTCCCCTCACACACCCCAGTGCTCCCTGTGCCCCCAGCCCCCCCTCACACAGGGGAGAGGTTCTAACCCATCCCCCACCTCCCCTCAGACACCCCAGTGCTCCCTGTGCCCCCCCAGCCCCCCTCACACAGGGGAGAGGTTATAACCCATCCCCCACCTCCCCTCAGACACCCCAGTGCTCCCTGTGCCCCCCAGCCCCCTCACACAGGGGAGAGTTTATAACCCATCCCCCACCTCCCCTCAGACACGCCAGTGCTCCCTGTGCACCCCAGCCCCCCTCACACAGGGGAGAGTTTATAACCCATCCCCCACCCCCCCTCACACACCCCAGTGCTCCCTGTGCCCCCCAGCCTCCCTTACACAGGGGAGAGGTTATAACCCATCCCCCACCTCCCCTCACACACCCCAGTGCTCCCTGTGCCCCCCAGCCTCCCTTACACAGGGGAGAGGTTATAACCCATCCCCCACCTCCCCTCACACACCCCAGTGCTCCCTGTGCCCCCCAGCCCCACTTACACAGGGGAGAGGTTATAACCCATCCCCCACCTCCCCTCACACACCCCAGTGCTCCCTGTGCCCCCCAGCCTCCCTTACACAGGGGAGAGGTTATAACCCATCCCCCACCTCCCCTCACACACCCCAGTGCTCCCTGTGCCCCCCAGCCCCCCTTACACAGGGGAGAGGTTATAACCCATCCCCCACCTCCCCTCAGACACCCCAGTGCTCCCTGTGCCCCCAACCCCCCCTCACACAGGGGAGAGGTTATAACCCATTCCCCACCTCCCCTCACACACCCCAGTGCTCCCTGTGCCCCCCAGCCCCCCTTACACAGGGGAGAGGTTATAACCCATTCCCCACCTCCCCTCAGACACCCCAGTGCTCCCTGTGCCCCCCAGCCCCCCTTACACAGGGGAGAGGTTATAACCCATTCCCCACCTCCCCTCAGACACCCCAGTGCTCCCTGTGCCCCCCAGCCCCCCTCACACAGGGGAGAGGTTATAACCCATCCCCCACCTCCCCTCAGACACCCCAGTGCTCCCTGTGCCCCCCAGCCCCCCTCACACAGGGGAGAGGTTATAACCCATTCCCCACCTCCCCTCAGACACCCCAGTGCTCCCTGTGCCCCCCAGCCCCCCTCACACAGGGGAGAGGTTATAACCCATCCCCCACCTCCCCTCACACACCCCAGTGCTCCCTGTGCCCCCCAGCCCCCCTTACACAGGGGAGAGGTTATAACCCATTCCCCACCTCCCCTCAGACACCCCAGTGCTCCCTGTGCCCCCCAGCCCCCCTCACACAGGGGAGAGGTTATAACCCATCCCCCACCTCCCCTCAGACACCCCAGTGCTCCCTGTGCCCCCCAGCCCCCCTCACACAGGGGAGAGTTTATAACCCATCCCCCACCTCCCCTCAGACACCCCAGTGCTCCCTGTGCCCCCCAGCCCCCCTTACACAGGGGAGAGGTTATAACCCATCCCCCACCTCCCCTCACACACCCCAGTGCTCCCTGTGCCCCCCAGCCCCCCTTACACAGGGGAGAGGTTATAACCCATCCCCCACCTCCCCTCACACACCCCAGTGCTCCCTGTGCCCCCCAGCCCCCCTTACACAGGGGAGAGGTTATAACCCATCCCCCACCTCCCCTCAGACACCCCAGTGCTCCCTGTGCCCCCCAGCCCCCCTCACACAGGGGAGAGGTTATAACCCATCCCCCACCTCCCCTCTGACACCTGCGTCCCAAAGGAGTTCCTTGTTCTTTTTCTTGCGAGGGCTGACGTGGTCCGTGTGAGTCTCTCTCTGTGGCTGGTGAGCCGGCGAGGGGGACGTGTGTGTGGACGTTGGTGTTTATGGAGTCTGGGGTGCTGAGAGCAGCGCCTCGAGTTCCTGCTGTGGGCTGGGCCGTGCTGGACGGTGGCTCCTGAGTGTCTGTGCGCGATTGTGGCGCAGTGGCTGGCTGTGGTGCGTGGGGTGCAGATCGCGGTGGGAGCCGTTATAACCTCTCCCTGGGCTCTGCTCTTTGTCTGCTCGCGCCTGGCTGGGAAGACGATGTCCCTTCGGAGCTGGGCGGCTTTCTTTGTGGAGTGGGTGGAGTTCCACGCCACACGGCTGACTGTGGCGCCTGGCGTGTTCAAGAGGGCAGCCGAGTTAGTCTGCAACTGGGAAGTTCTTCCGACGTTCTGGGTTCCTGTCCCCTGAGGGTCCAAAACGTGGGGGTAGAGCAGCCCCCCAGAATGCCGGCAGCAGTGTCTCTCCATACGCACGTCTTTGCATTTAGTCGCCATTGCCAGGAGGCGGCGTGCCTCAGTTTCCCCTTCCACACAGCTGTGCGGGTTAGCTGTGCCTGCGCTGCTATGCCCAGCTCTAGAAGCTGCCGGACCCTGGTGCTCCTGTCCCCAGCAGGCACAAAAGTTCTTCCGAAGTCTTAAGCATGTTGCAGTTTCAAGAGATTTATCGTCCACACCCGTCTCGTTGCGCTGACCCAGAAGGGTCGCAGGGACAGACTCCAGATCACCAGCAACCAGCGCTAGAGCAGCGTTTCCAAGTGCGGGTCTCAGCCCTCGCCCTCTCTAGGCCAGAGCTCTCCAACCCTTTTACACCCAAGATCACTTTTTAAATGACAGAACAAGCCAGGCTCTACCGCCCCGTCCTTCCCCCAAGACCCTGCCCCTTCCGTGAAGCCAGCCCCACCCACTCGATTCTCCTCCTCGCTTGCTATCCCCAACCCTTCTACTCCGGTAGGAAGAGGGTTTTCCAACATTTGGCCTGCCTAGACTGAACCAAAGGTCAGAAAACCCCTTCCTTTGGAAGCCCCCTTATTCCTCGGGGAAAGAGGAACACAGGGGTCACCAAAAGAGCACGTTTGCTCTTCCACTAAAAAAAGCAGAAGAACAAACGCGCATCCCTGGATGCAGAAGTGTTTTTCTGGGATATCTCCGGAATCCTGAAAAACTCCTGCAGCCTAGCCAGACCCCCGCTGGGCTGAGACAGGATGTGTGGGCTCTGGGGTGGGAATGAGGGATTTGGGGGTGGGAAGGGGGAGAGGTGCATGCTCTGGGAGGCAGTCTGGATGCAGGAGGCGGTGGAGAAGGGGACGCTGGCTTGGGGAGGGGGCTCCAGGCCGGGCAGTGTTGGGGTCAGATGGAGGGTTGGGGTACTAAGCAAGCACAGGCTTGTGGATGTGAGGGTGCAGGAATTTGGGTTGGGGTATGTGAGGGGCTCAGGGCAGGGGTTCCAGTGTATGACAGGCTCAGATGTAGGGTCTGGGGGGTCCAGGAGTGTTCTGATGCTGTGGCCAGATGGGGCTTGGCCCCAATTGGGGGTTTGTTGGCCAGGCTTCATTTCATGTTCTGCAGCAGGGCACAGGAGAGAGGGGCAGGGTGCTGGGGGGAGGGGACAGGGTGCCGGGGTGGGGGCAGGGTTCTGCAGCAGGGCACAGAGGAGAGGGGCAGGGTGCTGGGGGGAGGGGACAGGGTGCCGGGGTGGGGGCAGGGTTCTGCAGCAGGGCACAGGGGAGAGGGGCAGGGTGCTAGGGGGAGGGGACAGGGTGCCAGGGTGGGGGCAGGGTTCTGCAGCAGGACACAGGGGAGAGGGGACAGGGTGCTGGGGGGAGGGGACAGGGTGCTGGAGTGGGGGCAGGGTTCTGCAGCAGGGCACAGGGGAGAGGGGACAGGGTGCTGGGGGGAGGGGACAGGGTGCCGGGGTGGGGGCAGGGTTCTGCAGCAGGGCACAGGGGAGAGGGGACAGGGTGCTGGGGGGAGGGGATAGGGTGCCGGGGTGGGGGCAGGGTTCTGCAGCAGGCCACAGGGGAGAGGGGACAGGGTGCTGGGGAGAGGGGCAGGGTGCTGGGGAGAGGGACAGGGTGCCGGGGTGGGGGCAGGGTTCTGCAGCAGGGCACAGGGGAGAGGGGATAGGGTGCTGGGGGGAAGGGGCAGGGTGCCGGGGTGGGGTCAGGGTTCTGCAGCAGGGCACAGGGGAGAGGGGCAGGGTGCTGGGGGGAGGGGGCAGGGTGCCGGGGTGGGGGCAGGGTTCTGCAGCAGGGACAGGGGAGAGGGGACAGGGTGCTGGGGGGAGGGGATAGGGTGCCGGGGTGGGGGCAGGGTTCTGCAGCAGGGCACAGGGGAGAGGGGACAGGGTGCTCGGGGGAGGGGATAGGGTGCCGGGGTGGGGGCAGGGTTCTGCAGCAGGCCACAGGGGAGAGGGGACAGGGTGCTGGGGAGAGGGGCAGGGTGCTGGGGAGAGGGACAGGGTGCCGGGGTGGGGGCAGGGTTCTGCAGCAAGGCACAGGGGAGAGGGGATAGGGTGCTGGGGGGAAGGGGCAGGGTGCCGGGGTGGGGACAGGGTTCTGCAGCAGGGCACAGGGGAGAGGGGCAGGGTGCTGGGGGGAGGGGGCAGGGTGCTGGGTGGGGACAGGGTTCTGCAGCAGGGACAGGGAAGAGGGGCAGGGTGCTGGGGGGAGGGGACAGGGTGCCGGGGTGGGGGCAGGGTTCTGCAGCAGGGACAGGGGAGAGGGGCAGGGTGCTGGGGGGAGGGGACAGGGTGCCGGGGTGGGGGCAGGGTTCTGCAGCAGGGCACAGGGGAGAGGGGCAGGGTGCTGGGGGGAGGGGGCAGGGTGCCGGGGTGGGGGCAGGGTTCTGCAGCAGGGACAGGGGAGAGGGGCAGGGTGCTGGGGGGAGGGGACAGGGTGCCGGGGTGGGGGCAGGGTTCTGCAGCAGGGCACAGGGGAGAGGGGCAGGGTGCTGGGGGGAGGGGGCAGGGTGCCGGGGTGGGGGCAGGGTTCTGCAGCAGGGACAGGGGAGAGGGGCAGGGTGCTGGGGGGAGGGGACAGGGTGCCGGGGTGGGGGCAGGGTTCTGCAGCAGGGCACAGGGGAGAGGGGCAGGGTGCTGGGGGGAGGGGGCAGGGTGCTGGGGTGGGGGCAGGGTTCTGCAGCAGGGACAGGGGAGAGGGGCAGGGTGCTGGGGGGAGGGGACAGGGTGCCGGGGTGGGGGCAGGGTTCTGCAGCAGGCCACAGGGGAGAGGGGACAGGGTGCTGGGGAGAGGGGCAGGGTGCTGGGGAGAGGGACAGGGTGCCGGGGTGGGGGCAGGGTTCTGCAGCAGGGCACAGGGGAGAGGGGATAGGGTGCTGGGGGGAAGGGGCAGGGTGCCGGGGTGGGGACAGGGTTCTGCAGCAGGGCACAGGGGAGAGGGGATAGGGTGCTGGGGGGAAGGGGAAGGGTGCCGGGGTGGGGGCAGGGTTCTGCAGCAGGGACAGGGGAGAGGGGACAGGGTGCTGGGGGGAGGGGATAGGGTGCCGGGGTGGGGGCAGGGTTCTGCAGCAGGGCACAGGGGAGAGGGGACAGGGTGCTCGGGGGAGGGGATAGGGTGCCGGGGTGGGGGCAGGGTTCTGCAGCAGGCCACAGGGGAGAGGGGACAGGGTGCTGGGGAGAGGGGCAGGGTGCTGGGGAGAGGGACAGGGTGCCGGGGTGGGGGCAGGGTTCTGCAGCAGGGCACAGGGGAGAGGGGATAGGGTGCTGGGGGGAAGGGGCAGGGTGCCGGGGTGGGGTCAGGGTTCTGCAGCAGGGCACAGGGGAGAGGGGCAGGGTGCTGGGGGGAGGGGGCAGGGTGCTGGGTGGGGACAGGGTTCTGCAGCAGGGCACAGGGGAGAGGGGATAGGGTGCTGGGGGGAAGGGGCAGGGTGCCAGGGTGGGGGCAGGGTTCTGCAGCAGGGCACAGGGGAGAGGGGCAGGGTGCTGGGGGGAGGGGGCAGGGTGCCGGGGTGGGGGCAGGGTTCTGCAGCAGGGACAGGGGAGAGGGGCAGGGTGCTGGGGGGAGGGGACAGGGTGCCGGGGTGGGGGCAGGGTTCTGCAGCAGGGCACAGGGGAGAGGGGCAGGGTGCTGGGGGGAGGGGGCAGGGTGCTGGGGTGGGGGCAGGGTTCTGCAGCAGGGACAGGGGAGAGGGGACAGAGTGCTGGGGGGAGGGGACAGGGTGCCGGGGTGGGGGCAGGGTTCTGCAGCAGGGCACAGGGGAGAGGGGACAGGGTGCTGGGGGGAGGGGGCAGGGTGCCGGGGTGGGGGCAGGGTTCTGCAGCAGGGCACAGGGGAGAGGGGACAGGGTGCTGGGGGGAGGGGACAGGGTGCCGGGGTGGGGGCAGGGTTCTGCAGCAGGCCACAGGGGAGAGGGGCAGGATGCTGGGGGGAGGGGGCAGGGTGCCGGGGTGGGGGCAGGGTTCTGCAGCAGGCCACAGGGGAGAGGGGCAGGGTGCCGGGGTGGGGGGAGGGTTCTGCAGCAGGGCACAGGGGGGAGGGGACAGGGTGCCAGGGAACCCCCCCCGCAGAGAAGGGAAGTCCCAGCGCGCTCCTCTGGGGACCCCCGGGAAGCTCCCGGCACGCCACAGACCCGGGGCAAGGAAGCAGCCAGCCATTTCCGAACCCCGGGAAGTGACCCGCAGCTCAGGACTTCGCGGGAAGCCGCCGCTCCCTCCATTGTTGCTGCAGGTGGGCAGTGAGGCTTCTTGGGGGTGGGGGAAGGGGGCCAGAGCGCCTCGCGATCGACGGGTGGGTGCCCACGGCTCTAGGCGTTGGCATGGCGCGGCGTGGAGCCATCACTGGGAGGACGTGTCCCAGGTCAGCAGGTGCTGGGTGGCTCCGGGGGGCTGGGCTGACCGTGGAGGTGCAGGGGGTGGCCGAGGTGCCCTACCCGGGCTACGGGGGCGAGCGGCTGCTCAAAGCCCAGGCCGGCCCAGGCGGAGGCCCACAGGGACTGGCTGTTCCCCAGACAGGCAGCGGGTCCAGGCCTCTCTTGGGAGGGTGGGGACACCCTGAGGCTTGTGCCCCACGTTAGCTCCATGGCCACCACCATCACGGAGCCGTGTGAGAAGGGGAAGCCGGACAGGGTGGGCGGGGAGAATTGCTTCCTGTGGTTCAGTGTGGAAGCTACGGTGTGTGGGCGGGGGTGGTACGGGTGCATGGCAAAGACCCTGACCGCCATTCCCTGCCCCACTCCCATCTCTGCAGTGCCACGGGTGGGTCCCCAGGCTCAGGCAGGGATGTGGCTAGATGCCCCCCCATTCCCTGGCTCCGGGCACGTCTCCCGCTCTCCCCTGACCACACAACAGGCACAGGAAGGTGGCCGCTTCCCATTCAAAGGCCCACGCTCCGTTTCCATTGGCTCCCTGGCCTCCTGCTTCCCTGGCCTTCCCGGGGCGCCCTAGGACCTGCTGCCTGCGGGTTTGCCCCTTGCAGGCAATGCAGCGAGCTGAACGGCTGGAGTGTGGGACCCTCCCATCCCTCCCTGCCCAGAGGCTGCCCGGCTCCCAGGCAGGGGCATTGGGGCAGGAGAGCTGGGGAGCTTCTCCGTGTCACCGTGGCCCAGACCAGCACACCCACGTGCCCACGAGGCGACTCCCAACTGGTCCGTCGGCCGTCCCCAGTTCCCTCACGCAGCAGCCCCTTGGGCCCCTCAGGCCATGTCCCCTGCGTGTGCAGCCCCTTCCCTGGCCCCGCCAGCCCAGCAGGATCCGGGGACAGCGTGGCTCTGCGCTGGCGCCGCAAGTGCGTCCCACGGCAGCAAATGCTGGGCTGCTCCCACACGCGGCAGCTTCCCTTCGCATGCGGCCAGGGCCAGGTTAAGGGGGGGCGAGCCGGGCAGCTGCCTGGGGCGCCAACCTATGGGGGGTGCCTGCTGGCAGCTGGAAGGGGCGCCACGCTCCGGGGGGCGGGGCCGAGCATGCGCCGTGCGCCTGGGGCAGAGGAATGGCCCGACCCGCCCTGCATGCAGTGCTCGCCGCCGGGCGCTTTCTGTGCAGCTTTGCCCTCCTCGGCCAGTCACAGCCGTCTCCAGCAAACCACAGAGCTCTCACCGCCCAGACGGCCGTCCCAGGGGAGATGCCTTCTCGCACTCGGTCCCCACGGGCGCAATGCGTTTCGGCTGGCCTAGAGCCTGTCCGCTCCCGTGTGCTCTCCAGTACCGGACCCCGTCTGACAGAAAATGCCCCACAATAGAGCCGAGTCTCATCCTCCTTTTCCTCCTCTGGCGTTGCTCTGTGCCCTGCCTCCCGCCAGGGACATGGGCCCCATCACTGTAGGGCTTTCCAGCCAGCAGGAACCGAGTCTAGGGCACTGTGTCCTCGGGCCAAGGACTGGGTGCTGACACTCGGGGCGGGCCTTCTTCAGTACTAGGAAAGGCCTCTATGAAAGGAAGCATTGCTTCACGCAGCACACAGCCAACCTGGGGAACTCCTCGCCAGAGGATGTGGTGAAGACCAGGACTTTAGCAGGGTTCAAAGACGAGCTAGGCAGATTCAGTGGCTAATAGGCTGGGCAGGGCTGGTGTCGCTGGCCGCTGGGTGTCAGCGGCTGGGAATGGGCATCAGGAGAAGTGTTGCTCGCTGCTTCCCGGTACTGAGCTGCACGGTGGTGCTCGCTGTTGCAGGGAGCAGCTTGCAGGCGTGCTATGGCATTCACCCAGGCCTGGGCACGGTCAGAGCTCACCGGTGTCAGGTCCGGGTGGGTGCCTTGCTCTGCCCAGTGCTGATAGCTGCCCGGCTGCCCGGCTGCGCTGCTTTGGCTCTGCACAGCCAGCCCGCGCAGGAGACGTCAAGAGGCCCCGGGGTGCCCACAGACTTGGAGAGGTGGGAAGGTGCCTGGCCAGGCGCGTTGTCAAACAAACCCTGGTCTGCAGCCTCCCGGACCGTAACCCTAGCGCATGAGTGTCCCTGACGGGGGCCGCTCCGTCAGCCGCGGGACTTTCCTCTGCCCCCTCGGCCGGGCTAGGACAGCGCCTCTGAGACGCGCCTCTAGCTCCGATACCAACAAGCTACACGTCACTGCTGGAGTGCCGGGCGCTACCCTCTGCCCTCCCTGGGTGCCACCCAGCGCCTTGTACACGGCGGTGGGGTCGGCACATCCCTTTCCATCGCGCTAGCCCAGGGGTCTCCATCGCTGGCAATGTCAGGGAAAGCCACGATCTACCCCCTCTGTCCCCAAGACCCCGCCCCTTCCGGGAGGCCCCACCCTCTCCAGCCCCCTCCTCTCCATCACTGGCTGCCCCAGCCCTTACCCTCACTGAGTTGAGGCAGGCGGGGTGGGTCCTGGGGCAGGAATGAGGGGTTTGGGCATGGGAAGGGGTGGAGAAGGGGCTGCTGGCTCGGGGCGGGGGGGTCCAGGCTGGGGAGCGTTGGGATCAGGTGGAGAACTGGGGTGCTGAGCAAGCCGCAGGCTTTCTGCATTGTCGTTATTTATGGGAGGGGTGGGGAACCTGTTGTGGGTCGGGGCGACTGACCCACAGAGAAATCAGCTGGGGACCACACAAGTGAGATGCAAAAAACCCAACCCCTCCAGCCCCCCCAAGCCTCTCTGATGTGGCCCCAACTGAGACACCTCCCTTCCCTGGCACTCCAGCCCCATGGCAGGGGGATAAGTAGCACTGAGGTTCAAGGCCTCAGGCCAGATTAACTCTTCTGACTTCCACAGCTAGTGGGTTTTGTGGGCCCCTCTACACTCTGAGGTGGGGCCAAGATGAGGGACCCCGTGTGCCGGACAGGGCTGCCAGTGAGTGGGATAGGGATGGGGGTACTGAATCTGGGTAAGAGGTAGGGTACAGGGGCAAGCTGGGGGCAGGGCAGGTGTCTGGTCTGGAGGGAGGGGACAGGAGCAGGGTGCTGGTGGGTGTCTGGCCAGGGGACAGGGGCTGGCGAGTGTTCAGGGACAAGGGTCTCTCAGGAAGTGCTGGATGCTGCTCCTAAAAGAAATCCAGCTGCTGTGGCTCCTCTGCTGCCTCTTAACATCCCCCAGCCCTGAACCTCTGGATCTCAGAGAGCTGGAAGGGACCTTGCGAGGTCATTGAGACCAGCCCCCTGCCCTCACGGCAGGACCAAGGAGCAGCCCTGACAGATCTGCCCCAGATCCCTAATGGCCCCTAGAGGATTGAACTCACAGCCCTGGGCTCAGCAGGCCAATGCTCAAACCACTGAGCTACACTCCCCCTCAAAGCTGCAACTCAGCCCCACATCCAGCTCATTAATAACGATGTTGAACAAAACCGGCCCCAGAACCGACCCCTGGGGCACCCCGCTAGAAACCGCCCGCCCACCTGCCATCGCTCACGACCCACTGGGCCTGCCAGTCTAGCCAGACTTCCATCCCCCGGGGACAGGGCGTGTGCCCTGCACTGGCCCTTGAAGGGCAAGGCCCAGCCCCGAGGGAGGGCTGCGAGGGAAGTCCCAGCTGAGGCAGCTCTGGCTAGCGAGGGCCCAGCTGGGGGAGATATAAAGAAGGGCTCCTGGAGGGAGGGGAGAAGTGATGGCTGCTCTGGAGAGAGAGCAGTAGGGACCTGGCTGCCAGGGAAGCAGGAGGCTCCCTGGTGGTAGAGCAGGGCTGGGGAAGGCAGGCAGGGCTGGGGAAGTTCTGGCAAGCAAGCTCCCAGGCTGCAGGGCCTGAAGCAGCCATGGTAGGCAGGGGCAGCAGGTCCACCCCCTTGGCCAGGGAGTGTGGAGCAGGACAGCGATAGGGACAGAAATGCTGAGGGAGATTAGAGAGGCTACCAAGATAGAGAACTCTATAATAATGGGGGATTTTAATTACCCCCATATTGACTGGATACATGTCACCCCAGGAAGAGAAGCGGAGATAAAATTTCTCAATGGTTAAATGACTGCTTCTTGGAGCAGCTAGTGCAGGAACCCACAAGGGAAGAGGCAATTCTCGATTTAGTCCTGAGTGGAGTGCAGGATCAGGTCCAGGATATAACCGTTACAGGACCGCTTGGGAATAGTGACCATAATATAATAACATTCAACATTCCTGTGGTGGGAAGAACACCTCAGCAGTCCAGCACCCTGGCATTTAATTTCAAAAAGGGGAATTACACAAAAATGAGGAGGTTAGTTAAACAGAAATTAAAAGGCACAGTGACTAGAGCCAAATCCCTGAAAGCTGCATGGAAACTTTTCAAAGACACCATAATAGAGGCCCAACTTAAATGTATCCCCCAAATTAAAAAACATAGCAAGAGACCTAAAAAAGAGTCACCGTGGCTTAACCACCATGTAAAAGAAGCAGTGAGGGACAAAAAGGTATCTTTTAAGAAGTGGAAGTCCAATCCTAGTGAGATAAATAGAAAGGAACATAAACACTGTCAAATCAAGTGTAAACATGTAATAAGAAAAGCCAAAAAAGATGTTGAGGAACAGCTAGCCAAAAACTCAAAAACTAATAACATGTTTTTTAAGTACATCAGAAGCAGGAAGCCTGCTAAGCAACCAGTGGGGTCCCTGGACAGTCGAGGTACAAAAGGAGCAATCAAGGACGATAAAGCCATTGCGGAGAAACTAAATGATTTCTTTGCTTCAGTCTTCACGGCTGAGGACGTGGGGGAGATTCCCAAACCTGCACCGTCCTCTGTGGGTGATGAATCTGTGGAACTGTCCTGGATTGAGGTGTCATTAGAGGAGGTTTTGGAACAAATAGAAAAACGTAACAGTAACAAGTCACCGGGACCAGATGGCATCACCCAAGGGTTCTGAAACAACTCAAATGGGAAATTGTGGAACTTTTATCTGTGGTTTGTAAACTATCCTTTAAATCGGCTTCCGTACCCACTGACTGGAAGGCAGCTAACATAACGCCAATACTTAAAAAGGGCGCTACAGGCAACCCTGGCAATTAGAGGCCAGTAAGTCTAACGTCAGCACCGGGCAAATTAGTTGAAACAATAGTAAAGACTAAAATTGTCAGACAAGTAGGAGAACATAATTTGTTGGGCAAAAGTCAACATGGTTTCTGTAATGATACAGCCACAGTATCATTCACCAAACTGAGTGACTGGGCAACAAAATGGAAAATGAAATTTAATGTGGATAAGTGTAAAGTAATGCACATCGGGAAAAATCACCCCAACTATACGGACAGTATGATGGGGGCTAATTTGGCTACGACAAATCAGGAAAGAGATCTTGGAGTTATCATAGAATAATAGGACTGGAAGGGACCTCGAGAGGTCATCGAGTCCAGCCCCCCGCCCTCAAGGCAGGACCAAGCTCTGTCTAGACCATCCCTGACAGATGTCTATCCAACCTGTTCTTAAATATCTCCAGAGAGGGAGATTCCACCACCTCCCTTGGCAATTTATTCCAATATTTGACCACCCTGACAGGAATTTTTTCCTAATGTCCAATCTAAACCTCCCCTGCTGCACTTTAAGCCCATTACTCCTTGTCCTGTCCCCAGAAACCAAGAGGAACAAATTTTCTCCTTCCTCCTTGTGACACCCTTTTAGATATTTGAAAACCGCTCTCATGTCCCCCCTTAATCTTCTTTTTTCCAAACTAAACAAGCCCAGTTCATGAAGCCTGGCTTCATAGGTCATGTTCTCTAGACCTTTAATCATTCTTGTCGCTCTTCTCTGTACCCTTTCCAATTTCTCCACATCTTTCTTGAAATGTGGTGCCCAGAACTGGACACAGTACTCCAGCTGAGACCTAACTAGTGCAGAGTAGAGCGGCAGAATGACTTCACGAGTTTTGCTTACAACACACCTGTTGATACAACCTAGAATCATATTTGCTTTTTTTGCAACAGCATCACACTGTTGACTCATATTCAACTTGTGGTCCACTCTGACCCCTAGATCCCTTTCCGCCATGCTCCTTCCTAGACAGTCGCTTCTCATCTTGTATGTATGGAACTGATTGTTCCTTCCTAAGTGGAGCACTTTGCATTTCTCTTTATTAAACCTCATCCTGTTTACCTCTGACCATTTCTCTAACTTGCTAAGGTCATTTTGAATTATGTCCCTATCCTCCAAAGAAGTTGCAACCCCACCCAGTTTGGTATCATCTGCAAGCTTAATAAGCGTACTCTCTATCCCAATATCTACATCCTTGATGAAGATATTGAACAGTACAGGTCCCAAAACAGACCCTTGTGGAACTCCACTTGTTATCCCTTTCCAGCAGGATTTAGAACCGTTAACAACAACTCTCTGACTACGGTTATCCAGCCAATTATGCACCCACCTTATCGTGGCCCTATCTAAGTTATATTTGCCTAGTTTATCAATAAGAATATCATGCGAGACCGTATCAAATGCCTTACTAAAGTCTAGGTATATGACATCCACCGCTTCTCCCTTATCCACAAGGCTCGTTATCCTATCAAAGAAAGCTATCAGATTAGTTTGGCATGACTTGTTCTTCACAAACCCATGCTGGCTATTCCCTATCACTTTATTGCCTTCCAAGTGTTTGCATATGATTTCCTTACTTACCTGCTCCATTATCTTCCCTGGGACAGACGTTAAACTGACCGGTCTGTAGTTTCCTGGGTTGTTCTTATTCCCCTTTTTATAGATGGGCACAATATTTGCCCTTTTCCAGTCTTCTGGAATTTCCCGTCTGCCATGATTTTTCAAAGATCATAGCTAAAGGCTCAGATACCTCCTCTATCAGCTCCTTGAGTATCCTGGGATGCATTTCATCAGGACCTGGTGACTTGCTGACATCTAACTTTCCTAAGTGATTTTTAACTTGTTCTTTGTGTATCCTATCTTCTAAACTTACCCTCTCTCTGCTTGTATTCACTATGTTAGTGTGCAGTGGTGGTCAAAATACAGTGTGCAGTGGCAGTCAAAAAAGCAAATAGGATGCTAGGAATCATTAAAAAAGGGATAGAAAATAAGTCAAAGAATATCTTACTGCCCCTGTATAAAACTATGGGACGCCCACATCTTGAATACTGTGTACAGATGTGGTATCCTCACCTCAAAAAGATATTTTGGCCTTGGAAAGGGTTCAGAAAAGGGCAACTAAAATGATGAGGGGTTTGGAACGGGTCCCATATGAGGAGAGGCTAAGAAGACTGGGGTCGCATGGGGGTCCTGTGTCACGTGGTGCAGCGATGGCCGCTCCGGGGAGCGCAGGGTGGGGGTTGCCACCGAGGCATTTCTCACCTTCTCCAGCGAGGTGAAGCAGATCGAAAAGCGTGACTCTGTTTTAACACCGAAAAACCAGATTGAGAGATTGACCTGGCCTGGATCCTCTTCTTTCAACGTGAGTCCATCGGAAGTCCTGCAGATGGATCCTGATGTCACAGATGAAGAAATAAAGAGGAGGTTTCGGCAGTTGTCCATATTGGTACAAAGATCAGGGTGATGCTGAAAGAGCACAGACAGCCTTTGAAGCTGTGGCCAAAGCATACAAGTTGCTACTGGCCCAGGAGCAGAAGAAGGGAGCCTTGGATGTGATACCGGCAGGGAAAGGGCATGTGGGCCATACTGTGAAAGAGACAAAGAAGCTGCTAAAGCAGGCAGGGAAGCCAGCCCACGCTGAGGAGGAGGATCGGACGTATTCGAACAGGCCGTGTACAAGCAGGCGAGGAAGCTCTTTGCTGAACTGGAAATGAAAAGGAAAGCAAGAGAAGCTAGAGAGATGCATGAAAGGAAGCGGCAGAGAGAGGAGGAAATTGAAGCCCAAGAGAAAGCCAAGCGAGAGTGAGAAGGCAGAAAAACTTTGCGGAGAGTCGGGATGGTCGTGTGGGCAGCTGGAGAAACTTCCAGGCAAATCCAAAAGGGAAGAAAGAAAAGAAACACAGGGTCTTCTTGAGACCCCCCAAGTAAAAGTGGAGCAGCGCGAAGGAGGCTGGCAGCAGCTATGCACGAGCGAGTCTCCTCCGCCCCTCCCGCTTTTAAGGCCTTACTGGCCTCTAGAGTAATACTTGCTATTCGGTAGATTGCTTTGTTCAGTACAATTGAATATTGGTCACAAGCATTTTTGTACTCTGTCCATTGAATTAGGGCCATGTTATACAATCAGTCATGGACCAGCTGCTTGTAGAATAACTGGCTTGTGAGGGTCCCGCTCTTGTTACTGTCCTGTTGGTTTGCAGCCCTGTAATTTAATGTTTTGTCCTTCAGAGATTGTGTTGTTCCTCCACCTTCATGTATAGTTTTGTGAGAGTCGAATTGAACGAGATGCTGAAATGGTGCCTGTCACATACCCAGGCCTTGCCCTCAGCGAGTCAAACTCTGGAAACTGTCTACCAGCGGGGGGTCATTTGCCAGCTTGACGTGCATGGGGGGCTTGAACCTGCCTTGGAGTTGTGCAGTTAAATCTCCTGTAGCCCCACCCCATGCGTGTGGTGCCGAAAGCCGCAGCCTGTATCTGACTCCTAAGCTGCAGGCTCTTGGCTCTCCCGTTCAGAGCTCTGGGAATCTGACTTGCTAGTCACCTGCAAAGAAAGCCCCTTTCTCTTGTTGAATAGGCAGCAGCGATGTTCTGGATGTAAAAGAAAGAGAGACTGTGCTGGTGGGACTCCCCGGCACTAAGGGATTTCTGTACAAAGACCAGGAAGGGGCCGTTCTGGCCTTTGGGCGGGGCCAAAGACCCGGGGGGGAGGGGAGAGCGCTGGTGGGGGGGCGGCTGGGGAAGAGGGTTGAGGGGCGGGGGGAGGGTCCAGTGTCCAACAAGCCAAACGTTTTGGATTCTCTTGATCTGTAACCGACTCAGCTCGGCCTGTTCTCACTTATCCCACGTCAGCCCCACTGCTGCTGCTGCGTGAAATCATTGCAAAGCCCAGTGTGAGCGAGTGTTACCGGGGGGGGCGCAGTCTGCACAGTCCCCCGCTCTCTGCTAAAGGGGCTCACCCAGGTCATTCAGGGGGTCTGGTCCCCTCTGGGGAGGGGTGTCCCAGGAGCTGGGCCCTAAGCTGCCCTCTCCTTGGACCTGGAGTGGTTCAGCGTCTGTGCTGCTCCTCGGGGGGCAGGGACCTCAGCCCGGGGCCTCGGCTGGGGGGACCAGGGAGCTGGCCAGCAGGACCGGGTGGGGAGGAGTCCCAGAGAGCGGGACGGCGAGTGGCCAGTGGCCGCGGCAGCACCCGGAGGAGCCCTGAAGGGTTGTCTGTGACCTCCCCGTCACACCCAGATTAAAATTGTGGCCCTAAGCCGTGTGCTCACGCGACTTGCCACCAGGCGTCAGAGTGCGCTCGCACTTGTGTTCCGTGGGAATTCAGTCCAGGGCTCCTGCCGGCTGACTGCTTAGTTACCTGCCGAAAAGGTGGGATTCCCTGGAGCCTGCCCAGCCCTTGGGTCGGGGCAAGGGGAGATCCTTGCCAGAATCTGAGCTGGCTCCCTTGCAGCTGGAGGACAGGGAGGTGGGCAGGTCCTGCGCCCAAGGAGGGGAGGGGAGGAGACAGGGTCAGTGCGTGGGGGAAGAGGCAGGGAAGGGGCAAAGCCTTGGCAGAAGAGATGGAGCAGGGGCGTGGATTTGGGGGCCCAGCTACCTGCAGTTGGAAGGGTGGCAAGCCAGTGTATCGTACATTGACGCGCCCCCCCCCCCAGCGTGTCGGGCTGACTGCGCGCACCGGGCCAGGAAAGGGGGAATGTCCCCGAGAAGAGGGCCCCGCACCGCGTCCCCAGCCAGCTCGGCATGGAGCTGGGGCTGAGAGCCCGGGCGCCAGGAGAAACCCTTACGTCCCTTTCGGTGCAAAGAGCCGCAGCAGCCTGTCCCGGATCTGCCGGGTCCTCACCCCGTAGATGATGGGGTGCAGCATGGGGGGCATCAGGAGGTAGACGTTGCCAATGAGAATGAGGAGGTGCAGGGGCACGTGGCCGAAGCGGTGCGTGAGGGAGGAGAAGAATTCCGGGATGTAAAAGGTGGAGATGGCGCAGAGGTGGGAGCCGCAGGTCCCGAAGGTCTTGAGCCGGGCGTCCTTGGTGGGCAGGCGGAAGATGGCCCTGAGGATCTGGGCGTAGGACAGGAGGATTAGCAGCGCGTCCAGGCCGATAGCGGAGAACAGCACGAAGAGGCCGTAGTAGCTGCTGACGCGGACGTCGGCGCAGGCCAGCGTCACCACGGCGATGTGGTCGCAGAAGGAGTGGGGGATGATGTTGGTCCTGCAGTACGGCCACCGCCTCACCAGGAAGGGGTAGGGCAGGGCGAGCACACCGCTGCGCAGCGCCACGGCCAGGCCCATCTTGGCCACCACCGGCTTGGTCAGGATGGTGGAATGTCTCAGGGGGTGGCAGATGGCCACGTAGCGATCCAACGCCATGGCCATGAGGGTGCCAGACTCCATCGCGGAGAAGCAGTGAATGAAGAACATCTGGGTGAGGCAGGCACTGAAATCGATCTCCCGGGCATTGAACCAGAAGATGCTCAGCATTTTGGGCACCGTGGACGTGGACAGGACCAGGTCGGTGACAGCCAGCATGCAGAGGAAATAGTACATGGGCTCGTGGAGGCTCGGCTCCGTCTTCACGATGAACAGGATGGTGACGTTCCCCAAGAGGGCGATGGCGTAGATGATGCAGAAGGGGATGGCGATCCAGACGTGGGCCCCCTCCAGGCCAGGGATGCCCAACAGGATGAAGGTGGAGGGGTTGGTGAAGAGGGTGGTGTTGGAATCTGACATGGTGCGGGGGAGCTGTCCCGCGCTGAGGTCGAAGGGGGTCTCCTGCAGGTGCTGTGTGTTCCCCTGACTTCCTGCATGTGCCCAGGGGCTCAGGTGATGGTCACTCTGCCAGTGTCTGGAAGGGGAGACAACGTGGGCATGAGACAAGGCGGGAGGCAGGGGAAGCCGACGGGTTGCTCTTCACACCCAGAAACCGACACTCACATCACTCAGAGAAGGGAGCGATGAACCCCTGGCTCCCCCATACAGATCCCACACTTTGCAGGGCCCATGGCTCTTCATTCCTACCCGCAGCAGGAAACACCTGCGGCCCCTGGCTAGCCAGCCTTGCCCGCAACTGGGCGTCCCTGCCACACTGGGCTCCCCAGTCACCCCCTTGCTCAGAATCTCAGAGTGGAAAGGAGCCAACCAGTTGCCAAGCCCCGGGCTGGGGGACACGGCCCAGGAAAAACCTGGCATGTCACTGGTCGGAGCGCCCTGGAAACGCTTGCTCACTCGCAGCCATGGCCAGAAAAACCCCTCGCTGAGATGCCCAAGGGAGGGGATGGAAGAGCTGCTGGCCGGGGCTGTTGCTGTGTTTGCTCACCTGGGCTCCAACAGGACCTGGTGGCTGGTTGCAGGCTGCCTGGACAGGCTGTGGGAATGGGGGGATGCCCTGCGTGAGTGTCTACACGGGTCTACTGACCAGCCGGGGTGCGCTGTCCTGGAATCACAGAATCCTACGGCAGGCAGAGCCCTCAGGAGTCATCGCGTCCAGCCCCCTGCCCAAAGCAGGACCAACCCAACTCAATCTTCCCTGCCAGGGCTTTGTCAAGCCAAGACTGAAACCCCCCTAAGGATGGAAATTCCACCCCCTCCCGGGGGAACCCAGCCCAGCGCTTCCCACCCGCCTAGTGAAATAGTTTTTCCTAATATCCAACCTGGACCTCTCCCACCACAACTTGAGCCCATTGCTCCTTGTTCTGCATCTGTCACTACTGAGAACAGCCTCTCTCCAGCCTCTTTGGAACCCCCTTCAGGGAGTTGAAGGCTGCTCTCAAATCCCCCCTCACTCTTCTCTTCTGCAGACTGAACAGACCCAACTCCCTCAGCCTGTCCTCATAGGTCATGTGCTACAGCCCCCTAATCAGTTTGTTCGCCTTCCACTGGCCCCTCTCCAATGCGTCCGCATCCTTTCTGTAGTGGACATGACACTCCAGATGTGGCCTCACCAGAGCCGAATAAAGGGGAATCATGACATCTCTGGATCTGCTGGCAATGCTCCTCCTAATGCACCCTAATATGCCATTAGCCTTCTTGGCTACAAGAGCGCCCTGTTGACTCATGTCCAGCTTCTCATCCACTGTAACCCCCAGGTCCTTTTCTGCAGAATGTCTACTTAGCCAGTCGGTCCCCAGCCTGTAACAATTCTTGGGATTCTTCCGTTCCTAGTGCAGGACTCTACACTTGTCCTTGTTGAACTTCATCAGATGTTTTTTGGCCCAATCCTTCAATTTGTCTAGGTCACTCTGGACCTTATCCCTGCCCTCCAACGTACCTACCTCTCCCCACAGCTTAGTGTCATCCGCAAACTTGCTGAGGGTGAAACCCATCCCCTCATCCAGATCATTAGTAAAGATGTTGAACAAAACTGGTCCTAGAACTTGAAACCCACCAGCAACCTGACATCGACTCGTTGGGCCCGACAGTCTAGCCAGCTTTCTATCCATCTTACCATCCATTTATCCAATCCCTTCTTCCTTAACTTGCTGGCAAGAATATTGTGGGAGAACGTATCAAAAGCCTTGCTAAAATCAAGGTATATCACATCCACTGACTTTCCCATGTCCACAGAGCCAGTTACCTCGTCATAGAAGCTAATCAGATTGGTCAGGCACGACTTGCCCTGGGTGAATCCATGCTGACTGTTCCTGATCACTCTCCCCTCTTCCAAGTGTTTCAAAATGGATTCCTTGAGGATCCCCTCCATGATTTTTCTGTGGACTGAGGTGAGGCTGATGGGTCTGTAGTTCCCTGGATTGTCCTTTCCCCCTTGTTTAAAGATGGGCCCTACATTTGCCTTTTCCCAGTCATCCGGGATTTCTCCCGATCTCCACGAGTTTTCAAAGATAATAGCCAAAGGCTCCGCAATGACATTTGCCAACTCCCTCAGTACCCTCGGATGCATTAAATCCAGGCCCATGGATTTGTGTCTGTGTAGCATGGGTGCGTTGCCCTGCGTGGGTGAGCCGCCGTGCCTGGTGCATGGCAAAGCCTGGGGCAGGCTCGCTCAGAGGAGAGACGAAAAAGGGGACGTGCCAGTGGAGAGCGGCTGATTGTTACATTTGAACAAACTGCCGGAGCAGTTCCCCGCTGGCGCTCTCTGCGGACACGCAGGCCCAGGCGTAGCATGTTGCTCTGGCACGGTGGTTCCGGGCTGGTTTTACCGGCAAACCCTCGGGGAATCTCCCTGCATAGCAGGGCCTTGTGGGCACTGGAAACCGGTCCCTGTGGCGCAGGCGCTACTCACGCCCCATCCCCTTCCCGATGGCTGCCCCCGAACAAGCACCTCACCCCTGCCGGGCCTGGCCTGAGCCGGGGGAGCTAGCCGGCGCCATTGGCGGAACATGGCCAGCAAAAGCCATTTGGGAGGGAAGCGCCAGGCAGAGCATGGGACTGAGAACTGGGATTTCTTTGAGGGGAGTTAACTAGCTAGGGGAAAAGTCCTAGGGCCCAGCCAGGCAAGTGGGCCAGGCTGGCTAAAAGCAATCAGGGCGAAGGCCAACGGAGCCAAGGGGCAAAGGCCGGCCAGCACTACAAACTGGAAGTTCTGGCCATTCTAAGCGACACTAAAGGCGGCAGGGCAAAGGGGCGCACAAGTACTAAGAACAAGACAAATCCTACACAGGTTTTAGGGCAATTCCGGTGATAAATGTACAGTCATGAAAAAAAAGGGGGAAAAGCTTAAAAAAGATTCAAGAAGGTTGAGAACAAATGGAAGAGCTGCCATGGGCTTGGTTTGAAAAAATCTGGGACTCTCGTGATTGCCAATCAACTGCAGGGTCTATGAATACCAGGACTTGGCAAATCCACTGCAGGGCAGGCGCCAGGGAGGGTGCGAGGGACGGGACGCAGCCGTGGGAGCAGCCCAGGGTGCGGGGGCGCGGAGCTTGGAAGGAGGTGCTGAGGGGGCGCGACAGCGCTCTGGCGAGGCAGGGAGGGTGGCCTGGGAATGGCGGAGGGACGTTTCTGCCTTGCCACGGAAGGTGGGGCCAGCGGCAAGGGCAGCAGAGTCCAGCAGAGCAGACTTAGGTTCAAACTCGGGCCCGACTTGGTTTGTGAAAATTCCAGGCGACTCGTTGCACAAACGAGAGGAGACGTCCGGCCCAGGCTGGATCCCAACGTTGGCTCGTTCCAGTGAGGGGCCCTGCCCCCCCCCATGGCTTCTAGCGACACACGTCAGGCGGCAACCCCGGCCCCTTCCCACCAGCGCCCTGCGATGCAGGAGGGGCAGTGTCTGGGCACTCACCCCGCTGGCCCCCCCCGCCCTCTGACCCGCTCTCGCTGCCGGGGGGGCTTCCCCAGTGGGGCCTGAGCAAAGTGCTGCCCGGCCTGAGGGCTGGTTTGGTACCGAACGTCCCCCCCCCCCCCCGCTCAGCCCGAGGGCCCCTGTGCACAGAGATGCAGCCACCTCGGGGGTGGAGCCCATGTGTGGGGACAGGCAGGGGTGCACAGAAGAGGGTGACATTTTTGGCCCATGATACTGGAGAAAATTCACTCATGTGGCAGGGCCCTGGGAGGTTTAATGGCTGGGAAGAACGCGAAGAACCCCAGACCGACTCTGCCCCTCACACCCACGCTGCCCTGGGGCTGTGGGGCAGGGGAGCCCTCGGCCAGAGCTGGTACCTGTGAGTGCTGAGAGGGACGTGTCTTCCCTGGAACCCCCCTCAGGCAGCCGCGTCCCCACCTCTCTCAGCCCAGCGTCTGCAGCAGCGTCCGGCGCCGAGAGCCGGCACAGGGCTGGGCACTGGTTATAACCCAGCTCTGGGCCGTCCCGGGGGGGTCGCTCGGCCTTGGGGGAGAGGCAGCATCTGGACACAAACAAACTGTCGGTGCTTCTGAGCTAATTACTCCGCGATTGGCGCAAACAGCAGTCGAGGGCCCTCCGAGGGCAGAGCAGACGCCTGGGCTCTGGGCTGCCAGAGGGGAGCTGGCTGCCCGGTGCCTATTCGCAAATCCCCCGGCTGCCCTCTCTGCACAGGAACCTTTGGCTGCTGCCGCGTTCCTGCGCCGCTCTCACCAAGCGACCCGGGCTGGGCTGTGGGGCCGGTCTCACGGGGAGCGGAAGGGGCCCCAGAGTTCCCAGCTCCCGGGGGGCGGGGGGGGGGCACACTCTGGCTCGTTCTGAGAACTTCCGATTCGGATTCAGAGGGTGGCGAAGGCTCTGCCTCCCCTTCCAGCCCTTCCTCTGCCTCCCAGCCAGCGAACAGCCCATTTCCCCCTGGGTGCGCTCAGCGGGGCAGCCCATAGCCCTGGCTTTCGTGTGCCATCCTGCCGCTCCTTCCGTGCCTGACCCTGGCCAGGCAATGGTTTCCCTTGCCTCAGTTTCCCTTGCCTCAGTTTGCCTGGCCATAGAGCAGGGATCAGTGCTCAGCAAGTTCCCTTTGCTAGGGGCTCTGCAAGGACAGGTGGTGCCCAGGGCAGTGATATTTCTGAGAATTCCTGAGCCCTGAGCCCCTTGTAACGGCCCATGCGTGGCTCTAGAACGTGCTTGTGTCTCCTCTCAGTCATCTGTCTGCCTGCTGGCTACCCGTCCCTCCTGGGCATTGGCCCCCTCCAGCCCAGGCAGCCCCCGCTCACACAGGGATGGGACCCTCCTGTCAAGGCTGCTCCCCACCCTGGCACTTTGGGGGCAGAAGGTGGGGCTGCTACGAAAGGCTGGTGTTCAACCCCCCAGGGTCACAGACTCCCCAGCCTGGGACCGGACTTGCTGCCACCCCCAAATGCACAGCCCCCCGGAGAGCCCAGGGAGGCGCATGTGGGAATTGCTTCCCGTGGGGACCCTCCCGTTTCAGAGCGCTTGAGGAATGGCGTTTCTCTTCGGCGCTGGGCTGTGCAGTCTGAGGCACAAGCCCACGGAACCACCTGCCTCCCAGGGCCCGGGATTCACACCAGGGTCTGAAACGGGCTTTTTATTAACAAAAGAGAAACCCCCCAGGTGAGGCCTTGCCCGGTGGCCGGGTGTTTCAGAGCAGCTGGACCAGGATTCAAACACAGAGACTTGCTCCCCTGGGACTCACTTTGGAAAGCCCCAGCACAAGGGGTGGCTACTTGTGCGCAGCACAGAGACATCCAACAACCCCAGCATATAGAGAGTCCCCTGCCAGCGTCTGACTGACCATTCCCTGTTCCACTCACATCTCTGCAGTGCCACGGCTCCCTCCTTCCCCAGGCAGGGGTGTCGCGGGATTCTCCAGGCCTGGCTCCCTGACTCCTCATTGCTCCTCCCAGGGGCTCTGCTCTGGCCACGCAACAGGGACAGGAAGGTCACTCTTCCCGTTCAAAGGCCCACGCTCTGTTTCCGTTGGCTCTCTGGCCTCCTGCCAACTCACTTCCTGCTTCCCTGGCGTTCCCGGGGTCGCTCTAGGACCCACTGCCTGTGGTTTAACACGTACGGGCCAGGCTGCTGCGGTTGGGTCTCAAGATTTAAGAATGGTTGGGAAATGATTTTAGCCAGCTGAATGACTGGAATGTCCAGAAAATTGTGTTTACCTTGCCCCCCCATTCACCACACCTCCCGACTCCCTCATTGGCCTGCCTGCCTTGTCAATCAACCTGGCCAGGAGCATTACCCCTGGGGCCTGTCAATCTCAGGGGCCTGGCTTCTGTAGCCAGACAGACCCCCCCGTCACATCCATCTCGTTTGCCCCTCTGAGGTGCCTGCGTACAGGGCAGAGAAGGAGCAATAAAAATCAGCATAGCCTTGGAAGCCTCGATGCGAGGCCAGGATATGCCGGCTCATCTGACCCTGGGGGAGCTGAACACATAGATATGAGAGAGAGCAGTCAACGCAATCAGCTGACCTCGAGAACTGCCCTGGCTGGAACCAATATTGATACGATCACACACAGCCGTCCCTGGGAGAGGACTCTCCCACTGAGAAAAGAACGCCCAGTCCTCCCAATTTAGTTCTCTCTCTTACAAGTGTAAATTAAGTTCACAACTCCCTTGTAAGAACTGGTGTCACAAAGACGGACCAGCACCATTTGGCATCACAGATAAGAAAGAGAAATACGTGACCCCCTGGGTATGAAGATGGGTCCAGCAGCGCACTCACTCTGAGTGTCAATCTACCATCTGCCTGTTGGTCGGGTTAGGCGTTTGACCTCCCGAGGTCCATGGGGTCGCCCACCTCGTATTCATCTTTCCGGGGAATTGAGGGACCGATCCTGGCCTGACACGCTGGGACCGGGTGATGCAGAAAGGGGTAAAAATTGTACCCGTATGTGTCCCTCCTGGCTGTTCCTCCCCACCCGCTCGGGCTGATGGGCCCCAGGGGATCCCTCAGGGTGCGAGGGGCTGGAACATGGAGCGCGTCTGCCAGAAAACAAGGTGGTTTATGTGAAGTGGCCACTCGGCCTTAACCAACGGTGGTGCCAGAAGCCCAGCGACAGACTCGTCCGCATGAGACTTCCCTGGGCTCAGCTCTCTGCTCCGCTCGCTCTGTGGCTGCTCCAGGGGCTCCTGTTCCACACGCAGGAAGCGTTTCCTGAGATTCCCTCTGCACCTGCCCTGCTGCAGGGAGACCTCCTGCCCCACCCTGCCCGGCAGCAGGAGAGAGCAGCTCCCCCCGCTTCCCTCCGGCAGCCCCTCACGTGTGTGAGACCCCCTGCCCTGCCCCACAGCCTCCTGTCTGCCCCACGGCACCCCAGCTCCTCCAGTCCTGCCCTTCCCCACAGCCTCCTCTCTGCCCCATGGCAGCCTCAGCTCCTCCAGCCCTGCCCTGCCCCACAGCCTCCTCTCTGCCCCATGGCACCCCCTGCTCCTCCAGGCCTGTCACGCCCCACAGCCTCCTCTGCCCCATGGCACCCCCAGCTCCTCCAGGCTTGTCACACCCCAACCTCCTCTCTGCCCCATGGCACTCCCAGCTCCTCCAGCCGTGTTATGCCCCACAGCCTCCTCTCTGCCCCACGACACCCCCAGCTCCTCCTGCCCTGCCATTCCCCCAACCTCCTCTCTGCCCCATGGACCCCCCAACTCCTCCAGCCCTGCAATGCCCCCAACCTCCTCTCTATCCCATGGACCCCCCAGCTCCTCAAGCCCTGTCATGCTCCAACCGCCTCTGTGCCCCACGCACATCCCCAGTGGTAGGGTGAATTTGTAACATGTTTGTAATAAGTTTGTGATAAGTTTGTATTGAGGATTTAGTGTAACAGAGATTTACTCTGGGCTCGATTGGAAAGAAACGTTATTTTGTTAAGAGCCCACAGCAGGGTTTACGTGGCTGTAAGTGAGAACAGGCCGACCCAAGTGGATTACAGTCTCGAAAGAAGAGGGACGCAGAGCTAACCCTAGCACTGAACCCTCGGCTCAAACCTATGAGAACCGCCCAGAAAGCTTTTCTTGTTCCAGCCCAGCCTCCACAGCAGGGACGTTTCTCTCTCCCTGGGGTCTCTGGATCCTTCTCTGGGGTGTGTGCAGCCAGCCAAAGACAAAGAGCTGCTAGTTCCCCCTTTTGCATGGGAAGTTACCTGGCCAGTCCCTACCTCTTCGGGAGGTCATGTGACTTCCTAGGACCAGCCACGCGAAGATTGAAGGACTAACGGCTATTTATCTATGATTGCCCAGACACTGAGGCATCCAGCATTGGAAACCCCCGTGATGGCTTTCCTTTGCACCGTCAGAACCACAAAGCATCCCACACCCCAGAGCTCTCGCTCTCCACACCGGAGCGACGCACACACCGTGAGATACAGACCCAGCGGGTTAGGACATGAGGGTGGCAGGTTACACGAGCCCGTTTGTCCAAAGCACCTTTGAGTTCAGCACTTCGGTTCCCACGAGCCCGTGTTGTAAGCTTTGGGGGAGGGTGGGTGAAGAGAGACATAAGAACATAAGAACGGCCGTACTGGGTCAGACCAAAGGTCCATCTAGCCCAGTATCCTGTCTGCCGACAGTGGCCAGCACCAGGTGCCCCAGAGAGGGTGGACCGAAGACAATGATCGAGCGATTTGTCTCCTGCCATCCCTCTCCAGCCTCTGACAGAAAGAGGCCAGGGACACCATTTTATCCCCTGGCTAATAGCCTTTTATGGACCTAACCTCCATGAACCAGTCTGCTTCGCCCATGGGAACCCCTCCAATAGCGCGTGACTTGTCTCACAGTAACTTTGTCTCTCCATCCAGGCAATTCTGTGGTGAGCACCCCCTGAGAGCGAGAGCACAGAGACTCAGGGAAACGTGCGGTACATGCAGGAGATATCGTTCTCCTTCTGCTGTACTCCATGTCAGATTCCAACATGACTCACTTCACCAACCCCTCCACCTTCATCCTGCAGGGCATCCCTGGCCTGGAGGGGGCCCACGTCTGGATCGCCATCCCCTTCTGCACCATGTACGTCATAGGTGTGTTGGGGAACGTCGCCATCCTGTACCTCGTGAAGAGGGAGCCGAGTCTCCATGAGCCCATGTACTATTTCCTCTGCATGCTGGCCGTCAGTGACCTGGTCATGTCCACGTGCACCGTGCCCAAAATGCTGAGCATCTTCTGGTTCAATGGCAGGGAGATCGATTTCAGTGCCTGCATCGCCCAGCTCTACATTGTTCACAGCTTCTCAACCATGGAGTCCGGGATCTTCGTGGCCATGGCGTTGGATCGCTACCTGGCCATCTGTCATCCCCTGAGACATTCTACCATCCTGACAAACTCGGTGGTGGCCAAGATCGGCCTGGCCGTGGGGCTGCGTGGCTGGATCCTCATGCTGCCTCATCCCTTCCTGGTGAGTCGGTGGCCGTATTGCAGAACCAACGTCATCGCCCACATGTACTGCGAGCACATCGCCGTGTTGAAGCTAACAAAGGATGAATATAGGCAAGCAACACGGGAATGCAGGGGCAAGATTAGAAAGGCAAAGGCACAAAATGAGATCAAACTAGCTACAGGCATAAAGGGAAACAAGAAGACTTTTTATAAATACATTAAAAGCAAGAGGAAGACCAAGGACAGGGTAGGCCCACTGCTCAGTGAGGAGGGAGAAGCAGTAACAGGAAACTTGGAAATGGCGGAGATGCTCAATGACTTCTTTGTTTCGGTCTTCACCGAGAAGTCTGGAGGTGTGCCTAACGTAGTGAATACAAGCAGAGAGAGGGTAGGTTTAGAAGATAGGATTCACAAAGAACAAGTTAAAAGTCACTTAGGAAAGTTAGATGTCAGCAAGTCACCAGGTCCTGATGAAATGCATCCCAGGATACTCAAGGAGCTGATAGAGGAGGTATCTGAGCCTTTAGCTATGATCTTTGAAAAATCATGGCAGACAGGGGAGATTCCAGAAGACTGGAAAAGGGCAAATATTGTGCCCATCTATAAAAAGGGGAATAAGAACAACCCAGGAAACTATAGACCGGTCAGTTTAACGTCTGTCCCAGGGAAGATAATGGAGCAGGTAATTAAGGAAATCATATGCAAACACTTGGAAGGTAATAAAGTGATAGGGAATAGCCAGCATGGGTTTGTGAAGAACAAGTCATGCCAAACTAATCTGATAGCTTTCTTTGATAAGATAACGAGCCTTGTGGATAAGGGAGAAGCGGTGGATGTCATATACCTAGACTTTAGTAAGGCATTTGATACGGTCTCGCATGATATTCTTATTGATAAACTAGGCAAATATAACTTAGATAGGGCCATGATAAGGTGGGTGCATAATTGGCTGGATAACCGTAGTCAGAGAGTTTTTGTTAATGGTGCTAAATCCTGCTGGAAAGGGATAACAAGTGGAGTTCCGCAAGGGTCTGTTTTGGGACCCGTACTGTTCAATATCTTCATCAATGATGTAGATATTGGGATAGAGAGTACGCTTATTAAGTTTGCAGATGTTACCAAACAGGGTGGGGTTGCGACTTCTTTGGAGGATAGGGACATAATTTAAAATGACCTTAGCAAGTTAGAGAAATGGTCAGAGGTAAACAGGATGAGGTTTAATAAAGAGAAATGCAAAGTGCTCCACTTAGGAAGGAACAATCAGTTCTATACATACAAGATGGGAAGCGACTGTCTAGGAAGGAGCATGGCAGAAAGGGATCTAGGGGTCATAGTGGACCACAAGTTGAATATGAGTCAACAGTGTGATGCTGTTGCCAAAAAAGCAAATATGATTCTAGGTTGTATCAACAGGTGTGTTGTAAGCAAAACTCGTGAAGTCATTCTGCCGCTCTACTCTGCACTAGTTAGGCCTCAGCTGGAGTACTGTGTCCAGTTCTGGGCACCACATTTCAAGAAAGATGTGGAGAAATTGGAAAGGGTACAGAGAAGAGCGACAAGAATGATTAAAGGCTTAGAGAACATGACCTATGAAGCCAGGCTTCACGAACTGGGCTTGTTTAGTTTGGAAAAATGAAGATTAAGGGGGGACATGATAGCGGTTTTCAAATATCTAAAAGGGTGTCACAAGGAGGAAGGCGAAAATTTGTTCCTCTTGGTTTCTGAGGACAGGACAAGGAGTAATGGGCTTAAAGTGCAGCAGGGGAGGTTTAGATTGGACATTAGGAAAAAATTCCTAACTGTCAGGGTGGTCAAATATTGGAATAAATTGCCAAGGGAGGTGGTGGAATCTCCCTCTCTGGAGATATTTAAGAACAGGTTAGATAGACATCTGTCAGGGATGGTGTAGACGGAGCTTGGTCCTGCCTTGAGGGCGGGGGGCTGGACTCGATGACCTCTCGAGGTCCCTTCCAGTCCTATTATTCTATGATTCTATGAAGCTGTCCTGTGTTGACACCAGAATCAGTAGTTACTACGGCCTCTTTCTGGCGCTGATTATTACGGTTCTGGATGTGTTTCTCATTGCCATGTCCTATGCCCAGATCCTCAGGGCCATCTTCCGCCTGCCCACCAAGGACGCCCGAATCAAGACTTTTGGGACCTGCGGCTCCCACCTCTCTGTCATTGTTGTCACTTACACCCCTGTTCTCTTCTCCTCCCTAGCACACCGGTTTGGCCACAATGTGCCCCTGTATTTCCTCTTTCTCTTTGCCAATGTGTACCTCCTGGTGCCCCCCATGCTGCACCCCATCATCTACGGGGTGAGGACCAAGCAGATCCGGGACACCCTGCTGCGGGTCTTTGCTCAGAGAGGGACCTAAGGGCTCTTCGACTGAGCTCCATGCAGAGATGGCTGGTGGCGGGGTGCTGGGCCCTCTTCCCGGACTCTCTGAATCACCAACTGGGCAATCAAACAGACATTGACCCTCCCTGGCCTAACGATTCTGCATCCGTGTGGGAAACTGGGCATCCTACTATAAAAACGCACCCGGCTGCTGCCTTTCCAATTGCTATTTACTGCACCCGTGAGGTCTCCCGCCATCTCTCACCTCCTCCTCCAAGGCTCGGCCCTGCTCTGCTTTTACCCTAAAGGTTCCTTGGTCCATGATGTCCCAGCCCCCTTCTCCCCATGGACCATTCACTGTCACTCACTCCTTTCCTCCCCACCCCCCACTCACTGGGTGGTCTCCACCTCGTTCCCCTCCCGTGTGGGACCCCTCGGCTCCAGGGCTGGGATAGGAGCTGCTGCAGCCTGACAAGGAGCCTTGTAGAAGGCACCTGGGCAGAGAACCCCAGACTGTCTGGGTACAAGCAGACAGGTGGGAGCCCCAGTGACTCGCGTTGGGGTGCGTGAACCATCGGTACCTCATGTCTTTGGGCTTTTCCAGCACCCTTCCCTCTCTCGCCTTGCACCCCGAGGCCGGAGGCTGGGGTGGGGCATCTGTCTATGAACAGGCTGCACATTAACGACTCCCAGCAATTAGTGAGCTCTCAGCCAACACGAGAAAGGAGTCACTGCAGTCGAGATCGAACCAGCTTCCTCCAGGGTCTCTGCAGAGGGGCAGGGTGGGAGGGACGGTACCTCCCTAGAAGAGGGCACAGAGGGAGGAGGGTTGGTCCAGCCCTTCAAAACCAGTGACCGGAGGAGCCAGAAGGCGCTGGGGCAGGAGAGAGGCCCGAGGGCGGCTGAGGGGACTCTGGGGCAGGGCTGTGGGTGCAGCAGGGACAGACTCTGGCTGGGGGAGAAGCCAGGACTTGCAGGAGGAGGCCCCTGGACACCTTAGAGGGCTCTGGCCGAATTCTGAGCTCTGGCCTAGGGCGGTGAGGACACAGAGGTGGGCAATGGGCGCAGGGGCTGTTGTGTTACCTGGATCTCGGTATCGCCTGCCCTGGGTAAAGAAGATGAATTATTTTATTAAACCCTTTCCAGAGCCCCGGTCTGTTTGCTGTAATGACCATGTGACCCGCAAGAGCGAATCGGGAATCGTGGGGCACCCAAGGGGCAGCTCCGGGAAGGATGCGCTGAGGCAATGGCAGAGTCTGGGGGAGCGGCGCTGAAGCCAGGCTCAGGGATTTGGCATTTGGGGCTCAGGTCTCCGCTCCCAGTGGGAGGGGCTGGAACGGAGGCTGCACCCGAGAGTGGAGCTGGAACCCCCCAGCCTGCTCAGACTCAGCCCCACAAGGGCCCGGTGGGTGGGACCGAACACAGGGACTCCCAGGGACACGCAGAGCAGTGATTGGGTCTCTGTCATTGGCACGGCTGTGACTGCAGCTGGAATCCCGTGTCCCATTCTGGTGCCCGTGAGCACAGGTGGAGGCGGGGACATTGGGGAGGCTCAGAGAGGAGTCCCAGGAATCGGTAATATCTCAAACCTGCCTTGCAGGGCCCGATCTACTGAGCTGAACAAAGATGGGGGAGGGGTGAGCTGGTAACAGTCCGTAGGTACCGACAGGGGATACAATATTGGGGAACAGGCCTCCCAGCCGAGCACACAGGCGTGTCGGGTGACCCAGTGGCTGGAGGCTGAAGGTAAAGACATTCTGGCAGGAAATCAGGGCACATGAGTTACTTGGTGACCGGAATTAGCCATTGGGATGATTTACCAGGGGCCGCGGCGGATTCCTCATCTCTCGGACTGTAGAACTCCAGCTCGGCTGGTTCTCTAGAAGATCTGCCCTAGGAATAATTCTCAGGGCTGGGGGTGCAGACAGGATGCTGCCAATGGCCCCTCCTGGCCATGCAGCCTGTGAACATGTCCCGGGGTCAGTGGGCGTATTCTGCCTGCAAGCTCGTGCTGAGCTCACTGCAGGCGTTTTCTCTTCATGTCAGTGGTGAACTGAGCCCCAAAGGGAGCCCCTTGGAAAAGTGCCACTAGGTGAGTGTGTCACAGGGCGGAGGGTCTCCGTGCGGCGTTGCATGGAATTATCATGGTCTGTGAGACAAACGTCCTGAGCCCATGAAATCTCCACGGCTGAGCAGTGAGTGTCCATCCCTGGCCATGAGTGACTCACAGGGCTCACTAGCAAGCGCCCCAAAGCATCCTGGGGTGAACGTCCGGGGCCCATTGAGTCAGGCAGCTCCCAGTGGTTCCTAGAGGTGGCAGCTCTGTTTGTCTAGGCCAGTGTCACTGTGACGTAGTGGGGGTACTTGCTGGGCTGTGGTGACCCCTGCTGTCTGGAGCAAGACCCAGCAGGGAAAACCTCACTAGGCAGAGGTAAGGCCAAACTTGTTGAACCAGTGGAATTGAGGGTGGTTTATTGCTCCTCCAGCACAGCGCAGCACAGATGTAATCTGGTTACAGGAACTGGGGCTAAGAGGCCTCAGTGCCCCCCCTTGAGATGGGGGAGTCCCAGCCCCCTCCCCAGCTCCTTATTCCCTGCCTTCCAGCCAGGAACTCACTAACCCCTTGAGGGCGGGGGGCTGGACTCGATGGGACGGGATGGGACGGGACGCATGATTGGAATGTTGGTATGGAAGGGTACGGCTTGCTCAGGAAGGACAGACAGGGAAAAAAGGGAGGAGGGGTTGCCTTGTATATTAAAAATGTGCACACTTGGACTGAAGTGGAGATGAATGTAGGAGATAGCTGTGTAGAGAGTCTCTGGGTTAAGCTAAAAGGGGTAAAAAACGAGGGTGATATCATGCTAGGAGTCTACTACAGGCCACCTAGCCAGGTGGAAGAGGTGGATGAGGCCTTTTTTAAACAATTAACAAAACTATCCAAAGCCCAAGATTTGGTGGTGATGGGGGACTTCAACTATCCAGACATATGTTGGGAAACTAACACAGCGAGGCACAGGCTATCCAATAAGTTTCTGGACTGCTTTGGAGACAACTTTCTGTTTCAGAAGGTTGAAAAAGCTACCAGAGGAGAAGCTGTTCTGGATTTGGTTTTAACAAATAGGGAGGAACTAGTTGAGAACTTGAAAGTGGAAGACAGTATAGGGGACAGTGATCACGAAATAATAGAGTTCATGATCTTAAGGAAAGGTAGAAGGGAGACCAGCACAATTGAGGTAATGGATTTCAGGAAGGCAGATTTTGATAAGCTCAGAGAACTTGTAGGTAAGGTCCCATGGGAAGCAAGACTGAAGGGAAAAACAACTGAGGAGAGTTGGAAGTATTTCAAAGGGACGTTGTTAAGGGCCCAAAAGCAAACAATTCCGCTGTGTAGGAAAGATAGAAAATATGGCAAAAGACCAGGTTGGCTTAACAAGGAGATCTTGCATGATCTCAAAATAAAAAAGGAGTCATATAAAAAATGGAAACTAGGACAACTAACAAAGGAGGAATATAGGCAAGCAACACGGGAATGCAGGGGCAAGATTAGAAAGGCAAAGGCACAAAATGAGATCAAACTAGCTACAGGCATAAAGGGAAACAAGAAGACCTTTTATAAATACATTAAAAGCAAGAGGAAGACCAAGGACAGGGTAGGCCCACTGCTTAGTGAGGAGGGAGAAGCAGTAACAGGAAACTTGGAAATGGCGGAGATGCTCAATGACTTCTTTGTTTCGGTCTTCACCGAGAAGTCTGGAGGTGTGCCTAACGTAGTGAATACAAGCAGAGAGAGGGTAAGTTTAGAAGATAGGATACACAAAGAACAAGTTAAAAATCACTTAGGAAAATTAGATGTCAGCAAGTCACCAGGTCCTGATGAAATGCATCCCAGGATACTCAAGGAGCTGATAGAGGAGGTATCTGAGCCTTTAGCTATGATCTTTGAAAAATCATGGCAGACAGGGGAAATTCCAGAAGACTGGAAAAGGGCAAATATTGTGCCCATCTATAAAAAGGGGAATAAGAACAACCCAGGAAACTACAGACCGGTCAGTTTAACGTCTGTCCCAGGGAAGATAATGGAGCAGGTAATTAAGGAAATCATATGCAAACACTTGGAAGGTAATAAAGTGATAGGGAATAGCCAGCATGGGTTTGTGAAGAACAAGTCATGCCAAACTAATCTGATAGCTTTCTTTGATAAGATAACAAGCCTTGTGGATAAGGGAGAAGCGGTGGATGTCATATACCTAGACTTTAGTAAGGCATTTGATACGGTCTCGCATGATATTCTTATTGATAAACTAGGCAAATATAACTTAGATAGGGCCACGATAAGGTGGGTGCATAATTGGCTGGATAACCGTAGTCAGAGAGTTGTTGTTAACGGTTCTAAATCCTGCTGGAAAGGGATAACAAGTGGAGTTCCTCAAGGGTCTGTTTTGGGACCCGTACTGTTCAATATCTTCATCAACGATGTAGATATTGGGATAGAGAGTACGCTTATTAAGTTTGCAGATGATACCAAACTGGGTGGGGTTGCAACTTCTTTGGAGGATAGGGACATAATTCAAAATGACCTTAGCAAGTTAGAGAAATGGTCAGAGGTAAACAGGATGAGGTTTAATAAGGAGAAATGCAAAGTGCTCCACTTAGGAAGGAACAATCAGTTCCATACATACAAGATGGGAAGCGACTGTCTAGGAAGGAGCATGGCGGAAAGGGATCTAGGGGTCATAGTGGACCACAAGTTGAATATGAGCCAACAGTGTGATGCTGTTGCAAAAAAAGCAAATATGATTCTAGGTTGTATCAACAGGTGTGTTGTAAGCAAAACTCGTGAAGTCATTCTGCCGCTCTACTCTGCACTAGTTAGGCCTCAGCTGGAGTACTGTGTCCAGTTCTGGGCGCCACATTTCAAGAAAGATGTGGAGAAATTGGAAAGGGTACAGAGAAGAGCGACAAGAATGATTAAAGGTTTAGAGAACATGACCTATGAAGCCAGGCTTCATGAACTGGGCTTGTTTAGTTTGGAAAAAAGAAGATTAAGGGGGGACATGATAGCGGTTTTCAAATATCTAAAAGGGTGTCACAAGGAGGAAGGCGAAAATTTGTTCCTCTTGGTTTCTGAGGACAGGACAAGGAGTAATGGGCTTAAAGTGCAGCAGGGGAGGTTTAGATTGGACATTAGGAAAAAATTCCTAACTGTCAGGGTGGTCAAATATTGGAATAAATTGCCAAGGGAGGTGGTGGAATCTCCCTCTCTGGAGATATTTAAGAACAGGTTAGATAGACATCTGTCAGGGATGGTGTAGACGGAGCTTGATCCTGCCTTGAGGGCGGGGGGCTGGACTCGATGACCTCTCGAGGTCCCTTCCAGTCCTATGATTCTATGATTCTATGAACCCTCTTCCAGCCCTGCCCCCCAGCCAGGGCAGCATCCACCTCCCTTTGTTCCTCTCCATGGGGGGTGTCTGGCCACTGGTTCAACAAGTTTGGCATTACCTCTGCCTAGTGAGGCTTTCCCTGCTGGGTCTTGCTCCAGACAGCAGGGGTCACCACAGCCCAGCAAGTACCCCCACTACGTCACAGTCACGTACTGGATTTTGAGGGGAGCAGCCAGATCGCTTCTGCACCCAAGGGGGGGGGGGTGTTGGCCCCAAAAGTAGCACAAAAGGGGCCATGTGAGGTGTCAAATAGAAGCTCCTTTCTTCTGATTCCATCTATGCTATTCATGTGATTGTGTAGTGTCGGTGTGTGACGTTACAAGCATGGACTTTGTGTGGATACCAAATGTTTCTCTGTATGTGGTTGAACTATGGGCAAAGCAGCTCAGCCTATGGACATGCTAACGAGCAAAGCTCTGGAATAATAGCCCTCTTTAGGCCAAGGACACACCTCAAGGGTGGTGACTCACACCTAGGGGCTGCCAGCAGGGAACACAGGGACAGGCCGCTGGCCAGGTGACCTGCTGCAGCCAAGAAGAGACCAGGAAGGAGGGATAAATAGGCCATGCGGCTGACTCCATTTTGGTCTTCAGACCTACTTCTGATCCCAGATGCGGCCTCACAGGGAATCACAAGCTGGGAAGACCTGTGGACCCATCCTGCTATAGGATGTGCAACAAGGACCTTTAAGCCAGCAGCTGTAACATCTCTGCTAGAGCCTGCATCGAGGACTGGGAGATTTGGTGCATGTAACGTACTGTACTTTAGCAACCTCACTCTCATTTTTCTTTCTTGTAGCAATAAACCTTTAGATGTTAGATGCTAAAGGATTGGTCCAGCGTGATTTGTGGGTAAGATCCAAAGGGTAAATTGACCAGGGATCTGTGGCTGGTTTCTTGGAACCGGACAGGACTTGTTCGGGGTAGGTAGGATTGGGTGCTAGGACCCCTCACCTGTGTATGAGGCCCAGGGCCATCTGGGGCACGGATATTGCTGGGGACTTCGTGGGCCAAATACAGCAGCTTGTGGCGATACTTTCGGGGGATGACAGAGGGAAACCAATTCATGTGGGGCCTCGCCGCGGCCAGCCCGAGTCAAGGGGAGCGCCCATGTCCCCAGGGCGGGTTCCCACGCAGAGGACCCGAACTTCCCTAGGTCACGAGCGGAGTGACCCTGCTCAGTTCGCTCTCGGAGGGGGGAGAACTGTGATGTAGTGGGGGTATCGGGCTGCTTTCTATGCTGCTGGCTTTGGGGTAACCCCACTGGCTGCCGTGGGTACCGCGGCCCAGAAGGACAGGGGATGAGTCACTATGCTAAGAAGGTCTCTCAACCTGTCTGACCAGCCACCCCCCCAGGGAGAGAGACAAAGGAAGGGGGATGCTGCCCTGGCTGGGGGCAGGGCTGGAGGAGAGTGAGTTTAGTTTCTGTCTGGGAGCATGGAGGAAGCAGCCTCAGCAAAGGCTGGGGGGTTTAGAAGCCAAGACCCCTGCCCCATATCAAGGGGGGCTGAGGCATCCTAGGCCTGCCCTGTAACCTGATGACATCTGTGCTGTGCTGTATCCTGGAGAAGCAATAAACCACCTCTGTTCTACTGGCTGGGGGAGTCTGTTCGTACCATTTCGGGGTGCAGGAGATGGGGGACCCCAACGCGCCGTCACACGAGGGGGCTGAGGGAGTTGGCAAATGTCATTGCGGAGCCTTTGGCCATTATCTTTGAAAACTCGTGGAGATCGGGAGAGATCCCGGATGATTGGAAAAAGGCAAATGTAGTGCCCATCTTTAAACAAGGGAAGAAGGACAATTCAGGGAACTACAGACCCATCAGCCTTACCCCAGTCCCTGGAAAAATCATTTAGGGGATCCTGAAGGAATCCATTTTGAAGTACTTAGAAGAGAGGAAAGTGATCAGGAATAGTCAGCATGGATTCACAAAGGGCAAGTCGTGCCTGACCAATCTGATTAGCTTCTCTGATGAGGTAACTGGCTCTGTGGACATGGGAAAGTCAGTGGATGTTATATACCTTGACTTTAGCAAGGCTTTTGATACGGTCTCCCACAATATTCTTCCCAGCAAGTTAAGGGAATGTGGATTGGATAAATGGACGGTAAGATGGATAGAAAGCTGGCTAGACTGTCAGGGGCCCAGCGGGTAGTGATCAACGGCTCGATGTCAGGATGGGGGTCGGTTTCTAGCGGAGTGCCCCAAGGTTCAGTTCTAGGACCGGTTTTGTTCAACATCTTTATTAATGACCTGGCTGAGGGGATGGATTGCACCCTCAGCAAGTTTGCAGATGACACTAAGCTGGGGGGTGGTAGATACACTGGAGGGCAGGGATAGAGTCCAGAGTGACCTGGACAAATTGGAGGATTGGGCCACAAGAAATCTGATGAGGTTCAACAAGGACAAGTGTAGAGTCCTGCACTTGGGACGGAAGAATCCCAAGTATTGGTGCAGGCTGGGGACCGACTGGCTAAGCAGCAGTTCTGCAGAAAAGGACCTGGGGGTTACAGTGGATGAGAAGCTGGATAGGAGTCAATAGGGCGCCCTTGTAGCCAAGAAGGCTCATAGCATATTAGGGTGCATTAGGAGGGGCATTGCCAGCAGATCCAGAGAAGTGATTATTCCCCTTTATTAGGTTCTTGTGTGGCCACATCTGGAGTATTGTGTCCAGTTCTGGGCCCCCCACTATAGAAAGGATGCGGACGCATTGGAGAGGGTCCAGCGGAGGGCAACCAAAATGCTGAGGGGGCTGGAGCACATGACCTACGAGGAGAGGCTGAGGGACTTGGGTCTGTTCAGTCTGCAGAAGAGAAGAGTGAGGGGGGATTTGAGAGCAGCCTTCAACTTCCTGAAGGAAGGTTCCAAAGGGGATGGAGAGAGGCTGTTCTCAGTGGTGACAGATGCAGAACAAGGAGCAATGGGCTCAAGTTGCAGTGGGGGAGGTCTGGGTTGGATATTAGGAAAAACGATCTCCCTAGGCAGGAGGAGAGGAAGGGGAAGCGCTGGGCTGGGTTAGCTAGGGAAGTAGTGGAGTCTCCATCCCTAGAGGTGTTTAAGTCTCAGCTTGACCAAGCCCTGGCCGGGTTGATTGAGTTGGGTTGGTCCTGCCTTGGGCAGGGGGCTGGACTTGATGAGTCCTGAGGTCTCTTCCTGTTCTATGATCAGGTAACAGGGAGATGGGAAGGTCTCTGTCTCTCCACAAAAAGTCTTCTCACAATGTGTAAGTCGGGCAAAGTTAGTGAACCCGTCGGGTTTTCTTGTTTGTGGGTTGGGGATGTGGAATTGCTGTCGGAGCTGTTCAAAGTGGGTTTCTTTTCCCTTTAAAAGTGTTTCCCTTTTGTACTGAAAGTTCTGAGCCCAGGGGGTCACCCTGGGCACCTAGATTCATTGGTTCCTCTTTTCCAACTAGTCACTGTGCTTGCAACGCTCGTATTGGTTTGATAATACATGTTTTGTTCCTTTTTCTAATTAACCGATATTGGTTCTGGAAAATGTGTCTGTGGGATCTGCAGGCCTCTGACCGGGGGCAGCTACCAGAGACTGCAGCTGGCTTCTCTTTTCTTTTCAAGCTCTTTGAAGAGAAGAGCTTGGGGTGCCCCTGAGGTTTTAGGGAGGAGGTTTCCCAAGTGATCTCGTCCCTGGTTTTCTTGGAATCCTTGGGTGGGGGCAGGGCTTTTTATTCTCTAGCGTCCAGGTATTAGGGTTTTGGGGGCAGTTTTTGTACCAAGCCTGTAGAGATCAAGTTTTGGGGGTACTTTCGCAGGTCCCCCACCTCTGCATTTGTCATGCCAGAGGGGGGAACAGCGTTGACACCCTCCTGGTCACTTGGGCTATGACATACCCGCTACTGCTAAAGTCCTACGACGGGAGCATGGAATTACTATTGGAGCATGGAATTACTATTGGAGCATGGAATTACTACTCCCCCGAGACTCTATTGGACAGTTTGGTTCACGTTAGATTTGTACGTCTTGTGATTCAGTCTTTCACCTCTAGTCCCATCCCCCACCAGCACAACCTCTTCTGTCCTTCCCGGAGATACGGTACCCTGTAAGTACTCAGTAGCATTGATTGGCCTCCTTCCACCAAGTTCTGTGTGGCCTGTTTTATGAATATCCTCGCTGAATAAGAGATTCTCTAGTTCACCCGTTTTCCTGTTGAAACTTCTAGCGTTTGTATATAAGCACTTTAAAATTTGTCACGTTTTCATCTGCCTGCCCTCATGCAATAATATTGAATGAGGCTGTTCTTCATGTGAGGGTTTCTCATCAAATCCTAACTGTATTTTACCATCTTCCATTCTCTCCTTACTAAGAGTGAAAGAATCTTCGTTAATGGATTCTCTTGGCTTCCGCACAGGCTTTGGTCTCTAAATTCCTCTATGACCTTGTTCATTTTAAGTGACACAACTCTGGTTCCATGTAACGGTAGGTGGAACCCACTCTTCCTGTGTCTGCTTCTCCTCTGCCAAATGGTTCCCAACCCCCCTCTACCCTCTACTTTACTCTCATGCACACATTGAACCCCTGCAGTTCCACCTGTCCATCTCGCTCTTTGGCTATGTCTGCATTGCACTCTCTTGCGCAAGAATATATGCAAATGAGGCACAGCAATGAATATCGCTTTGCCTCATTTGCATACTTAATGAGCTGCCATTTTTGCGCAAGGGGCTTTTGCACAAGAGCCGTTCTGCCTGAAAATAAGCGGCAGAACAGCTCTTGCACAAGAGTATAGACTGCTCTTTCTTGCGCAAAAGCCCCTTGTGCAAAAATGGGGGCTCATTAAGTATGCAAATGAGGCACAGCGATATTCATCGCTGTACCTCATTTGCATATGTTCTTGTGCAAGAGAGCGCAATGTAGATGTAGCCTTTTTGTTGGAGGGGAAACATTTCTGAGCGTGCTGCTGGGGAGGTCCCGGACTTCAGCCTCTCACCAAGCAGCCTAAATCTGGTTTCCTTCCCTCTGTCATAGGGCAGTGCCTTTTTTGTTAAAAAAAGAAAAGGTGCCAGTACTCCAGGGGGAAAGTTGTTGAGCTCCGACTGGAGGTGCCAATGCAGCGTACCGGGCAGTACCGTCACAAGAAAAGCACTGGTCCTAGGTATCTGCGTGTATCACGACCACAAGCTTTCCTGGGAATACTCTTGTGTCTATTTAGATGTCTCGAGATCCACAATCTTTGCATCTGGCACAAAAGTGACCAGTGGTTCTCCCGGTCACCGCGAACCCAGCGATCCAGGGTTCTGTTGGATGAATTGCCCATTGCCTGGTTTTTCATACTACGTGGCGTTCCCTCCCCTGCAGAGGAGGGTTCCATGACACCACCTCGAAGGAGTGTCCCAGCTGCTCCAATGCGCCGTTCTCCTCCCTTGCCTCTCCCAGCTGTTGTCCTCCTCACGTTTAAGCTGATCCCCTGCCCTGGATCTGGCCAAATGGTGCCCTGCCCACATCCACTGCAGCATCCTCCCTGTGATGGATGCCAGCAGGGAGGTACTGAAAAATAAATTAAAACACCAACATGCCTGATTGAATTCCTGTGTCATGGCTTTGTGGCAGAGCCTCTGGGCCCACATGCCGAATAAAGCACCGTCTTGCCTTTCTGCAACACAACCCTGCACCAACCCACAAGTGCATTTGTACGTGCTTCCTGGCTTCCCTCTCTGCTCCTGCCTGCCAGCTCCAGCGCTGTGTCCTCCTGGCCCTCATAACAGTCCCCTGGTCAGATTGGAGCAGCTCCCGTCCCAGCCCTGCAGCAGAGGAAATTAAGATGGTGGGTTACAGAGGTGGAGGCACTCCAGTGAGCGATGGGGGTGGGGAGGTGAGGAGTGAGCAGGAGGGCTGGTGGTTTGAGGGATGGGGGTAGAACGATGGCAGAAACGTTAGGGGGAAGAGGTGAAGGGAATCTTGCTGGGATAAATGGGGCAGGGAAAGGGGCTGCAGTGCTCCAGTTACCAGGCATTAGAAATTGAGAAGCCCCCTGAGTTGAACACAGACCGATTGCTCGGTTTGTCCCATGGACACAGCGCGGTCAGGCCAGCCCAGGGTTGGTTTAATGTCACTTTCACTCCATAGTCAGAATTTCAGACAAGAGGGTCTAGCACATTGTCCCCAACCAGCTCTTGTCTGATCTCAGTCTCAGAGCCAGAGCAACGAGCGAAATCCTTAGGTACCCTTCTGAGTAAAGAGCCGGAGCAGCCTGTCCCGGATCTGTTTGGTCCTCGCCCCATAGATGATGGGGTTGAGCATGGGGGGCAGCAGCACATACAAGTTGGAAATGAGAACGTGGAAATGCCAGGGCACGTTCCGGCCAAAGCGGTTCGTGAAGGAGACGAAAAGACCAGGGATGTGCAAGGCTAAGATGGCACAGATGTGGGAGATGCAGGTCCCAAAAGTCTTGAGCCGGGCCTCTTTTGTGGGGAGGCGGAAGATGGCCCTGAGGATCTGGGTGTAGGAGACAGCGATAAAAATCACATCCAGCCCCATCACACAGAGTAGGAGAAAGAGGCCGTAGTAACTACTCACACGAATGTCAGCGCAGGCCAGGCTCACCACACCTATGTGTGAGCAGTACGGCTCAGAAATGACGTTGGTTCTACAATATGGCCACTGCCTGGCCAGGAGGGGACAGGGCAATGTGAGGATGGCACCACGCAGCAGCACGGCCAGGCTGATCTTGGCTACAGTGGAATTTGTGAGGATGGTGGAATGTCTCAGGGGATCACAGATGGCCACGTAGCGATCAAACGCCATGGCCACGAGTGTCCCAGACTCCATCAGTAAAGTGCAGAGAATGAAGAACATCTGGGTGAGGCAGGCGCTGAAATCGATCTCCCTGGAATTGAACCAGAAAATACTCAGTGTTTTTGGCAGGGTGGACGTGCAGAGGACCAGGTCGGTGACGACCAGCATACAGAGGAAATAGTACATGGGCACGTGGAGGCTCAGCTCCATCTTCACAATGAACAGGATGGTGAAGTTCCCCAAGAGGGCTATGACGTACATGGTGCAGAAGGGGATGGAGATCCAGACATGAGCCGTCTCCAGGCCAGGAATGCCCAGCAGGATGAAGGTGGAGGGGTTGGTGAAGTTGTTTCTGCTGGAATCGGACATGGAGAAAGGGAGAAAGTGTCCAACTTGGATGCAGAATAGTATCACAGGAATATCCCTCTGATGTTTTGTATGTACCCAGAGTCTCAGGTGATGGTCACAGTACAAACGCCTGGATGGAGAGACAATGTTCTTATGTTCTTAAGCTGTAGAGGTAAATTCATTGAAACAATAGTAAAGAATAAAATTGTCAGACACGTAGAACATAATTTGTTGGGCAAAAGTTAACATGGTTTCTGCAAGGGAAATCCTGTCTTACTAATCTATTTGAATTCTCTGAAGGGGTCAACAAACATGCGGACAAGGGGGATCCAGTAGATATAGTGTACTTAGATTTCCAGAAAGCCTTTGACAAGGTCCCTCACCAAAGGCTCTTGTGTAAATTACATGGCCATGGGATAAGAGGGAAGGTCCTTTCATGGATTGAGAACTGGTTAAAAGACAGGAAACAAAGGGTAGGAATAAATGGTAAATTTTCAGATTGGAGAGGGGTAACTAGTGGTGTCCCCCAAGGGTCAGTCCTGGGACCAATCCTTTTCAACTTATTCATAAATGATCTGGAGAAAGGGGTGAGCAGTGACCAAAGCAGACTGTGAAGAACTTCAAAAAGATCTCACCAAACTGAGTGATTGGGCAACAAAATGGCGAATGAAATTTAATGTGGATAAGTGTAAAGTAATGCACATCAGGAAAAATAACCCCAACTATACGTACAGTATGATGGGGGCTAATTTGGCTACGACAAATCAGGAAAGAGATCTTGGAGTTATCGTGGACAGTTCTCTGAAAACTTCCACGCAGTGTGCAGCGGCGGTCAAAAAGGCAAATAGGATGCTAGGAATTATTAGGAAAGGGATAGAAAATAAGACCCAGAATATCTTACTGCCCCTGTATAAAACTATGGTACGCCCACATCTTGAATACTGTGCACAGATGTGGTCTCCTCACCTCAAAAAAGATATTTTGGCATCATATATATAGTAGCCCAATGTCTGTGACTCTGTAATGCTGAAACGTTTGCCTCTGGGTGGCGCTGTTGCCTCCATAACGTCCTTTGCCTCCCGCCGTGGCACTCGGCTAACTTCTGCACCACTCAGCCAGGCCGCCACGTGGGAGCAAGGGGCACAAGTGGCCGTTTGGGGTCCGAGGTCCCCGTGCAGGAGAAGGGGGAGAAGAGAAAGAGAGAGTGAGAGGCAGGAGGCGGAGGAGAGCTGAGAGAGAGAGAGGGGGAGGCAGTAGGAGGAGGAGAGAGAGAGAGAGAGAGACAGAGTGAGAGACAGAAGGCTCAGGAAAGAAGAACGAGATAGAAACGGAATAGGAGGTGAAGGAGAGACCCAAAAATCCTGTCTTATGACGGGCTAATTAGCTAGTTAGAAAAGGTTAAGAAAAGAGCAACAAAAATGATTGAGGGTTTGGAACGGGTCCCATATGAGGAGAGGCTAAAGAGACTGGGACTTTTCAGTTTAGAAAAGAGGAGACTGAGGGGGGATATGATAGAGGTCTATAAAAGCATGAGTGGTGTGGAGAGGGTGAACAAAGAAAAGTTATCTGTTAATTCCCATAATAGAAGAACTAGAGGACACCAAACGAAATGACTGGGTAGCAGGTTTAAAACTAATAAAAGAAAGTTCTTCACGCAGCGCATAGTCAACCTGTGGAACTCCTTGCCAGAGGAGGCTGGGAAGGCTAGGACTATAACAGAGTTTAAAGAGAAGCTAGATAATTTCCTGGAGGTTAGGTCCATAAAAGGCTATTAGCCAGGGGGTTAGGAATGGTCCTTGGCCTGTTTGTCAGAGGCTGGAGAGGGTTGGCAGGAGACAAATCACTTGATCATTGTCTTCGGTCAACCCTCTCTGGGGCACCTGGTGCTGGCCACTGTCAGCAGACAGGCTACTGGGCTGGATGGACCTTTGGTCTGACCCAGTACGGCCGTTCTTATGTTCTTATGTTCATATGAGCCACGACAGGTGCTGCTGGGGGCTGTTCTCATGGGTGCAGCGTAATGGTCACTCTCCAGCACTGACCAATGGCGTTTTGACTGTTCAGAGAAGTGAGGTAGGAACAACCTACCGATGCCCATTGCGCAGTTTATGATTCTCCATGTGTCAATAGAGCCCAGATGTTGTGATGCAGGAAACCTGAACAGGCTCCAGCAGGAAACACAAGTGTGGATGCTCGTTCCACGTCTTTGTTCCTTAGTGTCCAGGCTACAGAGTCCTTGCTGCAGTATGTTCCCAATTCAGCCCGTTTCTGACAATCAGAGAGTGGGAAATCCCGAACCAAGGCATGTACCGGGGCAAACGTCCCAACAAGAACGCCCCTCAGGGATAGGCCTGGGCGTCTTTGCTGGCAGCTCAATTGAACCAGCGGGTGATGCAGAGCCGTGTTCAACACAAACACTGTTCGGGTGCAAAGGAGGGGGGGGGGGAGAATGAGCTGGTCTGGGCATTCCCTCGTGTTGCTCACCCAGTCGCTCTGAAGGACAGAGCAGATGGAAAGAGGGCTTCCCACATGGGCTATGAGCGTGGGGGAGCTGCCGTACGCGGACAGATGGAAATGTCTGGGAATGTTTCGAGAAGACACACAAAACGAGCAAAAGAACAGACTGGAACCGATGACTGTCACATGGAGAAACAGAGAACAATTCCCAACCAAAAATAAACAAGAAATAGCTCTGCAGAACCTTAGAGACAAACAAAACATGGAGATGGGATCATGAGTGTTTGTGGGTCAAACCCACTTCTTCAGGTGGCTGGAGCAAGGAGTCCAGGCTACAAATAAATAGCAGAGAAAGAGTGGGAGGGGGCAGGGGAGGAGAGAGAAGGAAAAAAATAGGAAAAAATCAGGACTATGTAGCACTTTAAAGACTAACAAGATGGTTTATGAGCTTTCGTGGGCCAGACCCACTTCCTCAGATCAAATAGTGGAAGAAAATAGTCACAACCATATATACCAAAGGATACAATTAAAAAAAAAGAACACATATGAAAAGGACAAATCACATTTCAGAACAGAAGGGGGATGCGGGGGGGGGGGGGAAGCCATGGGCGCCCGCATGCCCCCACATTATGCCAATGTCTTTATGGCTGTCCTCCAACACTTTTCCCAATCCGCTGTTTACAGCCAGGCCCTAAGATACAAGCGGATTTTCTCCAGTCCCACAGACAGACACAAGCACCGGCAGGATCTCCAACAGGCGTTCTTAAATACCCACCCAGGGAAGTGAAGACCCAGCTTGACAGAGCCAGACAGATACCCAGGCATCAGCTTCCTCCAAACAGGCCCAAAGAGAACGCAACCGGTCATCACCTACAGTCCCCACCGGGGCATCAGTAACCTTCTCCAACCTAGCCTGGAAAACGACCCCTCGCTCTCACAGGCCTTGGGCGACAGGCCAGTCCTCACCTACAGACAGCCACTGAAACGGAAACAAATTCTGTCCAGGAACCGCACAGCACCCCCATCACACCCACCCAGAAACACACCCCTGCAACCACCTGGTGCCACCTCTGTCCTCTCTTAGCCTCCTTTGGCACAGACACTCCTCCCCTTGCCCCCTTTTGTTGTTAGGACAGCCCTGCCATACTATAGACACCTTTTTAAAGGGGGTTTTGGTTGCCCCTCTGAGCCTTCTCTTTCCCAACCAATAACATCTAAACACACTTCGAGCTTCAAAGGTGCCATCCCAAAGCAGAGGACGATGATCACCACTCGTGATTGGGAGGAGACATTTAGACACTAAAACGGGAACACGAACAGTTCTTAAAGAAGAGTTTACTAGGCAGCTAAAGAGCCACAATTCCACAGTCAGAAGTGTAGACAACTTTGGACCGGAAACGTTTCAGCCCCAAAGCACAGGCAGCAATTAGGAGGGGAAGCAAGACAGAAAAAATGAGGGAAAAGGGGAAAATGGAGCAAACAATGGAAATGGGACATTATAGAAATTAAGAGCTATCAAAGACAGTGAGAAACCTGAACCTGGCAGAGCTGAGGGTGTCCAAAGTGAGATTATTAAGTATATTAAGGACAAAATAACCATTAAAAAAGGAACTGCCACTTCCTAGGAGAAAGAAAAGTTGCTGATGTTGCAGGAAAGGTCGATTTAGCCACAAAATATTTCTGTTCTACCTGCACAAAGTGGCATTCGGCGGGACTCAGGTGACATGAGGCGATGGAACGCACAAAGAGCTTCCCCAGTTATCACCTCTAATACCATTAGCTCACAGACATTTACCTCCCCCCCCATCCTTCTGTTCTGAAATGTGATTTGTCCTTTTCATGTGTGTCATTTTTTTAATTGTATCCTTTGGTATATATGGTTGTGACTATTTTCTTCCACTATATGATCTGAGGAAGTGGGTCTGGCCCACGAAAGCTCATCACCTAATAAACCATCTTGTTAGACTTTAAAGTGCTACATTGTCCTGTTTTTTATCCCGTCTGTTATCAGTCGTGGAGGCTGATAAACAGCATCTAACATGGACACGTGGGGTGACAAAGCAGGGCTTGTGAGCTAAGTGAACGACACACCCAGACGTGCACTCAGGCAGCATCAGAGCCAGAATATATTGAAAGGCAAACAAAAGGCAGATGTGTGTTAAGTAGGAACTATGGAAAATGAGGAGAACATCTGCAGAACTGGCCCGGGGAGGACTCCGTTGAAAGGCTGGAGTGGGGTTAGTTACAGCCAGTCACCGGCCCGGGGAGGACTCCGTTGAAAGGCTGGAGTGGGGTTAGTTACAGCCAGTCACCGGCCCAGGGAGGACTCCATTGAAAGGCTGGAGTGGGGTGAGTTACAGCCAGTCACCGGCCCAGGGAGGACTCCGTTGAAAGGCTGGAGTGGGGTTAGTTACAGCCAGTCACCGGCCCGGGGAGGACTCCATTGAAAGGCTGGAGTGGGGTGAGTTACAGCCAGTCACCGGCCCGGGGAGGACTCCATTGAAAGGCTGGAGTGGGGTGAGTTACAGCCAGTCACCGGCCCGGGGAGGACTCCATTGAAAGGCTGGAGTGGGGTTAGTTACAGCCAGTCACCGGCCCGGGGAGGACTCCGTTGAAAGGCTGGAGTGGGGTTAGTTACAGCCAGTCACCGGCCCGGGGAGGACTCCGTTGAAAGGCTGGAGTGGGGTTAGTTAAAGCCAGTCACCGGCCCGGGGAGGACTCCGTTGAAAGGCTGGAGTGGGGTTAGTTACAGCCGGTTACCGGCCCGGGGAGGACTCCATTGAAAGGCTGGAGTGGGGTTAGTTACAGCCGGTTACCGGCCCGGGGAGGACTCCGTTGAAAGGCTGGAGTGGGGTTAGTTACAGCCAGTCACCGGCCCGGGGAGGACTCCGTTGAAAGGCTGGAGTGGGGTTAGTTACAGCCGGTTACCGGCCCGGGGAGGACTCCGTTGAAAGGCTGGAGTGGGGTTAGTTACAGCCGGTTACCGGCCCGGGGAGGACTCCGTTGAAAGGCTGGAGTGGGGTTAGTTACAGCCAGTCACCGGCCCGGGGAGGACTCCGTTGAAAGGCTGGAGTGGGGTTAGTTACAGCCGGTTACCGGCCCGGGGAGGACTCCGTTGAAAGGCTGGAGTGGGGTTAGTTACAGCCGGTTACCGGCCCGGGGAGGACTCCATTGAAAGGCTGGAGTGGGGTTAGTTACAGCCAGTCACCGGCCCGGGGAGGACTCCATTGAAAGGCTGGAGTGGGGTTAGTTACAGCCGGTTACCGGCCCGGGGAGGACTCCATTGAAAGGCTGGAGTGGGGTTAGTTACAGCCAGTCACCGGCCCGGGGAGGACTCCGTTGAAAGGCTGGAGTGGGGTTAGTTACAGCCGGTCACCGGCCCGGGGAGGACTCCATTGAAAGGCTGGAGTGGGGTTAGTTACAGCCAGTCACTGGCCCGGGGAGGACTCCATTGAAAGGCTGGAGTGGGGTGAGTTACAGCCAGTCACCGGCCCGGGGAGGACTCCGTTGAAAGGCTGGAGTGGGGTTAGTTACAGCCAGTCACCGGCCCGGGGAGGACTCCATTGAAAGGCTGGAGTGGGGTTAGTTACAGCCAGTCACCGGCCCGGGGAGGACTCCGTTGAAAGGCTGGAGTGGGGTTAGTTACAGCCAGTCACCGGCCCGGGGAGGACTCCGTTGAAAGGCTGGAGTGGGGTTAGTTACAGCCAGTCACCGGCCCGGGGAGGACTCCATTGAAAGGCTGGAGTGGGGTTAGTTACAGCCAGTCACCGGCCCGGGGAGGACTCCGTTGAAAGGCTGGAGTGGGGTTAGTTACAGCCAGTCACCGGCCCGGGGAGGACTCCATTGAAAGGTTGGAGTGGGGTTAGTTACAGCCAGTCACCGGCCCGGGGAGGACTCCATTGAAAGGCTGGAGTGGGGTTAGTTACAGCCAGTCACCGGCCCGGGGAGGACTCCATTGAAAGGCTGGAGTGGGGTTAGTTACAGCCAGTCACCGGCCCGGGGAGGACTCCGTTGAAAGGCTGGAGTGGGGTTAGTTACAGCCAGTCACCGGCCCGGGGAGGACTCCATTGAAAGGCTGGAGTGGGGTGAGTTACAGCCAGTCACCGGCCCGGGGAGGACTCCGTCTAAAGGCTGGAGTGGGGTTAGTTACAGCCAGTCACCGGCCCGGGGAGGACTCCATTGAAAGGCTGGAGTGGGGTTAGTTACAGCCAGTCACCGGCCCGGGGAGGACTCCGTTGAAAGGCTGGAGTGGGGTTAGTTACAGCCAGTCACCGGCCCGGGGAGGACTCCATTGAAAGGTTGGAGTGGGGTTAGTTACAGCCAGTCACCGGCCCGGGGAGGACTCCGTTGAAAGGCTGGAGTGGGGTTAGTTACAGCCAGTCACCGGCCCGGGGAGGACTCCGTTGAAAGGCTGGAGTGGGGTTAGTTACAGCCAGTCACCGGCCCGGGGAGGACTCCGTTGAAAGGCTGTCTATCCCACCAAGCCCACAGTGCCCTGGGGCTGTGGGGCAAGGGAGCCCTCAGCCAGAGCTGGTACCTGTGAGTGCTGAGAGGGACGTGTCTTCCCTGGACCCCCCCTCAGGCAGCCGCGTCCCCACCTCTCTCAGCCCAGCATCTGCAGCAGCGTCCCACGCCGAGAGCCGGCACAGGGCTGGGCACTGGTTATAACCCAGCTCTGGGCCGTCCCGGGGGGGTTCCCTCGGCCTCAGGGGGAGAAGCGGCCTCTGGATGCAACAGGCTGGGGACCAGAGACTTTCTAGCCGGTGACTCTCCAGTGTCTCTTCCCGTGGCTGGCTCCTGGGCTATTCATCCAGCCTGAGGAGTAAACAGCCATTAAGGCCCTTCCCAAAGGGAGGAGAACACCTGGCTCAGGGCTGAGGCAGAGGAATTGGCTGCTCTCTGCACTTGTGTGGACTGAAAAATTATTGTTGCCTACCGAGGAAACTAGGGATAATTCCGAGGCCTCCACAGGCCCCTGGACCATGCAACGCCCAGAGAGCGAACACAGACTTGCACACAGGCGACGGCGAGGAGTCAGAACCCCGTTCTGCTACCACGAAGTGACCAGGGATGAGTGATTCATCCTGTGCTGCCTCTTTCCCTGCAGGCTCTTCAAAGGAAAGTCCCTCTGAACCTCTGCCCTTCGTACAGACAGGGAAACTGAGGCACAGAGTTGGGCAGGGTCACCCACAGATCGAGTGGCAGGTGACAGAAGCAGGAGTTCTGGCCTCTCTGCCGTTACCACGGTCTCGCCGCCACACCACGAGGAATTGACACCAACTCCGGCAGGGGCTGTTCCGTGGGCGGGGAGCAGAGGAAAGTCCGGAAGAGGGAGCCTGAGCCTGTCTGTCAAGGAAATCTTCATTTTTCAGGACTAGCTGGAGTGGGGGGCTCCCCGCTTCTGGGGGGGGTGAACTCTGAGACTCCACTTCCCCTCCCGCTCAGAGACCTGCCCACCCAGCACAGGCCCTGAGCCCACTTCAGGGGAACAAACGTAGTGAAACGCCAGCTGAATGATCCGGTGGCCAGTGAGCAGCCGGGGCCTGTCTGGGGTGGGGCCCTCGTCCTTCCCCCCCACCCCTGCCCTGGAACGAGGAGGACCCTGGGCGTGTGGTAGAGCCTGGATGAGCGTTGGCTTTGGGTTTGGTCTGTCCCTCTTGGCTCATTCCAGCCGCGCGTCTGCCAAGGGGAACCGGGCTCCCGATCCATCTGACGGTCCCTAAGATGCCACAGGACGACTCATTGTTCATTTCTTTGTTTTTTAAAGGGTGGCATCAAACCCTTGGGGGGGACGGGACACCCCCGGAATGCACAGCCAAGCCTCTGAGCAGCGGCTGCCCCAGGCACACAGCTGGGAGCACAAACCTCTCCATTCGCGTCTGAGACTCTGCTTTGGTTCTAATCTCCCCTCCCTTCCCAGAGCACAGTCTGGGCCTCCAGCAAAGCCCTGCACCAGCCGGGAGGCCGGGGTAGAGGGCAGAGGAAAGAGGGATGTGGTGAAGGAAGGAAGGAGCCTCATGAAGCTAGAACAGCTGGCAGCCCCGTGGAGCAGAACCTGTCAGGAAATGCGGCAGACTTGGGGAAGAGATTCTGTGGAACTCCTTGCCAGAGGAGGCCGTGAATCGCGTTTAAAGAGAAGCTAGATAATTTCATGGAGGTTAGGTCCATAAAAGGCTATTAGCCAGGGGATAAAATGGTGTCCTTGGCCTCTGTCTGTCAGAGGCTGGAGAGGGATGGCAGGAGACAAATCGCTTGATCATTGTCTTTGGTCCACCCTCTCTGGGGCACCTGGTGCTGGCCACTGTCGGCAGACAGGCTACTGGGCTAGATGGACCTTTGGTCTGACCCAGCACGGCCGTTCTTATGTTCTTATGTTCTTAGCAGAACACGGCATCTTTCACGCGGCAGGACTGGAGGCAGGGACCGGGGAAACTCCGATGCAATTCCGGCTTGGTCTACACGAGCTCTTTTGTTCTCCTCCACAGGCTGAGACAAGGCTTTGTCTACACTGCAGAGTTTTGGTTCTGTCCCTGGGGTGTGTCCAGCCAGCCAAAGACAAGGACCTGCTGGTTCCCTATTGTTTTACAGATTCCTCCTTTTGCATGGGAAGTTACCTGGCCAGGCCCTACCTGCTAGGCTGAGAAGGGAGCTGCGCAGATGGGGGAGACGTGGGCTTCTCTGAGGCGTCTGATGTCAGTGGGAACCTGCACCCTCTGCCATAGCCGCAGAGCTCCCGGAGATGAACCGACGTGGTCACTCCCACACCCCAGCCAGCTGGGGGCCATGGGCCCTGTGAGCCAGTGGGGCTGTGTCCAGCGGGGCCCTGCAGCGATCACTTGTAGGCCTCGTGCCCTTCCATCGCTTTGTCAATGGGCAGAGGCACCCTCAGTTCCTCCAGCCCTGCCACGCCCCACAGCGTCCTCTCTGCCCCATGGACATCCCCACCTCCTCCAGCCCTGCCACCCCCATCCTCCTCTCTACTTCTCAGCACCCCCAGCTACTCCAGCTCTGGCCCCCAGACTCCTCTCTGCCCCATGGATCCCCAGTTCCTCCAGCCCTGCCACGCCCCACAGCGTCCTCTCTGCCCCATGGACATCCCTACCTCCTCCAGCCCTGCCACCCCCATCCTCCTCTCTACCTCTCAGCACCCCCAGCTACTCCAGCTCTGGCCCCCAGACTCCTCTCTGCCCCATGGATCCCCAGCTCCTCCAGCCCTGCCATGCCCCCAACCTCCTCTGCCCCCCACACACCCCTGTGTTAGGGTGAGTTTGTAACACATTTGTGATAAGTTTGTATTGAGGATTTAGTGTAACAATGATTTACTCTGGGCTCGATTGGAAAGAAACGTTATTTTGTTAAGAGCCCACAGCAGGGTTTACGTGGCTGTAAGTGAGAACAGGCCGACCCAAGTGGATGACAGTCTCGAAAGAAGAGGGACGCAGAGCTAACCCTAGCACTGAACCCTCGGCTCAAACCTATGAGAACCGCTCCTGAAAGCTTTTCTTGTTCCAGCCCAGCCTCCACAGCAGGGCCGTGTCTCTCTCCCTGGGGTCTCTGCTTGGTGCCGTGTGCGTAACTGCCCCGTGCCATGTGCAGCGTAGTGCACCCCTGAGGTCATTTCAGTTTTTGGCGGGAAAAACGGGATGGATCTGGTTTTCATCTGCTCCAATGCAGGGCACAATTCAAGATGGAGTTCAGCACAACAAAAATGGAGAGTTCTTTGGTCCTTCCATTTCCCCTGCTTGACTTCGTAGAAGGAAAATTGCCAACATAACAACACAGCAAAGTATAACAATGACAAAGTTAACAATAGGAATATAGAACTTAGGGTATGTCTACACTACCCCGCTAGTTCGAACTAGGAGGGTAATGTAGGCATACCGCACTTGCAAATGAAGCCCGGGATTTGAATTTCCCGGGCTTCATTTGCATAAGCGGGGAGCCGCCATTTTTAAATCCCCGCTGCTTCGAACCCCGTGCAGCGCGGCTACACGGGGCTCGAACTAGGTAGTTCGGACTAGGTGCCTATTCCGAACTACCGTTACTCCTTGTGGTATGAGGAGTACCGGTAGTTCGGAATAGGCACCCTAGTCCGAACTACCTAGTTCGAGCCCCGTGTAGCCGCGCTACACGGGGTTCGAAGCAGCGGGGATTTAAAAATGGCGGCTCCCCGCTTATGCAAATGAAGCCCGGGAAATTCAAATCCCGGGCTTCATTTGCAAGTGCGGTATGCCTACATTACCCTCCTAGTTCGAACTAGGAGGGTAGTGTAGACATACCCTTAGATACAAGGCTGCTCACCGAAATGGAGAAATAATATGAAAACTTACACAGTGCACAACAGGTCAAATTCTTTTATGAATTTTGTGGTCTTTTACATTGGCATATATATACACTTAGTTCTATCATATACAAAAGAACAATAACGTGGAGTAAAATACACAACATCTATTGACCTGGACACTACTGACTGGGATAGCGGGTACGTGCAGAACATATTGACACTCTCCTTGGCCTCTGAGGACAGGACAAGCAGCAATGGGCTTAAACTGCAGCCAGGGAGGTTTAGGCTGGACATTAGGAAACACTTCCCACCTGTCGGGGGGTGAAACAGGGGAATCGAATACCTGGGGAGGTTGTGGAATCCCCGTCCCTGGGGATATTTCAGAGCAGGTTGGACAGACGCCTGCCAGGGATGGTTGAGTCCAGGGGTCTCCAACCTTTTTACCTGCAATCCAGGATCCACCTCAAACCCAAATACTCTGCCCTGCCTCCTTTGTGCCCCTTCTCCAAGGCCCCTCCCCAGCTCCCTCCCTCCCCCGTCCTTCCTCCCTTTCATCAGCCAGGGGCAGAGGGTTGGGGTGCAGGCTCTGGTCTGAGCTGAGCCTGGGCCAGGGATTGGGGTGCCGGAGGGGGTTTATGACTGGGGAAGGGGTTCGAGATGCAGGCTCCACCTGGACACTGCTGACCGCAGGAGGCTCCTACATGATGGTGCAGGAGACTAAGGCAGGCTCACCCTGCCCTGGCCCTGCCCCACTCCCCAAAGCAACCAGCAAACTCCATCCCAAGGCATGGTGCGCCGCTGTGTTCTGTGCAGCTAGGATACGGGGAGAGAGGGCACCCTGGCATCAGCACCCAAGCGGGGCAGAGCGGAGAGCGCCACGGAAAAGGGCAGGAGATGTGCAGCAGTGGGGGAAGGGGCAGCTGAAGTGCCGCCATTCGCTAGCCCCGTGGTCCCCAACCCGGTGCCCGCGGGCGCCATGGCGCCCGCCGGGCTCTTTACATGCGCCCGTGGAGCAATTTGGGCTGGCAGGTGCCAGCCCCGGGCGCATGGCCGGTCCCGGCCCCGGGCGTGCCCTTGCCAGCTCCGGCGCCGGCCCTGGCCCTGGCCCTGGCCCTGGCCCTGGCCCCGGCCCCGGCCCCGGCCCCGGCCCCAGCCCCGGCCCCGGCCTTGGCCCCGCGGCGCTTACGGCGGGAGCACCGGCCCCGGGCGCGCGGCGCTTGCCAGGGGGCGCCTTCCCCGGGTGCGTGGCTATGGAGGGGGCCCCGCCCCCGGGCATGTGGCTGGGGGGGGGCCGCCCCCGGGCGGGCAAGTGTCCCCGCCCCCTGGCGCCCGGCGGGCGAACGGCCACGCCCCCTGGCGCCCGCCAACCTGAAAAGGTTGGGACCACTGCGCTAGCCTATTGGCAAACCAGTCAAGAACACCCGTGAGAGGCTCCAAGATCTACTGGTAGATCCCGCTCTCCATGCTGGTGACCAGTGCGTTAGAGACAGCCTTGAGCTAAACATTCCCAGAGACGAGGATCGCCCACAGCCCCGGGTAAATCATCCCAATGGCTAATTCCGGTCACCAAGTAACTCATGTGCCCTGATTTCCTGCCAGAACGTCTTTACCTTCAGCCTCCAGCCACTGGGTCACCCGACATGCCTGTGTGCTCGGCTGGGAGGCCTGTTCCCCAATATTGTATCCCCTGTCGGTACCTACGGACTGTTACCAGCTCACCCCTCCCCCATCTTTCTTCAGCTCAGTAGATCGGGCCCTGCAAGGCGGGTTTGAGATATTACCGATTCCTGGGACTCCTCTCTGAGCCTCCCCAATGTCCCCGCCTCCACCTGTGCCCACGGGCACCACAATGGGACACGGGATTCCAGCTGCAGTCACAGCCGTGCCAATGACAGAGACCCAATCACTGCTCTGCGTGTCCCTGGGAGCCCCTGTGTTCGGTCCCACCCACCGGGCCCTTGTGGGGCTGAGTCTGAGCAGGCTGGGGGGTTCCAGCTCCACTCTCGGGTGCAGCCTCCGTTCCAGCCCCTCCCACTGGGAGCGGAGACCTGAGCCCCAAACTCCAAATCCCTGAGCCTGGCTTCAGCTCCGCTCCCCCAGACTCTGCCATTGCCTCAGCGCATCCCTCCCGGAGCTGCCCCTTGGGCGCCCCACGATTCCCGATTCGCTCTTGCGGGTCACATGGTCATTACAGCAAACAGACTGGGGCTCTGGAAAGGGTTTAATAAAATAATTCATCTTCTTTACCCAGGGCAGGCGATACCGAGATCCAGGTAACACAACAGCCCCTGCGCCCCATTGCCCACCTCTGTGTCCTACCGCCCTGGGCCAGAGCTCGGAATTCGGCCAGAGCCCTCTAAGGTGTCCAGGGGCCTCCTGCAAGTCCTGGCTTCTCCCCCAGCCGGAGTCTGTCCCTGCTGCACCCACAGCCCTGCCCCAGAGTCCCCTCAGCCGCCCTCAGGCCTCTCTCCTGCCCCAGCACCTTCTGGCTCCTCCGGTCACTGTGGTTTTGAAGGGCTGGACCAACCCTCCTCCCTCTGTGCCCTCTTCTAGGGAGGTACCGTCCCTCCCACCCTGCCCCTCTGCAGAGACCCTGGAGGAAGCTGGTTCGATCTCGACTGCAGTGACTCCTTTCTCGTGTCGGCTGAGAGCTCACTAATTGCTGGGAGTCGTTAATGTGCAGCCTGTTCATAGACAGATGCCCCACCCCAGCCTCTGGCCTCGGGGCGCAAGGCGAGTGAGTGAAGGGTGCTGGAAATGCCCAAAGACATGAGGTACCGATGGTTCACACACCCCAACGCGAGTCACTGGGGCTCCCTCCTGTCTGCTTGTACCTGGACAGTCTGGGGTTCTCTGCCCAGGTGCCTTCTACAAGGCTCCTTGTCAGGCTGCAGCAGCTCCTATCCCAGCCCTGGAGCCGAGGGGTCCCACACGGGAGGGGAACGAGGTGGAGACCACCCAGTGAGTGGGGGGTGGGGAGGAAAGGAGTGAGTGACAGTGAATGATCCATGGGGAGAAGGGGGCTGGGACATCATGGACCAAAGAACCTCTAGGGTAAAAGCAGAGCAGGGCCGAGCCTTGGAGGAGGAGGTGAGAGATGGCGGGAGACCTCACGGGTGCAGTAAATAGCAATTGGAAAGGCAGCAGCCGGGTGCGTTTTTATAGTAGGATGCCCAGTTTCCCACACGGATGCAGAATCGTTAGGCCAGGGAGGGTCAATGTCTCTTTGATTGCCCAGTTGGTGATTCAGAGAGTCCGGGAAGAGGGCCCAGCACCCCGCCACCAGCCATCTCTGCATGGAGCTCAGTCGAAGAGCCCTTAGGTCCCTCTCAGAGCAAAGACCCGCAGCAGGCTGTCCCGGATCTGCTTGGTCCTCACCCCGTAGATGATGGGGTGCAGCATGGGGGGCACCAGGAGGTACACATTGGCAAAGAGAATGAGGAAATACAGGGGCACATTGTGGCCAAACCTCTGTGTCAGGGAGGAGAATATAGGTGGGATGTAAGAGACTAAAATGACAGAGAGGTGGGAGCCGCAGGTCCCAAAAGTCTTGATTCGGGCGTCCTTGGTGGGCAGGCGGAAGATGGCCTTGAGGATCTGGGCATAGGACATGGCAATGAGAAACACATCCAGAACCGTAATAATCAGCGCCAGAAAGAGGCCGTAGTAACTACTGATTCTGGTGTCAACACAGGACAGCTTCAACACGGCGATGTGCTCGCAATACGTGTGGGCGATGACGTTGGTTCTGCAATATGGCCACTGCCTCGCTAGGAAGGGATGAGGCAGCAGGAGGATGCAGCCACGCAGCCCCACGGCCAGGCCGATCTTGGCCACCACCGAGTTTGTCAGGATGGTAGAATGTCTCAGGGGATGGCAGATGGCCAGGTAGCGATCCAACGCCATGGCCACGAAGATCCCGGACTCCATGGTTGAGAAGCTGTGAACAATGTAGAGCTGGGCGATGCAGGCACTGAAATCGATCTCCCTGCCATTGAACCAGAAGATGCTCAGCATTTTGGGCACGGTGCACGTGGACATGACCAGGTCGCTGACGGCCAGCATGCAGAGGAAATAGTACATGGGCTCATGGAGACTCGGCTCCCTCTTCACGAGGTACAGGATGGCGACGTTCCCCAACACACCTATGACGTACATGGTGCAGAAGGGGATGGCGATCCAGACGTGGGCCCCCTCCAGGCCAGGGATGCCCTGCAGGATGAAGGTGGAGGGGTTGGTGAAGTGAGTCATGTTGGAATCTGACATGGAGTACAGCAGAAGGAGAACGATATCTCCTGCATGTACCGCACGTTTCCCTGAGTCTCTGTGCTCTCGCTCTCGGGGGGTGCTCACCACAGAATTGCCTGGATGGAGAGACAAAGTTACTGTGAGACAAGTCACGCGTTATTGGAGGGGTTCCCATGGGCGAAGCAGACTGGTTCATGGAGGTTAGGTCCATAAAAGGCTATTAGCCAGGGGATAAAATGGTGTCCCTGGCCTCTGTCTGTCAGAGGCTGGAGAGGGATGGCAGGAGACAAATCGCTCGATCATTGTCTTCGGTCCACCCTCTCTGGGGCACCTGGTGCTGGCCACTGTGGGCAGACAGGATACTGGGCTAGAAGGACCTTTGGTCTGACCCAGTACGGCCGTTCTTATGTTCTTATGTCTCTCTTCACCCACCCTCCCCCAAAGCTTACAATACAGGCTCGTGGGAACCGAAGTGCTGAACTCAAAGGTGCTTTGGACAAACGGGCTCGTGTAACCTGCCACCCTCATGTCCTAACCCGCTGGGTCTGTATCTCACGGTGTGTGCGTCGCTCTGGTGTGGAGGGCGAGAGCTCTGGGGTGTGGGATGCTTTGTGGTTCTGACGGTGCAAAGGAAAGCCATCACGGGGGTTTCCAATGCTGGATGCCTCAGTGTCTGGGCAATCATAGGTAAATAGCCTTTTGTCCTTCAATCTTCGCGTGGCTGGTCCTAGGAAGTCACATGACCTCCCGAAGAGGTAGGGACTGGCCAGGTAACTTCCCATGCAAAAGGGGGAACTAGCAGCTCTTTCTCTTTGGCTGGCTGCACACACCCCAGAGAAGGAACCAGAGACCCCAGGGAGAGAGAAACGTCCCTGCTGTGGAGGCTGGGCTGGAACAAGAAAAGCTTTCTGGGCGGTTCTCATAGGTTTGAGCCGAGGGTTCAGTGCTAGGGTTAGCTCTGCGTCCCTCTTCTTTCGAGACTGTAATCCACTTGGGTCGGCCTGTTCCCACTTACAGCCACGTAAACCCTGCTGTGGGCTCTTAACAAAATAACGTTTCTTTTCCATGAAGGGCGGAGGGATCGCTCAGTGGTTTGAGCACCAGCCTGCTAAACCCCGGGCTGTGAGCTCAATCCCTGGGGATGCCATTTGGGGCAAAAATGGATCAGGGCTGGTACTTGGTCCTGCTGTGAAGGCAGAGACCTGGACTCAGTGACCCTTGAGTCCCTTCCAGTCCTAGGGGATAGGCAACCTCCATTTAAAAACAAAAACCCCAGAGTAAATCATTGTTACATTCAACGCTCACTTCAGACTTAATACAAACGCACTCTAGCACTGGGGCTGCGTGTAGACTACGTCCCTTTCCGTAAAAGGGATGTAAATGAGACGTATCGCAATTGCTAATGAAGCGGGGATTTAAATCCCTCTTGGGATAAGGGATCTTTCGGAAAAGGCTTTATTTTCCGCAAGATCCGCGTCTAGCCTGGCGCTTTTCTCTGGCAAGGCTCCGTGCCGAAAAAAAGCGGCAGCCATTTTTATGCTAATGAAGCGCGGGTGATTTAAATCCCTGTTTCATTAGCAATTGTGATACATCTAATTTACATCCCTTTTACGAAAAAGGGATGTAGTCTAGACGCAGCCAGGGAGTGTTCATGGAGCAGAGAGGAGTTGTTGGGGCGTAACTGTTCTGTGGGGTAGATAGGAGGTTGGAGTGGGGCAGGCCTGGAGGAGCTGGGGGTGCCGTGGGGCAGAGAGGAGGCTGTGAGGCGGGGCAGGGCTGGAGGAGCTGGGGTGCCGTGGGGCAGAGAGGATGCTGTGGGGCAGGGCAGGGGGTCTCACACACGTGAGAGGCTGCCGGAGGGAAGCGGGGGGAGCTGCTCTCTCCTGCTGCTGGGCAGGGCGGGGCAGGGCGGGGCAGGGCTCTCCCTGCAGCGGGGCAGGTGCAGAGGGAATCTCAGGAAACGCTTCCTGCGTGTGGAACAGGAGCCCCTGGAGCAGCCACAGAGCGAGCGGAGCAGAGAGCTGAGCCCAGGGGAGTCGCACGCGGACGAGTCTGTCGCTGGGCTTCTGGCACCACCTTTGGTTAAGGGCGAGTGGCCACTTCACATAAACCACCTTGTTTTCTGGCCCCATCTTGCACCTTGAGGGATCCTCTGGGCGACTGAAACGCCACCACCTCCGCCCTGGGGCCCATTGGCCTGAGCGGGTGGGAACAGCAAAGGGGCATTTTAGTTAGTGACACAGGAGCAAACTCCTCCCCAGCGGGGCAGGGCCTGGGATGTTTTGTGGCTCTGCAGAGCGCAAGGGGCCCAGACCGACTCTGCCCCTCACACCCACGCTGCCCTGGGGTTGGGGGGCAGGGGAGCCCCTCAGCCAGAGCTGGTACCTGTGAGTGCTGAGAGGGACGTGTCTTCCCTGGAACCCCCCTCAGGCAGCCGCGTCCCGCACCTCTCTCAGCCCAGCGTCTGCAGCAGCGTCCTGCGCCGAGAGCCGGCACAGGGCTGGGCCCTGGTTATAACCCAGCTCTGGGCCGTCCCGGGGGGCCATGCAGCCTGTGGGGGAGAAGCAGCATCTGGATGCGAACAGGCTGGGGAGAAGCTGTTGGTGATTCCGTGCTAATTACCCAGCAGTTGGAGTAAACAGCAATTAAAGGCCCTTCCCAAAGGGGAGGAGAACGCCTGGGCTCCGGGTTGCATGAGAGAGGACTTGGCTGCTCTGTGAGTGGATATTTAATAACTGTACTTCGTTAGTAAGAACCCTGGGGCTCATGTGAGCTCTGCCCAGGCCTGACTCCGGGTCAGTGCCCAGTTGGGACGGGTGGACAGCCAGCCGGCAGGTCTGCAGACAGGTGACTGGGGGGAGACACAGACACTGTCTGGAGGCACACGGGGCTGTCCCTCGGGGACCAGAGATCAGTGACTGTCGCCAATAACTACCCTGCACTGGCCAGAGCCTTTCACTGGAGGAGTCTCCAAAACAGCCAGCAAGGGAAAGTCACGAGGATCATCTCCCCATTACACAGATGGGTAAACTGAGGCACAGAGAGACGTGACTTGGTGAAGACCACACAGAGAATGATGGAGAGGAGCCAGGACTCCTCATTTTCCCTGCCTTAAACTACTGACCACTTCTGGCCTCCTTCCCGCCCGTTCCCCTTTGCCCCTTAGAGCAATTGAGCAGAGGGAAATGGACGCGGAGTGTAGCTGTCCCTGCTCATTGGGTGGCTGGGCCAGACTTCCCTGGGGTGCAGCCTGGAAGTTGGGTACCCCGAGTCCTCTGGCATCGCAGCCTAGGCCCCCGCCCGCAGGGTGGTGGGGAACCGCAATCCTCTCCCTGCCCCGCCCTTGAAAGTAGGAATAAGAGATCCTCTAGAAAAGGCTTTATTTTCCGGAGAATTACGTCTAGACTGGCGCTTTTCTCCGGCTTATCTCCAAGCCGGAAAAAAGCGGCAGCCATGTTAATGCAAATACTGTGGGGGATATTTAAATCCCCTGCGGATTTGCCTATTCCAAAGTGCTACATTAGCATCCCTTTTCCGGAAGGGATGCCAGTGTAGACACAGCCGGAGGGTGTTACCCTCAACTCTTACACGATCTCTTTTGTCCATAGGGCTGCGCAGTGGGTGGTCGGGAGGGACCTCAATTCCTTAATAAAAAGAACAGGAGAGCAGGGGCTGGGATCTTTTGTCTGGGCTGCATCTGAGGGAAGATGCCGAAGACCCCAGGAGTGGGGAGGGGAGAGACAGGCCTGGTTTGGGGGGGCGGCTGGGGAGGAGGTTTCTGGGGGAGTGTGACGGGTTTGTGCCGAGGTGTCAGTGTCGAATTAGCCAAGCGGTTTTGTTTCTTCTGATTTGTAACCGACTCTGCTCGGCCTGTTCTCACTTATCACCACGTCAACCCCACTGCTGGTACTTAATACAGTCACTCGTGTTTCCTACCAAACTCGGTGTAAGTAACTGTTACTGGGGGGGGGGACCAGTGGGCACATTCCCCCGTTCATCGCTAAACGCGCTGTGGTCGACAAGGAAGCTGTTGTCGACCGGCGCAGCTATGCCTTGTGAAATGAGGTTTACCAGCGCCAGTTGACAAAGGCGTTTAAACTGCCCCGATCTGCCGACATTTCCCTCGGCTTCATTTCCCTGTGCCGGGCAGCCTAATCTACACGCCTCTGTCGCCAGAGGCATGTAGTCTAGACAGACCCTTCAACACGCCTGGTAAAGCAGCTCCACGTGGAACAACGCCAAGCGTCAATCCAGGACGCCCGGGCCATCCGGGAGACTAATGCATTCCAACCGCGCTGCCTACAGACTGTACCTGCGCTGGTCTAGCTCGTGCCCTTCGGACAGGCCTAAGTTGCAGACGGTGCACTGCCCTGGCTGCTCCCCGGAGGCCATACTTGTAAGTTAATAACTAACCTTGTGGGGGACCTGCCTTTCGATCTCCCCATAGCACGACTGGTGGAACAAGGCCCTGGGCCGTTAGAGCCAAGGTCTCCAGCCGGGTACCCTGCCAGCCAGAGGGCGGCTGGGCCCATCTTTGAAAAAGAGTGGGGGAGTGTTGGGCTTTGTCAATGAGTCGGGGTCTGGGACAGCTGGACGCTAGGGGTTAATTGCAGCCCCAGTATCACCCTGAACATGTTTTCTCTCTTTGTTTCTGCAGCCTGGAATAACAGAGATGCCTGCAGCTGCTCTTCTCTGTTGTAGCTTTTCCTTCCCCTCCCCGGCGCTTCACGCAATATTGGCAGGGCCGCATCTCTTGTCATTTCTGTAACCTGCTGATTTGGGAAGATCGTGCTGATTGAATTAGAAATTCTGCAACTAGTCACTAGGGGCGGGAATAATAATATTCACCACCTGCCTAGTAATAGTCACTGTATGGGACTTAACATTCCCGAAGAAGGGTTTACGGAAAGCAGTGACGGCCGTGGGAATGAACACACTGCAACAGATAAAGGGGGTGATTGGTGCCAGGTTTTGCCCCTCGGCCGTTGTGTTGAATGCCCAAGGTGAACGTGCGCGGGCAGTCAAGCCGTTCCATTTACCCTGCCACTGCTGGGGCACCTGGTTCTTCTCTAGCACCCCCACCAGTCCCATTGATCATGGGGACCTCTGCTGACCCCCTCAATGTGGCTGTTTGCTTCCCCTCCTTTCCCCCTTTTTGCCACCTGGGACTGATTGCACCAGTGAGCACAGGCTGAGCTCCCCGGGTGCAAAGGGCTCTCCTAGTCCCTCGGATTTGCCTTCCCTTCCTGGCTACGTTTGGCCTGCGGGAATCCCCCTCCACTTTGCCCACACTCCCCTCGCTACTCACCCCGCCCGCCCCTGGTGGCCCAGTTGCCCCCTCCCCTTGCCAGGCCCCTCGGAAGAGTTTGCCTATTTGCCTGCCCCGCCCCGGCTCCGCGGGTTTGTTACTGGCCTGCCCCACCTCACCCAGGAGGGTTGCTACGGCCAGTTGCCTCAGGAGTGGTACATTTGCTGCCCCACTCCAGCCCCTCTCCTTGCTGCCCCACCGGGCCTCTGCAGTTGCTCCCTGTGTGCTCCCACCCGTGCCTGGCCTCCTTCCCGCCAGTTCCCGTTTGCCCCTTAGTCACCGTTGTCTTCACCCTGCCCCATCGCACGTGGGCCAGCCCCGCCCCCGTCAGGGCTGCTCCCCGCTCTGGCACTCCGAGTGCAGAAGGTGGGGGCCCGCAAAGAGCTCAAAAAGAGAAAAGAATCCTTTGCCTCCGCAGGCTCTGCTTCCCGAAACCCCCCAGAGGGGCGGATTCCCTGGCTCTGGGACACCAACCAACCAACCAACCAAACGAGCTGCCGCCATCAAGTGATTTTCTCCCTAAAACCGGAGGTGGACACTTGACCCCGCCCCAGGGGCACCCCAAGCTCTTTTGCCCCAAAGGAGCTTGAACAAGAAAAGAGACAAACAAGCTGCCATCTGGTCGCTGACCCCTCAGTCGGGCCTGCAGACACAGACAGACCTGCCAGGGCACACGAATCAAATCCTCGCCTTAAAGAAGTGCGTTTTATTGGGAAACACATGAGAAACTTGCTAGCGCAGACTTGGTTGCTACATGTTCCAGGACAATGAAGGAGAACAAAGCACAGAGAAAGTCTCTGGGCACAGTGCTTAGATGGTAAATGGGGAGGGGAGGCAGAGATCCACACAGAGCAGTGCAAACCAAGCCACAAAATAAAGAAAAATCCCCTCATTGTGTCTAGACTCACTTTTTTCTTTTACTTACTTCCAGTCTTTTCTTGGTTCAGTCCACTCCCATGCCCCAAATTCCTTGGAGACATGGCCATCCTGCCTAGGTTTAAATCATTCTGTGTCTCAAATCCTGGCTTAACTCTCCCAAGCAATGGAACATAAGAACGACCAGACAGGGTCAGACCAAAGGTCCATCGAGCTCAGCATCCTGTCTGCCGACAGCGACTAATGTCAGGTGCCCCAGAGGGGGTGGACCGAACAGGTAATGATCAGGCCATCTCTCTCCTGCAAGGAGGTTTAATGGTAGTTCAAATTAGGAGCTTTAATTCGAACTACCTAGTCCATGCCGCATGTAGCCGCGGGCAGGTAGTTCGAACTAAGGGGCATTTAAAAATGGCGGCACCCGGGAACATGCAAATAAAGCCCGGGATATTTAAATCCCGGGCTTCATTTGCAAGTTTGAATGCCTACATTAGCCGCCCTAGTTCGAACTAGGGTGGCAGTGTAGACATACCCGTATAGTCCTAGCCTTCAGAACCTCCTCAGGCAAGGAGTTCCATGGATTGTCTATGCACTGTGTGAAGAAGAACTTCCTTTTTTTTTGTTTTAAACCTGCTGCCCATTTATTTCATTTGGTGGCCCCTAGTTCTTATATTATGGGAACAAGTAAAGAACTTTTCTTTATTCACCCTCTCCACACCACTCATGATTTTATAGACCTCTATCATATCCCCCCTCAGTGTCCTCTTTTCTAAACTGAAAAGTCCCAGTCGCTTCAACCTCTCTTCATATGGGACCCGTTCCAAACCCCTAATCATATTAGTTGCCCTTTTCTGAACTTTTTCTAATGCCAGTGTATCTTTTTTGAGATGAGGACACACATCTGTACGCAGTATTCCAGATGTGGACGTACCATGGATTTATATAAGGGCAATAAGATAGTCTCCATCTTAATTTCTATCCCTTTTTTAATGATTCCTAACATACCGTTTGCTTTTTTGACTGCCGCTGCACACTGTGTGGACATCTTCAGAGGTCTATCCATGATGACTCCAAGATCTCTTTCCTGATTAGTTGTAGCTAAATTAGACCCATCATATTGTACGTATAGTTATTTTTTCCTTTACACTGGAAAAGCAAAATTACATTAAATTTCATTTGTCATTTTGTTGCCCAATCACTCAGTTTGGTGAGATCTTTTTGAAGTTCTTCACAGTCTGCTTTGGTCTGAACTACCTTGAGCAGTTTGGTATCATCTGCAAACTTTGCCACCTCACCGCTTCCCCCTTTCTCCAGATCATTTATGAATAAGTTGAATAGGATGGGTCCTAGGACTGACCCCTGGAGAACACCACTAGTTACCCCTCTCTATTCTGAAAATGTACCATGTATCCCTACCCTTTGTTTCCTGCCTTTTAACCAGTTCTCAATCCAAGCAAGGACCTTCCCTCTTATCCCATGGCCATGGAATTTACACAAGAGCCTTTGGTGAGGGACCTTGTCAAAGGCTTTCTGGAAATCCAAGTTCTAAAACCTCCTCTAATGACACCTCAGTCTGGGGTAAGTCCTCAGATTTGTTACCTACAAAGGACGGGGCAGGTTTGGGAATCTCCCCAACATCCTCAGCCATTCAGACTGAAGCAAAGAATTCATTGAGTTTTTGATTGTCCAGGGGCCCCACTGGTTTTCTGGCAGGCTTCCTGCTTCTGATGCGCTTAGAAAACCTTTTGAGGTTTCAGCTAGCTGTTCTTCAAACTCCTTTTCGGCCTTTCTTATTACACTTTACACTCACTCTGGCAGTGTTTATGCTCACTAGGATTGGACTGCCACTTTTTAAAAGGTGCCTTTTTATCTCTCACTGCTTCCTTTCCATGGTCATTAAGCCACGGTGGCTCCTTTTTAGTTCTTTTACTGTGTTTTTCAATTTGGGGTTTACATTTCAGTTGGGCCTCTATTATGATGCCTCCAGATATCAATAATTTTCACACCAGGCAGGCAAGTCACCATATGGTTCTCCCGGTCATCACAAACCCAGCTGTCTACGTTTCTAATGATCAAATCCCCCATTGCTAACACCTGCCTCTTCCTACTGATGGGAGTTCCCTCCCCAGAGAGGTAACCTCAGTGTGTGGAAGTAACCTCAACATCTGGAAGGAGGTGTGATGGACCGGGCCGTGTCTGGGCACAGCTGAGGGTGTCCGCTCAGGGCGAATTGCTCAAATCTGGGGCTCCTTACAGCCCCCAGACTGGTGACCTCTCCAAACAGGCCACAAACCAGTCCCACAGAGCGCTTCAGCTGCCTGCCTGAAGCCTCCCGAGCAAAACCCCTCTGACACCCCAGCAATATCCGTGCCTCAGATGGCCCCGGGCCTATACACAGGTGGGGGGTCCTAGCACCCAATCCCACCTACCCCGAACAAGTTCTATCCGGTTCCAAGAAACCAGCCACAGATCCCTGGTCAATTTACCCTCTGGACCTTACCCACAAATCACGCTGGGCCAATCCTTTAGCATCTAACGACTAAAGGTTTATTAACACAAGAAAGAAAAGCATGAGAGTGAGGTTGTTAAAGAATAGTACGTTACATGCACCGAATCTCCCAGTTCTCGATGCAGCCTCTAGCAGAGATGTTACAGCTGCTGGTTTAAAAGTTCTTGTTGCGCATCCTAGGGTCAGGATGGGTTCACAGGTCTTCCGGGCTCTTCAATCCCTGCAATGCTGCCTCTGGGATGAAGTGCTGAGCTGAGAACAAAATGGCATCGACCACATGGCCTCTTTATACCTCCTTCCTGGCCTCTACTGGTATGTCGCAGGTCACCTGGTCAGAGGCCAATCTCTATGTTCCCTGCTGGCTGCCCTCAGGTGACAAACCCCCTTCTTTGGGTGTGTCCTTGGCCCATTGAGAGCCATTGTCCCACAGGCTCGGCCCTGCCCAATGCTTAACCACATGCAGGGAAATCTTCAGTGTCCATACAGGTACATGCTAATAATTGCACACACAGACATTATACAAACACCAGAACAGCGTACACAGGATTATCAGATACTAAGCTTCTATTCAATACCTCACATGGCCCCCTTTTGGGGCCAACACCCCCACCTATGGGTGCAGCAGTGATCTGGCTGCTCCCCTCAAGATCCAGCAACGTGACAGGAAGGTCCTGACTACGGGAAGGTTTATTATATGAATGGAGATGCCGATGTCCTAGAGCTGGAAGGGACCTTGCAAGGTCGTCCCGTTCAGTCCCCTGCCTTCACAGAAGGGCCAAGTACTTGCCCCAAATGGCCACCTCAAGGATCCAACTCACAAGTGTGGGCTTAGCAGGCCAGTGCTCACACAACTGAGCTCTCCGTCCCCCAACCACGCCTGTTGACCGCTCTCCTTCCCTGAGCCGTTCATCCTCCTTAACAGCGCAGGGGCTGTGAGACCGGAGGTGGGACAGTTCTACAGCGCCCCGGAAAGCCTCCTCTGCGTACCTCTCGGCCTCCCTCCGCTCCTCCCGTTCAGGCACCCTGGCCTCCACAGCCTGGACGTGGTCTCTGAGGGCCGGGAGCTCCTTGCACCAAAAGCACAGACGCCACCCGCCCACAGGGCAGGTAACCAGACATGCCACACTGAGTGCAATGAACGGGAGAGCCCCCACTCTGCTGCTGGGCTTCTGCCCACATTCTCCCCTGCAGCTACAGGTTATTGACAGGGCTTCTAGTGAAATCAGGAAGTTCTGATTGTAGTTTAGTTTAAAGGCAGCAGGTTTAAAACAAATAAAAAGAAGTTCTTCTTCACACAGCACATAGTCACCCTGTTCTTATGTTCATTCATTGGCTGAGAGCTCCTAGGAGCAGTTAACTACCTGTGACGTCGTGTGTGTGTGCGGGGCGGGGCTGTTACAGTCAGTCCTTGCTGGTTTGTGCTGTGTCCTATGGCCAGATCCTCAGGGCCATCTTCCGCCTCCCAACAAAGGAAACCCGGCTCAAGAATTTTGGCACCTGCGGCTCCCACCTCTGTGCCATTGTTCTCTTTTACGTCCCAGCTCTGCTCTCATCCCTCATATTCCGTTATGTCCAGAATGTGCCCCAGTATTTCAATGTTATCATGTCCGACCTCTTCCTCCTGCTGCCCCCCATGCTGAACCCCATCATCTATGGGGTGAAAACCAAACAGATCCGGGACAGGCTGCTTGGGCTAGTTACACGTAAAAGCTCCTAATGTTTGCTCCTGGGGCTCTGGCTCTCGCAGGGAGCTCTGTGTGGGGCCGGATGCTGACGAGACTCTTCCCTGAGTCAGCTCCTGGCCGGTCACAGAGACATTAAACCCTGTTGCTGCCCTCACTGCTCCATGTCATGGTGAGACACTGGGGATGGGTCTGGGCAGAGCTCTCGGACACATCGGGCCAGCACCTTGTGCATTGCAGGTGTCTGGACTCAGGCAGCTCAGCCAACTATCCTGCCTCTCTCTTATGGCCCTGCCCCTCCTCTGCCCCAGGGCCACCGTTGCTCACTCCTCCCCTCCCCATCATTCATTGATCATCTCCACCTCCCTGGCCCCCCAGGCTGGGCTCCCTCTGCTCCAGGGCTGGGCTGGGAGCTGCTGCCACCTGACTAGGAGCCTTGAATTAGTGCAGCGCTGGGGCTCACAGGCCAGACAGCAGCGGAGAGGGAAGCTGGGAGTCGGTACAGAAGCAACAGAGGGCTGAGAGCAGGGTTGTGTGGCAGGTGAGTCTGTGAGTCGTGCAGCTCCTGGGCCCTACAGCTCAGCCAGAGTCCTGAAAGCAGGGCCTCTTGTGTGGGTCATTTCTTCAGTTTTCAGGTCTCTCTTCTTCTTCAAGCTGGGGGCCATTATCTGAAGGGGTCCCTGTAGCGGGTGTGGGCTGGGCTGGGCTGGGTCTAGAGCCCTTTGCCCCCAGCCAACCCTCAGGACAACGAAGGATTCGGCTTAGAAGCCAGGAGGGAAACAGCTGAGATGGGTGGAGAATTAGCACTGGGTAAGCTGAGACAGCAGGGTGCTGGGCAGAGGTCAGCTGCTTTTCGTAGCTCTCATGGAGGGAGATCCATGGCACAGCCCCCATGAACTGGCTAGTTACACATATACACGGCACCTACCCTAGGACCACAGGGTCCCAGTTCCCCACGGCTAGAGCTGGATCAGTGTCACAAAGTCCATCACACACTCAGCACGGTGCTTTGGTGTGACAGACCACGATGTGTCTGGGAACAGCTGAGTGCGTCCGCTCAGGGCGAATTGCTCAACTTCGGGGCTCCTTACAGCCCCCAGACTGGTGGCCTCTCCAAACAGGCCACAAACCAGTCCCACAGAGCGCTTCAGCTGCCTGCCTCCTGAGCGAAACCCCTCCGACACCCCAGCAATATCCGTACCCCAGATGGCCCCGGGCCTCATACACAGGTGGGGGGGGGGGGGGTCTTATAACCCAATCCCACCTCCCCCGAACAAGTTCTGTCCAGTTCCAAGAAACCAGCCACAGATCCCTGGTCAATTTACCCTCTGGACCTTACCCACAAATCATGCCAGTCCTTTAGCATGTAACATCTAAAGGTTTATTACTACAATAAAGGAAAGCATGAGAGTGAGGTTGTTAAAGGATAGTACATTACATGCATCAAATCCCCCAGTTCTCGATGCAGGCTCTAGCAGAGGTGTTACCGCTGCTGGCTTAATAGTCCTTGTTGTGCATCCTAGATCAGGATGGGTCCACAGTTCTTTGCGGCCCTTCGATCCCTGCAATGGTGCCTCTGGGATGAAGTGCTGAGCTGAGTACCAAGAGGGAGTCGACCACATGGACTCTTTATCCCTCCTTCCTGGTCTCTTCTTGGCTGCAGCAGGTCACCTGGCCCGCGGCCTATCCCTATGTTCCCTGCTGGCAGCCCTCAGGTGTCAGCCCTCATTCTTTAGGTGTGTCCTTGGCCCACTGAGTGCCATTGTCCCACAGGGCCTTGCTGATTAGCATGTCCATAGGCCGGGCTCTGCGCAATGCTCAACCACATGCAGGGAAATCTTCAGTATCCATATAAGTACATGCTTATAATTTCACACGCAGGCATTATACAATCACATGAACAGCGTACACAGGATTAACAGACAGTAAGCTTCTATTCAACACCTCACATGGCCCCCTTTTATACCAATTTTTGGGGCCAATACCTCCACCTATGGGTGCAGCAGTGATCTGGCTGCTCCCCTCAAATTCAGTAACGTGACATTTGGTCACTGCACCTTGACAATCTTTAGCCAGGCTGCTGGGCAGCGTTATCCCCTGTCATGGAGGGACTGAGAGAGGTGGAGATAAATGATTCACCCAGGGACACTCAATGAGCCAGTGGCAGAGCTGGGAACAGAATCAGGAGTCCTGACCCCACAACCACATTGTCTGGCCAGGAACTGGCGCTGCTGCTCCTGGTCTTGCTAGATTGATTGAGACTATTGCTGTGCCATGACCTGACTTGAGCGTATGGGCTATGTTGCAGGCTCGCCATTGGCCTCATCTGGTCAGACGATATTTAGGTTCTTCTCCCAGCTCAGGCTATGGCGTGAGAGAGAATCCAGAGAGGTGTAGCTTGCTAAAGGGTTCTTGGGGTGCATAGCACGGGCACCTAAACTGAGGACAATACGAGTTCATTAAAATCTTTACTAGGACATATGAAAGAATCACAAACCTCAGCAAACACGGGGTGACAAGAAGCTGCAGTGGGGGAGATCTAGGTTGGGCACTAGGCAGGTGGGGAAGCACTGAGATGGGTTCCCTAGGGAGGGGTGGAATCTCCATCCCTTGAGATGTTGAAGTCCCGGCTTGACAAAGTACTGCCTGGGATGGTTTAGTTGGGGTTGGTCCTGCTTCTTATGGGGGATTGAATTCAGTGACCTCCTGAGGTCTCTGCCAGCCCTGGGATTCTAGGAGTCTCGGATTCCCTTCCCCTCACTAGAATCATAGAATCATAGAACCATAGAGCTGGAAGAGACCTCAGGAGTCATAAAGTCCAGCCCCCTGCTCTAGGCAGGACCAATCCCAACTAAATGAACCCGGCCAGGGCTTTGTCAAGCCGAGACTTAAACACCTCTAGGGATGGAGACTCCACTACTTCCCTAGGGAACCCATCCCAGTGCTTCACCACCCTCCTAGTGAAATAGTTTTTCCTAATCTCCAACCTGGACCTCTCCCACCACAACTTGAGACCATTGCTCCTTGTTCTGCATCTGTCACTACTGAGAACAGCCTCTCGCCAGCCTCTTTGAAACCTCCCTTCAGGAAGTTGCAGGCTGCTCTCAAATCTTCCGATCGGGGCTTTTTTGCGGAAAAGCGTGTCTCGATTGGCCATGGACGCTTTTCCGGAAAAGTGTTTTTCCGGAAAAGTGTCCTGCCAATCTAGACGCGCTGTTCCGAAAATGTTTTTAACGGAAATCTTTTCCGTTAAAAGCATTTCCGGAAAATCATGCCAGTGTAGACGTAGCCCAGATGTGGCCTCATCAAAGCCAAATAAAGGGGAATGATGACATCTCTGGATCTGCTGGCAATGCTCCTCTTAATGCAACCTAGTATGCCATTAGCCTTATTGGCTACAAGGGCGCCCTGTTGACTCATATCCAGCGTCTCATCCACTGTAACCCCCAGGTCCTTTTCTGCAGAACTGCTAATTAAATGGTTTGTCCCCAGCTTGTACCTATACTTGGGATTCTTCCGTCCCAAGTGCAGGACTCTGAACTTAACCTTGTTGAACGTCATCAGATTTCTTGTGGCCCAATCCTCTAATTTGTCTGAGTCACTCTGGACCCTATCTCTGCCCTCAAGCGTATCTACCTCTCCCCTTAGCTTAGTGTCATCCACTCGTTGAGGATGCAATCCGTCCCCTCATCCAGGTCATCAATAAAGATATTGAACAAAACAGGTCCTAGAACCGAATCTTGGGGCACTCCGCTAGAAACCGACCGCCATCCTGACATCGAGCCATTGATCACTACCCGCTGGGCCCAGCCTTCTAGCCAGCTTTCTATCCATCTTACCGTCCATTTATCCAATCCACAATCCCTTAACTTGCTGGCAAGAATATTGTGGGAGACCGTATCAAAAGCAGGAGAGGAGACGAAAACCAATCTCGCCAAATCCCAACAGGGTCTCCCGATCCCAATGCACCAGCCACAGTCCCAGGTCAATTTATAGCTACGATCTCACCCGAAAGGCTCAGAGTAAAATTGTGACGAAATGACGGCGCACATGTTCTTGGTGCAGGCTGGTCGCAGAGGTGGGATAAAGAGCTGCCTTAAACGCCTCTGGGAACCGTCCTTTGTTGGAACAGGGCTCAGCCCTTCCATGTGAAGTTCGCAGCAAACATGCTCTGGAAGGGGTGAGCTGAAATGAAGACAGAGAGGAGGAAACCCCCTGGGACGTCTTTACACCCTGCCCCTGTGGAGGGGAATCCCCTGTTCTCCCTGTGTGAGCACAACCCTGTGTGGAGTGTGTCACGGGAGCAGGTCACCTGTCTATTCCTGACTCAGCCCTTTTTAGGCTGCCTCTGCTCCCACGGCTGCTGTGTCCCTCAGGGCTGTGTGGGGCACTGGCCAGAGCGAACAGCTGCCCTGTTGGTCAGGGCTCTGTAGCCCAAAGGGGGATCCAGCCAAGGGGTGATGCGTGGCTGTAGGGGGATGGCTTCCTCAGTAGCTCCGCCCACCCGTGGCGTCTGCAAGTGGCCGTGTTCATGCCTGGCCCCAGGGCAACTGAATTCTGCCCCCTGGGGCCTGCAGTTCCCGGGCTGGAGCGACGATGTGCCACCTCTGTCCCTGTGCCACCTCTCTCCCTGCGCCACCTCTCTCCTGCTCCACCTCTCTCCTGTGCCACCTCTGTCCTGTGCCACCTCTCTCCTGTGCCACCTCTCTCCTGCGCCACCTCTCTCCTGTGCCACCTCTCTCCCTGCACCACCTCTCTCCTGTGCCACCTCTCTCCTGTGCCACCTCTCTCCCTGCACCACCTCTCTCCTGCGCCACCTCTGTCCTGCGTCACCTCTGTCCCTGTGCCACCTCTCTCCCTGCACCACCTCTCTCCTGTGCCACCTCTCTCCCTGCACCACCTCTCTCCTGTGCCACCTCTCTCCTGTGCCACCTCTCTCCCTGCACCACCTCTCTCCTGTGCCACCTCTCTCCTGTGCCACCTCTCTCCTGTGCCACCTCTCTCCCTGCACCACCTCTCTCCTGCGCCACCTCTGTCCTGCGTCACCTCTGTCCCTGCACCACCTCTCTCCCTGCACCACCTCTCTCCTGTGCCACCTCTCTCCTGTGCCACCTCTCTCCCTGCACCACCTCTCTCCTGTGCCACCTCTGTCCTGCGTCACCTCTGTCCCTGTGCCACCTCTCTCCCTGCACCACCTCTCTCCTGTGCCACCTCTCTCCTGTGCCACCTCTCTCCCTGCACCACCTCTCTCCTGTGCCACCTCTGTCCCTGCGCCACCTCTCTCCTGCGCCACCTCTCTCCCTGCGCCACCTCTCTCCCTGCACCACCTCTCTCCTGTGCCACCTCTGTCCTGTGCCACCTCTCTCCTGCGCCACCTCTCTCCCTGCGCCACCTCTCTCCCTGCACCACCTCTGTCCTGCGCCACCTCTCTCCCTGCACCACCTCTCTCCTGCGCCACCTCTCTCCCTGCGCCACCTCTCTCCCTGCACCACCTCTCTCCTGTGCCACCTCTGTCCTGTGCCACCTCTCTCCTGCGCCACCTCTCTCCCTGCGCCACCTCTCTCCCTGCGCCACCTCTCTCCCTGTGCCACCTCTCTCCTGCGCCACCTCTCTCCCTGCGCCACCTCTCTCCCTGCACCACCTCTGTCCTGTGCCACCTCTCTCCCTGTGCCACCTCTCTCCTGTGCCACCTCTGTCCCTGCGCCACCTCTCTCCTGTGCCACCTCTGTCCCTGCGCCACCTCTCTCCTGTGCCACCTCTGTCCCTGCGCCACCTCTCTCCCTGCGCCACCTCTCTCCTGCGCCACCTCTCTCCCTGCGCCACCTCTCTCCCTGCACCACCTCTCTCCTGTGCCACCTCTCTCCTGCGCCACCTCTCTCCCTGCGCCACCTCTCTCCCTGCGCCACCTCTCTCCCTGTGCCACCTCTCTCCTGCGCCACCTCTCTCCTGCGCCACCTCTCTCCCTGCGCCAACTCTCTCCCTGCACCACCTCTGTTCTGTGCCACCTCTCTCCCTGTGCCACCTCTCTCCTGTGCCACCTCTGTCCCTGCGCCACCTCTCTCCTGTGCCACCTCTGTCCCTGCGCCACCTCTCTCCTGTGCCACCTCTCTCCCTGCACCACCTCTCTCCTGTGCCACCTCTGTCCCTGTGCCACCTCTGTCCTGTGCCACCTCTCTCCCTGCGCCACCTCTCTCCTGTGCCACCTCTCTCCCTGCACCACCTCTCTCCTGTGCCACCTCTGTCCCTGCGCCACCTCTCTCCTGTGCCACCTCTCTCCCTGCACCACCTCTCTCCTGCGCCACCTCTGTCCCTGCGCCACCTCTCTCCTGCGCCACCTCTCTCCCTGCGCCACCTCTCTCCTGTGCCACCTCTCTCCCTGCGCCACCTCTCTCCTGTGCCACCTCTCTCCCTGTGCCACCTCTCTCCTGTGCCACCTCTCTCCCTGTGCCACCTCTCTCCCTGCAGCACCTCTCTCCTGCGCCACCTCTCTCCTGCGCCACCTCTCTCCTGCGCCACCTCTCTCCCTGCAGCACCTCTCTCCTGCGCCACCTCTGTCCCTGCGCCACCTCTCTCCTGCGCCACCTCTGTCCCTGCGCCACCTCTCTCCTGTGCCACCTCTCTCCCTGCGCCACCTCTCTCCTGTGCCACCTCTCTCCCTGCGCCACCTCTCTCCTGTGCCACCTCTCTCCTGCGCCACCTCTGTCCCTGCCCCACCTCTCTCCTGCGCCACCTCTGTCCCTGCGCCACCTCTCTCCTGTGCCACCTCTCTCCCTGCGCCACCTCTCTCCTGTGCCACCTCTCTCCTGTGCCACCTCTCTCCCTGCGCCACCTCTCTCCTGCGCCACCTCTGTCCCTGCGCCACCTCTCTCCTGCGCCACCTCTCTCCCTGCGCCACCTCTCTCCCTGTGCCACCTCTCTCCTGTGCCACCTCTCTCCCTGTGCCACCTCTCTCCCTGCAGCACCTCTCTCCTGCGCCACCTCTCTCCTGCGCCACCTCTCTCCTGCGCCACCTCTCTCCCTGCACCACCTCTGTCCTGCGCCACCTCTCTCCTGCGCCACCTCTCTCCCTGCACCACCTCTGTCCTGTGCCACCTCTCTCCCTGTGCCACCTCTCTCCCTGCGCCACCTCTCTCCCTGCGCCACCTCTCTCCTGCGCCACCTCTCTCCCTGCGCCACCTCTCTCCTGTGCCACCTCTCTCCCTGTGCCACCTCTCTCCTGCGCCACCTCTCTCCCTGCGCCACCTCTCTCCCTGCACCACCTCTGTCCTGTGCCACCTCTCTCCCTGTGCCACCTCTCTCCTGTGCCACCTCTGTCCCTGCGCCACCTCTCTCCTGTGCCACCTCTGTCCCTGCGCCACCTCTCTCCTGTGCCACCTCTCTCCCTGCACCACCTCTCTCCTGTGCCACCTCTGTCCCTGTGCCACCTCTGTCCTGTGCCACCTCTCTCCCTGTGCCACCTCTCTCCCTGTGCCACCTCTCTCCCTGCACCACCTCTCTCCCTGCGCCACCTCTCTCCCTGCACCACCTCTCTCCTGCGCCACCTCTGTCCCTGTGCCACCTCTGTCCTGTGCCACCTCTCTCCCTGTGCCACCTCTCTCCCTGCGCCACCTCTCTCCCTGCACCACCTCTCTCCTGCGCCACCTCTCTCCCTGCGCCACCTCTCTCCTGTGCCACCTCTCTCCCTGTGCCACCTCTCTCCTGTGCCACCTCTGTCCCTGCGCCACCTCTCTCCCTGCACCACCTCTCTCCTGCGCCACCTCTCTCCCTGCGCCACCTCTCTCCCTGCACCACCTCTGTCCTGTGCCACCTCTCTCCCTGTGCCACCTCTCTCCTGTGCCACCTCTGTCCCTGCGCCACCTCTCTCCTGTGCCACCTCTGTCCCTGCGCCACCTCTCTCCTGTGCCACCTCTCTCCCTGCACCACCTCTCTCCTGTGCCACCTCTGTCCCTGTGCCACCTCTGTCCTGTGCCACCTCTCTCCCTGTGCCACCTCTCTCCTGTGCCACCTCTCTCCCTGCACCACCTCTCTCCCTGCGCCACCTCTCTCCCTACACCACCTCTCTCCTGCGCCACCTCTGTCCCTGTGCCACCTCTGTCCTGTGCCACCTCTCTCCCTGTGCCACCTCTCTCCCTGCGCCACCTCTCTCCCTGCGCCACCTCTCTCCTGTGCCACCTCTCTCCCTGTGCCACCTCTCTCCCTGTGCCACCTCTCTCCCTGCAGCACCTCTCTCCTGCGCCACCTCTCTCCTGCGCCACTTCTCTCCCTGCGCCACCTCTCTCCCTGCACCACCTCTGTCCTGTGCCACCTCTCTCCCTGTGCCACCTCTCTCCTGTGCCACCTCTGTCCCTGCGCCACCTCTCTCCTGTGCCACCTCTGTCCCTGCGCCACCTCTCTCCTGTGCCACCTCTCTCCCTGCACCACCTCTCTCCTGTGCCACCTCTGTCCCTGTGCCACCTCTGTCCTGTGCCACCTCTCTCCCTGTGCCACCTCTCTCCTGTGCCACCTCTCTCCCTGCACCACCTCTCTCCTGTGCCACCTCTGTCCCTGCGCCACCTCTCTCCTGTGCCACCTCTCTCCCTGCACCACCTCTGTCCCTGTGCCACCTCTGTCCCTGTGCCACCTCTCTCCCTGTGCCACCTCTCTCCTGTGCCACCTCTCTCCTGTGCCACCTCTCTCCCTGCACCACCTCTCTCCTGTGCCACCTCTGTCCCTGCGCCACCTCTCTCCTGTGCCACCTCTCTCCCTGCACCACCTCTCTCCTGTGCCACCTCTGTCCCTGCGCCACCTCTCTCCTGTGCCACCTCTCTCCCTGCACCACCTCTCTCCTGCGCCACCTCTGTCCCTGCGCCACCTCTCTCCTGCCCCACCTCTCTCCCTGCGCCACCTCTCTCCTGTGCCACCTCTCTCCCTGCGCCACCTCTCTCCTGTGCCACCTCTCTCCCTGTGCCACCTCTCTCCTGTGCCACCTCTCTCCCTGTGCCACCTCTCTCCCTGCAGCACCTCTCTCCTGCGCCACCTCTGTCCCTGCGCCACCTCTCTCCTGCGCCACCTCTCTCCCTGCGCCACCTCTCTCCTGTGCCACCTCTCTCCCTGCGCCACCTCTCTCCTGTGCCACCTCTCTCCCTGCGCCACCTCTCTCCTGCGCCACCTCTGTCCCTGCGCCACCTCTCTCCCTGCGCCACCTCTCTCCCTGCGCCACCTCTCTCCTGCGCCACCTCTCTCCCTGCGCCACCTCTCTCCTGTGCCACCTCTCTCCCTGTGCCACCTCTCTCCTGTGCCACCTCTCTCCCTGTGCCACCTCTCTCCCTGCAGCACCTCTCTCCTGCGCCACCTCTCTCCCTGCGCCACCTCTCTCCCTGCGCCACCTCTCTCCTGCGCCACCTCTCTCCCTGCGCCACCTCTCTCCTGTGCCACCTCTCTCCCTGCGCCACCTCTCTCCTGTGCCACCTCTCTCCTGCGCCACCTCTCTCCCTGCGCCACCTCTCTCCTGTGCCACCTCTCTCCTGCGCCACCTCTCTCCTGCGCCACCTCTCTCCCTGCGCCACCTCTCTCCTGCGCCACCTCTCTCCCTGCGCCACCTCTCTCCCTGCGCCACCTCTCTCCCTGCGCCACCTCTCTCCCTGCGCCACCTCTCTCCTGTGCCACCTCTCTCCCTGCGCCACCTCTCTCCCTGTGCCATCTCTCTCCTGCGCCACCTCTCTCCCTGCACCACCTCTCTCCCTCTCTCCCTGTGCCACCTCTCTCCCTGCGCCACCTCTCTCCCTCTCTCCCTGCACCCTGCCCCGGTCAGCGCGGGGCGAGCTCAGCCCGCCAGAGACACTCACGGCTGGACAGGGGCCCTGCCTGTGCAGCAGCTGTACGTTGGGCGGCAGGACCCCAGGGGGTCTCTGCGCTTCTCTCACCCGCGTTCCTGTGGGGCTGGGTGCTCCCAGGCCTCCTTCTCCCTCTGTTCCAGCCCAGAGACAGCGCTGGGTTTGGGGGCTGCCTTGGCTGCCAGGCCGGTGACCCTCCCTCCCTGCTGCTGGCTCCTGTCTCGGCATCATCCAGCCCCAACCTGAGCCCGGCTCCCTCCTTTTCTCTGCCCCCCAGGCCTGGCCTGGGCTGCAGGGCTCGTGGAGTGGGGCTGGCTGGGCCAAAGGCTCCTTTACCCCCTTTGTGCTGCTGGCCGGTGTCTCTGCCTCCCCCGCTGCTCTGCCAGATGGAGAAGGGGCTGCAGAGGCAGTGGGGTGGGATCGCAGTGGCGCAGGGCTGCTCCCACCCCCTCCTGGCCCTACACCCCATCCCTGCAGCGCCTCAAGCCCCTGGCAAAGGGATTGGCTGGGGTGGGGCTGGGACCTTCCCCTGCTTGTGACGTCCTCCCCCTGCCAGAGAACAAGGGCCTGAGGACTGGGGGCCTACGAAATGGGCGATTAACGGCCACAGGAACCAGCAGCATTTCCACTGGCACCTGCCCATGTCTCAGGGACTGATTCTGCTGCCCTGGGTGTGGGGCTCTTCTCCGGCTCTAGTGGCATCCAGAGCTGAACACTCCCCCTCCGCTCCATTGCAGGTTGAGCTCCCCCCCCCCTCAGCCCCGGCCCCTCAGTCCGGCTGCTCGGTTTGTCAGGGCCCTGCCAATCCCAGCCCCAGGGAGCTGCCAGTGATGGGGCAGCTCTACGTGGTGTCTGGGGCCATAGACACCAGAACTCTGGGAAGGGGGCTGAGGCCCTGTGGGCAGGGGAGGCCAGCAGCCAGCACCATGGCAACCTCCAGCCTGCACAGGCTCTGTCTATGCACCAGCGTTTGTTCAGAAAACATTGTTCCAAACTAACAAAGAGCGCGTCGACACCACAAGCCATTCTTTTGACATACTGTTGAGCTGGAGAACTTCAAAATGACCTGGACAAATTGGAGAAATGGTCAGAGGTAAACAGGATGAAGTTTAATAAAGAGAAATGCAAAGTGCTCCACTTAGGAAGGAACAATCAGTTTCACACACACAGAACGGGAAGCGACTGTCTGGGAAGGAGTACGGCAGAAAGGGATCTAGGGGTTATATGAGTCAACAGTGTGATGCTGTTGCAAAAAAGCAAACATGATTCTGGGATGCGTTAACAGGTGTGTTGTGAGCAAGACACGAGAAGTCATTCTTCCGCTTTACTCTGCGCTAGTTAGGCCTCAGCTGGAGTACTGTGTCCAGTTCTGGGCGCCGCATTTCAAGAAAGATGTGGAGAAATTGGAGAGGGTCCAGAGAAGAGCGACAAGAATGATTAAAGGTTTAGAGAACATGAGCTATGAGGGAAGGCTGAAGGAATTGGGTTTGTTTAGTTTAGAAAAGAGAAGACTGAGGGGGGACGTGATAGCTGTTTTCAGGTATCTAAAAGGGTGTCATAAGGAGGAGGAAGAAAAATTGTTCTCCTTGGCCTCTGAGGATAGACCAAGAAGCAATGGGGTTAAACTGCAGCAAGAGAGGTTTAGGTTTATTATTTGGTTTTACCTGTAAGCTCTGTCTGTTTGGCTAGGATTCAGCTACCACAGATTGTAGCTTGTTTTTCTCTTTTCTTTTTCAAGCTCTTTGGGGGAGAAAAACTTGAGGTACTCCTAAGGTTTTAGGGAGGAGGTTTCCCAAGTGATCTCTTCCCTGGTTCTCTTAGAATACTTTGGTGGTGTCAGCAGATGTTCCCCAAAATCCTGGTATTAGGATTTGGCGGGGGGAGGGGGAGATTTTTTGTACCAAAACCTGTAGAGGTCAGGTTTTGGGGTGATTTTGTGGGCCCCCTCTTCTGCATTTGTCATGCCAGAGTGGGAAACAGCTTTGACAGTCTCGGTGACTAAGCCAGGTGCTAAAAGAGTCACATGAGCAGCTGGGCCTACACAGAGCTCACTGTGAGAGCTGGAGCCCCAGGAGCAAACATTAGGAGCCTTTACGTGTAACTACCCCAAGCAGCCTCTCCCGGATCTGTTTGGTTCTCACTCCATAGATGATGGGGTTTAGCATGGGGGGCACCAAGAGATACAGGCTGGCCATGAAAACATTGACATACCGGGGCACATTCTGGACATAACGGAATATGAGGGACGAGAGGAGACCTGGAACATAAAAGAGTGTGATGGCACAGAGGTGGGAGCCGCAGGTCCCAAAAGTCTTGAGCCGAGTGTCCTTTGTGGGGAGGCGGAAGATGGCCTTGAGGATCTGGGTGTAGGACAAGGCAATAAAAAACACATCCACGCCATTCAGACAGATTAATAGAAAAAGACCATAGTGACTACTGATGCTGGTGTCGGCACAAGCCAGACTCACCATGTTCATGTGACCACACTGCGGGTAGGGGACGATGTTGGTTCTGCAATATGGCCACAGCCTCGCCAGAAGGACCATGGGGAGGACAAGTATGATGCCGCGCAGTACGACAACCAGGGCGCTCTTGGCCAAAACTGGGTCTGTCATGATGGCGGAATATCTCAGGGGATTGGAAATGGCCACGTAGCGATCCACAGCCATGGCCACGAAGATCCCAGACTCCATTGTGAAGATGCCATGAATGCAGAACATCTGGACGAAGCAGCAATTGAAATCGATCTCCCTGGAATTGAACCAGAAGATGCTCAGCATTTTGGGCAGGATGGACGTAGACAGGACCAGGTCGGTGATGGCCAGCATGCTGAGGAAATAGTACATGGGCTCGTGGAGGCTCGGCTCTGTCTTCACGATGAACAGGATGGTGAAGTTCCCCAAGAGGGCTATGGCGTACATGGTGCAGAAGGGGATGGAGATCCAGATATGAGCTCTCTCCAGGCCAGGGATGCCCTGCAGGATGAAGGTGGAGGGGTTGGTGATGACAGTGGTGTTGGAATGGGACATGGAGTAGGGAAGAAGTTCTCCAACTTCAAGGCAGAACAGAGACCTCCCCTCGGTTCCTCTATGAGCCCAGGCCCGAGGGTGATGGTTGCAGTACAAGTGCCTGGAAGGACAGACAGTGGGATTACATGCAGGACTGGAGGCTGTTCTCATGGGGGAAGCAAACTGGTTACTCTCCACACATTGAAAAAAGGTATTTTTGTTAGTCAGAGAAAAGAATTACGAGAAATTGACCCCACGAATCCCAATCCCATAATGCACGGCGCTCCCCACGTCACTAACTCCTACCTGTCCTGCTGTGGGAAACCTCAATAGGCAAGAGCAGGAAACACAAACTAGGTGCTGGTCAGTGTCCCCACTCTGGCACTTCCAGTGCAGATGACGGGGGCCTGCAAGAGACCTTAAAATGCCCTGCCCCTGAAGGCTTCTCTTTAAAAAACTCCCCAAGGTCACAGACTCCCTGGACTCGACTATCAGTGGTTCACTGCCACCACCCAAATGCAGAAACCCCTTTCAAAGCCAGGAGGACAAGCTCAGGATCTTCTTTCAATGGGCTAATCCCAAGCTGTGTAACTCTCCCTTAGGACAGAGCTTGGAAACAAACTGTAATTTCTTAAAAACAAACCGTAATTTCAGAACCGCCGGCTTTTTCTTAGGACTCAGGAGTCAGATCATAGTCTCACACAGGCGATTGTATTAACAAGACAAAGAAGACCCATCTGGTAATAAGTATGGGCAGGGCTCGACAAAGAATGCAATCTATTTGCCCATGGCGAGTAGATTGCAACCCAGAGGAGCTGGGTTCGGGTGATGTGCGCATGCGCAGATCGCTGGACAGCGCGCCTGGCGAGAGGGGCTCGCTGTGGTTCGGTGAGCCCTGAGTATGGGTTTGTCTACACTGCCACCCTAGTTCGGAGTAGGGTGACTAATGTAGTCATTCAAACTTGCCAATGAAACCCGGGATTTAAATATCCCGGGCTTCATTTGCATGTTCCCAGGCGCCGCCATTTTTAAATGCCCGGTAGTTCAAACTACCTGCCCACAGCTACACGCGGCACGGGCTAGGCAGTTCGAATGAAAGCTCCTAATTCGAACTACTGTTACTCCTCATTGCAGGTGCAAAAAACTGAAATCAGTTAGCGCTGGTTTTGGCAGCCATCCGGAGCAGAGATCAGTTGGGTACCAGCAACCAGCCTCGGCACATGCTCTTGACAAGGCCAATCGCATGATAAAGTCTCTTCTTGTGAACTGCCCAGAACAAGGCGTCATTTGCCCCAGGGCAAAACTGCCACCAGTAACTGTTACATGATGAGGTTTAAGCTCAGCAACGCTATTAGAAAAGTGAAAATCTGTGTAAAGTGTCGTGTAACCCAGAACAATAATTTATTAAAATGTTAGAAAGGACTGGATTGAAAATGAATAGCAAGAAACCGTGTCCGGACACCTAATAATGGGGTTAAACCCTTTTCCATTATAAATAACGTTTCACCTGCTACAGTGCAACTCGAGAAGACAAGAAGTCTTGTTTAAACTCTCCATTGTGTCCACGTCCTTTCTCTAGAGGGGGGGGCGGGGGGCCCAGAACTGGACACAATACTCCAGATGTGGCCTCACCAGAGCTGAATGAAGGGCAAATTAAATCATGTTGATGGGATCTAAAAAAAGGTCACTACCAGTCATGTTATATCCCAAGCTCCCACATGGTCTCCCAGGGTCACAGCGCCTGTAACTGCCTTGCTACCGCCACTTGCTTTAGGATTCGCACTGATAAGGTGGTTGCTCCATCCCATGCTGGGTCTGTATCGCCAAATACAACAACAAACCTTCCTACCGCGGATAATATGGCCAATTCCGTGGCTCGCAGGCTGACAAAGTCCCACAACCTGCCGGCTCCCCACCCCGCGGGAGGCACCTGGGGCGGGTCTAACAGGGTGAGACGCGCAGTCGGAACGGACGATGTCATGGCTCCTCCTGACCCCAAACCCTCTGGAGCTCTTGATAAAGACACCAGAGCAGGCAGATGCTCACGGTGCCCCCAGCACAGGGCCAAGGAACATCCAGCCCCACGGACAGTCTGACCCACAGCACGGACAGAGGAAACCCTTTCCCAGGATCGCTGCTGGGCCTGTGGAACTCCTTGCCACAGAGACACGGGAGCAGAGTGGGGCCTGAGCAAAGCGATGCAGGAGGGGCAGTGTCTGGGCACTCACCCCACTGCCCCCGCGCTCTGACCGGCTCTCACTGCCGGGGGAGCTTCCCCCGTGGGGCCTGAGCAAAGTGCTGCCCGGCCTGAGGGCTGGTTTGGTACCGAACGTCGGCCCCCCCGCTCAGCCCGAGGGCCCCTGTGCTCAGAGATGCAGCCACCTCGGGGCGGAGGCAGCAGCCAGAGGGGGAGGGGCACCCAATGATGCACATTTTGCTCCAGGATATTTTGGCGGGAATCCTCCCCTGGGCAGGGCCTGGGATGTTTGTGGCTCTGCAGAGCGCAAGGGGCCCAGACCGACTCTGCCCCTCACACCCACGCTGCCCTGGGGCTGTGGGGCAGGGGAGCCCTCGGCCAGAGCTGGTACCTGTGAGTGCTGAGAGGGACGTGTCTTCCCTGGAACCCCCCTCAGGCAGCCGCGTCCCGCACCTCTCTCAGCCCAGCGTCTGCAGCAGCGTCCGGCGCCGAGAGCCGGCACAGGGCTGGGCACTGGTTATAACCCAGCTCTGGGCCGTCCCGGGGGGGTTCGCTCTGCCTCCGAGAGAGACGTGGCGTCTCGATGCAAGAGGCTGGAGATGGACACACTCTGGCGAATCCCCAGTCTCCATGCCTGGGCTTCTGGGCCAATTACCCAGCGTTAGGTGTAAACAGCCATTACGGGCCCTTCCCGGGGGAGGGGAGAACTCCTGGGCCCGGTGCTGGGGCGGGGGAGAGCTGGCAGCTCTGGGGAGTTGTGAATATTTAACAATCATGGGTGATTAGCGGTGAGCCTAGGGCCAATGTGAGCTCTCGGGGGTCCTGAGGCCCTGCCGGTGCTGGGGGGGGGATCCAGGCAGGCCGGTCTGCAGACGGGAGAGCAGCGAGAGGCCTACGGGGTGTCACTGAGGGGTCAGAGATCAGTGGCTCCCATCCCACACTCACATCGTCCTGCCCGGCCCCTTTCATGGAAGGATCTTGAGAGCAAAAGGAAAGTCCCCTGGAGCGTATCCCCACCCCACACATGGGTAAACTGAGGCAGGGAGTTTGGGGTGGCAGGATGACGGACAGAGTCGGGAGTCCTGGCTTCCCTGCTGTAACCGTTTTCTCTCCAAACCAAAAGGCAGCTGGCAAGGACGCTGTGGGGAGCTTCTCAAATCTTGGCTGAAGTCCAGGTACGTCACACCTGCCACGAGGCCCATATTGATGGAGCCCGTTATCTCCTCCCGCCCAACAAACAGCCCTGCCGGAGCGGGACCCTATTGCCCTCTGGGTTACAGCAGGGGAGTCAGGGATCCCGACTCTGGCCTTCATCCTGCCACGCCAAACTCCCTGCCTCAGTTTGCCCATGTGTGGAATGGCCCAACAAGGAAAATAACACAACACCAGTGGTCATCTCCTGCCACTCCCAGCTTAAACCCTCCAGCAGTGTGATGCTGTTGCAAAAAAAGCAAACGTGATTCTGGGATGTATTAACAGACGTGTTGTGAGCAAGACACAAGAAGTCATTCTTCCGCTCTACTCTGTGCTGGTTAGGCCTCAGTTGGAGCATTGTGTCCAGTTCTGGGCACCACATTTCAAGAAAGATGTGGAGAAATTGGAGAGGGCCCAGAGAAGAGCAACGAGAATGATTAAAGGTCTAGAGAACATGACCTATGAGGGAAGGCTGCAGGAATTGGGTTTGTTTAGTTTAGAAAAGAGAAGACTGAGAGGGGGCATGATAGCCGTTTTCAGGTATCTAAAAGGGTGTCATAAGGAGGAGGGAGAAAACTTGTTCATCTTGGCCTCTAGGGACAGAACAAGAAGCAATGGGCTTAAACTGCAGCAAGGGAGATTCAGGTTGTACATTAGGAAAAAGTTCCTACCTGTCAGGGTGGTCAAACACTGGAATAAATTGCCCAGGGAGGTTGTGGAATCCCCATCTCTGGAGATATTTAAGAGCAGGTTAGATAAATGTCTATCAGGGATGGTCTAGACAGTATTTGGTCCTGCCATGAGGGCAGGGGACTGGACTCGATGACTCCCGAGGTCCCTTCCAGTCCTAGTGTTCTATGATTCTATGATTCTATGATTACATAGAACATTATAAAACTCCGTGGTCTACATGGACACCCACCCAGTGGCTGTGTTTGGGTCCCATCCACTGGGTCTGAGTCTGAGCAGCGTTGAGGCCCTGCCTTCGGCCGTGGGGTTCCAGTTCTACTATCGGGGGCCAGCCTCAATTCTAGCCTCTCCCACTGTGAGTGGAGACCTGAGCCCCAAATGCCTAATCCCTGACCCTGGCTTCAGGTCCATTCACTCCACCATTGCTCCAGTACAACCCTCCTAGAGCTGCCCTTTGGGTGCCCCATGATTCCCATTTCTCTCTTACCACTCACTGTGACGGACCGGGCCGTGTCTGGGCACAGCTGAGGGCGTCCGCTCAGGGCGAATTGCTCGAATCTGGGGCTCCTTACAGTCCCCCTGACTGGCGACCTCTCCAAACAGGCCACAAACCAGTCCCACAGAGCGCTTCAGCTGCCTGCCTGAAGCCTCCCGAGCAAAACCCCTCCGACGCCCCAGCAATATCCGTGCCCCAGATGGCCCCGGGCCTCATACACAGGGGGGGGGTCCTAGCACCCAATCCCACCTACCCCGAACAAGTTCTGTCCGGTTCCAAGAAACCAGCCACAGATCCCTGGTCAATTTACCCTCTGGACCTTACCCACAAATCACGCTGGGCCAATCCTTTAGCATCTAACATCTAAAGGTTTATTACTACAAGAAAGAAAAGCCTGAGAGTAAGGTTATTAAAGTACAGTACGTTACATGCACCGAATCTCCCAGTTCTCGATGCAGGCTCTAGCAGAGATGTTGCAGCTGCTGGTTTAAAAGTTCTTATTGCACATCCTACGATCAGGATGGGTTCACAGGTCTTCCGGGCTCTTCAATCCCTGCACTGCTGCCTCTGGGATGAAGTGCTGAGCTGAGAACAAAATGGCATCGACCACATGGCCTCTTTATACTCCTTCCTCCTCTTCTAGTATGTAGCAGGTCACCTGGTCCTCAGCCTCTCTGTGTTCCCTGCTGGCTGCTCTCAGGACAGCCCCCATTCTTTGGGTGTGTCTTTGGCCCATTGAGAACCATTGTTCCACAGGTAATTAGCATGTCCACAGGCTCCACAGGCTCGGCTCTTCCCAATGCTTAACCACATGCAGGGAAATCTTCAGTTTCCACACAGATTACAGATCTCTACACACAGACATTATGTACTCACATAAACAGTGTACACAGGATCAGAAAACAACAAGCTCCCATTCAATACCCCCCATGGCTCCCTTTCATACCAATTTCTGGGGCCAACACCCCCACCTAGGGGTGCAGCAGCGATCTGGCTGCTTCCCTCCAATTCGGTAATGTGACACTCACATGATCTTTACAGCAAACAAGTTGGGACTCTGGGAAAGGGTTTAATAAAATAATTTATCCTCTAAACCCAGTGCAGGTGATATCAATATCCAGGTAACACAACAGCCACTGCACCTCATTCTCCGCCCCTGTGTCCCCACCGCCCTGGGCCAGAGCTTGGAATTCGGTCAGAGCCCTCTAAGGTGTCCAGGAGCCTCCTCCTGCAAGTCCTGGCTTCTCCCCCAACCACTGCCCTGCCCGCAGAGTCCCCTCAGCCGCCCTCGGGCCTCTCTCCTGTCCCAGTGTCTTCTGGCTCCTCCGGTCACTGTGGTTTTCAAGAGCTGGGCCAACCCTTCCTTTCTCTGTTCCCTCTTCTATGGAGGTTCCATCCCTCCCACACCTCCCCTCTGCAGAGAGGCTGGAGGGATCTGGCTCGATCTCAGTTGCAGTGACTCCTTACTCATGTCGGGGTGAGAGCTCATGAATGGCGGAGAAACTTAAAAAACAATGAACAGCCCTACAGTACCTTAGGGTCTGTCTACACTACAAAGTTAGCTCGAACTAACGGACGTTAGTTCAAACTAACTTTCATAGGCGCTACACTAGCGCTGCGCTACTTTGAACTTAATTCGAACTACCGGAGCGCTTAGTTCGAACTAGGAAAACCTCATTTTATGAGGATTAAGCTGAGTTCGAACTAGCTAGTTCGAATTAAGGGGTGTGTAGCCCCTTAATTCGAACTAGTGGGAGGCTAGCCCTCCCCAGCTTTCCCTGGTGGCCACTCTGGCCAACACCAGGGAAACTCGTCTGCCCCCCTCCTGGCCCCGGACCCCTTAAAGTGGCACGGGCTGGCTACGGTGCCCGTGCCAGGTGCAAGCCTGCCAGCACCCAGCCAGCAGACCCTGCACCTGGCACGGATTGAGCCACCCACCCGATGCCCCCCAGCCCTCCCCCTCTTCCCGGGACCAGGCTGGCGGCTCCTGGGAGCTTGCCAAGGACCGCAAGAGGCGGGCACCAGCCTGGGCTAGTGCGGACATCGTGGACCTCGTCTACGACCTCCGCACTAGGCACAGGAAAGGGGCCGTCTAGGGCAGGAGAGCTGCCAGCCTGGCCACCCAGGAGCAGGTGTGCATGAAAATCAAGGGGGTCCACTGAGACCCCCGACCCTGAGCCCTGAGCTTACAATGGCCGTCCTTGGTCAGACCAAAGGTCCATCTAGCCCAGTAGCCTGTCTGCCAACAGTGGCCAACCCTAGGGACTCTGGAGGGGATGGACCGAAGACAGTGACCAAGCCATTTGTCTCGTGCCATCCCTCTCCAGCCTTCCACAAACCTTGGGCAGGGACACCACTCCTACCCCCTGGCTAATACCACTCCATGGACCCAACCTCCATGAATTGATCTCACTTCCCTTTAAACTCTGTTCTAGTTGTAGCCTTCACAGCCTCCTGCAGCAAGGAGTTCCACAGGTTAACTATTTGCTCTGTGAAGAACAACTTTCTCTTACTAGTTTGAAGCCTGCTACCCATTCCTTTCCTTTGGTGTCCTCTAGTCCTTCTTTATGGGAACTCATGAAGAACTTTTCTGTATGCACCCTCTCCACCCAACCCCTGCTTTTAGAGACCTCTATCCTGTCCCCCCTCTGTCTCCTCTTTTCTAAGCTGAACAGTCCCAGTCTCTGTAGCCTCTCTTCATCTGGGACCTGTTCCCAACCCCTGATCATGTTAGTTGTCCTCCCCTCTCCCAGCCTTTCTCTTCCCCTCTCCCACCTCCTTTTCCCAGTCTCCCCCAGTTTTGTTCAATAAAGACAGAGTCAATGTTGGAAGAAACATTATCTTTATTTTGTACATCAATAAGAAGGGGGGCTAGGGAAGGGTAAGTGGAAGGAGGTGAGGGAGGAATGGGGTACGAGCCACCGATGGGGAGGACTGGGCTGGCTCTGCGGGCTTCTGGGGGTGGAAGCTCTCCTGCAGCCCCCCAATTGCCCCCTCTCCCCAGATGGCAGCCTGCGGCAAGTGCAGCTGGGCTGATGGCCGAGTGGTGTGATGTGCCCAGTGTGGGTACTCCGGGCACTCCAAGCCAGAACTTCTTTGCAAGCGGGGCCCCCCTGAGAACTGTGTGTCCAGGGTGGGGGTCGGGACCCTTTAAGCACAGCCCTCGGCTAGCCTGAGACAGCATCTCCACACTCTAAGTCCTCCTCTGATGCCCTGCCGGCACTGCTTCCGGCCAGCCTTAACCCCGCTTCAGGGTCCACTCAATGTGGACATGCTAGTTCGAATTAGCAAAACGCTAATTCGAACTAGTTTTTAGTTCTAGACGCGTTAGTTCAAATTAGCTTAGTTTGAATTAATGTTGTAGTGTAAACGTACCCTTAGAGATTAACAATAAATATAGATGGAATCATGAGCTTTTGTGGGCACAACCTACTTCTTCAGATGCATGGAGTTAAGGGGTCCAGATTGCAAAATTAATAGCAGAGAAAGAGCGGGGATGAGGAGGAAAACAGAAGGAGAAAAATGGGAAAAAAATAGTCAATTGGAGTGTCCTTGCTAAAGGGAGCTGATAGGCGGGTTCTAAGTACTCTTAAGTCGAACTAGACTATAGGTCTATAAAAGCACAAGTGGTGTGGAGAAGGTGCATAAAGAAAAGTTCTTCATTAGTTCCCATAATAGAAGGACTAGAGGACATCAGATGAAATTAATGGGTAGCAGGCTTCAAACTAATGACAGAAAGTTCTTCTTCACAAAGCAAATAGTCAACCTGTGGAACTCCTTGCTGCAGGAGGCTGTGAAGGCTAGAGCTAGAACAGAGTTTAAAGAGAAGTTAGATAAAGTCATGGAGGCTGGGTCCATGGAGTGCTATTAGCCAGAGGATAGAAATGGTGTCCCTGGCCTCTGTTTGTGGAAGGCTGGAGCTGGATGGCACGAGACAAATGGCTTGGTCATTGTCCTCGGTCCATCCCCTCCGGGGTACCTGGTGTTGGCCGTTGTCGGCAGACAGGCTACTGGGCTAGATGAACCTTCGGTCTGACTCAGTACGGCCGTTATAAGCTCAGGGCTCAGGGTTGGGGATCTCACTGAACCGCCTTGATTTTCATGCCAACCTGCTCCTGGGTGGCCAGGCTGGCAGCTCTCCTGCCCTAGACGGTCACTTTCCTGTGCCTATTGCAGAGGTCGTGGATGAGGTCCATGATGTCCGCACTAGCCCAGGCAGGTGCCCACCTCTTGTGGCCCCGGGCAGGCTCCCGGGAGCTGCCAGCCTGGTCCCGGGAAGAGGTGGAGGGCTGGGTGGCAGCGGGTGGCTGGTTCATGCCGTGCCAGGTGCAGGGTCTGCTGCCTGGGTGCTGGCAGGCTTGCACCTGGCATGGGCACCGTAGCCAGACTGTGCCCCTTTAAGGGCTCTGGGGCCGGGAGGGGGGGAGAAGAGTTTCCCTGGTGGTGCCCAGAGCGGCCACCAGGGCAGGCTGGGGAGGGCTAGCCTCCCACTGGTTCGAATTAAGTGGCTACACAGCCCTTAATTGTAACTAGTTAATTTGAAGTAGGCGTTAGTCCTCGTAGAATGAGGTTTACCTAGTTCAAATTAAGCGCTCCGCTAATTCGAATTAAGTTCGAACTAGCGGTTTTCCTGTGTAGCGCCTATCAAAGTTAATTCGAACAAACGTCTGTTAATTCGAATTAACTTTGTAGTGTAGACATACCCTTAGGGTCACCAAATGAAATGAATAGGCAGCAGGTTTAAAACAAACAAAAGGAATTTTTTCTTCACTCAGCGCACAGTCAACCTGTGGAACTCCTTGCCGGAGGATGTGGTGAAGGCTAGGTCTTTAACTGGGTTCATAAAAGAGCTAGATAGATTCATTGAGGGACCACGTGAGGATTACTTGTTGTGTTCCCTCCCTCTGGGGCATCTTCCATTAGCCTAGCAGATATTGGGTGCTCCAGCCAGCGCGGGCCCTCAAATCTGGGAGGAGGCCTAAGCATTAGGGGCCAGATCCAGGCAAGCCAGAGGCCACATAGAATCACAGGACCATAGAATCATAGAATATTAGAACTGGAAGGGATCTCCAGACTTATATCAGCACCAACCACTCTCGACCATGCCTGGCAGGTGTCCCTACCTGCTCATATATATCTCCAGGGAAGGAGATTCCACAACCTTCGTAGGCATCTTATTCTAGTGTTTCACCACCCTGACAGGTAGGAACTTTTTCCTAATGTCCAACCTAACCCCGCCTTGCTGCAGTTTAAGCTCCTTGCTTCTCGTCCTGTCTTCAGAGGCCAAGGAAAATAATTTTTCTCTCTCCTACCTCTGACACCCTTATAGATACATGAAAACGGCTCTCATATCCCCTCTGAGTCTTCTATTTTCCAAAGTAAAAAAGCCGGATTCTTTCAGTTTTCCTTCATAGCTCATGTTCTCTAGACCTTTCATCATTCTTGTGGCTCTTATCTGGACCCTCTCCAATTTCTCCACATCTTTCTTGAAATGTGGTGCCCAGAACTGGACACAAGACTCCAACTGAGGCCTAATCAGTGCAGAATAGAGAGGAAGAATGTCTTCTCCTGTCTTGCTCACAACACTCCTGTTATGCATCCCAGAATTGTGTTTCCTTTTTTCTACAGTGTCACAATATTGACTCATATTTAATTTGTGGTTCAGTCTGACCCCTAGATACCTTTCTGCAGGACTCCTTCCTAGACAGTCGCTTCCCATTCTGTGTGGGTGTGTCTTGACTACAGGGTTTTGTTGACAAAAGTGGACTTTTGTCGACAAAACTATTCCTGCATCTACACTGCTGCTGAGTTCTGTTGACATAACGTTGACAGAACTCAGCAGTTTTGTCGACGCCAGTGAACCTCGTTCTATGAGGAATAACGCCTTTTGTCGACAGAGTTCTGCCGACAGAAGGTGTTATTGCATCTACACTGTCCTTTGCGTTTACACTGTCACATCGACAAAGCGGCTTGCGTTGTCGACAGAGCTGGATGTAGTCTAAACGCTCTTTGTCGACAGAAGCTTTGTCAACAGTATCTGTCGACAAAAATTCTGTTAACAAAAGCCTGTAGTCTAGACGTACCCTGTGTGTGAAACGGATTGTTCCTTCTTAAGTGGAGCACTTTGTATTTGTCCTTACTTAACTTCATCCTATTTACCACTGAGCATTTCTCCAGTTTGTCCAGATCAGTTTGAATTATGACCCATCCTCCAAAGCACTTGCAACCCCTCCCAGCTTGGTGTCATCTGCAAACTTAATAAACGTACTCGCTATGCCAATATCTAAATCGTTGATGAAGATATTGAACAGAGCTGGTCCCAAAACCGACTCCTGCGGAACCCCACTTTTTATGCCTTTCCAGCAGGACTGTGAACAATTAATAACTACCCTCTGGGAAGGGTTATCCAGCCAGTTATGCACCCACCTCATGATAGCCCCATCTAAGTTGTATTTGCCTAGTTTATTGATAAGAGAGTCATGCGACACCATTGCCGTTCTTTTGTTCTTATGTAAAACTGATGAGTCAGGGAATTGGGCCCAGGGCTGGGGCATTGCCCTCCCCACATTGAGGGAGGGACTCGCAGGGTAATACGCTCACTCTGGTTGAGCTACTGACAAGACAAAACGTCTTTGAGTCCCAGGCCACAGCACTTCTAGGAGCTGGCTGGGGACTCTTTGGGTGTGTCTAGACTACTGAGTTTTGTCAACAAAAGTGGACTTTTGTTGAGAAAACTATACCAGCGTCTACACTACCACTGAGTTCTGTCGACATAACGTCAACAGAACTCAGCAGTTTTGTCGACGCTGGTAAACCTCATTTTACGAGGCATAACACCTTCTGTCAACAGAGTTCTGTCGACAGAAGGTGTTATTGCCTGTAGGGTTGCATCTAGACTACGGGGTTCTGTCGACAAAGAAGCTTGCTTTGTCGACAGAACTGAATGTGTCTGGACGCTCTTTGTCGACGGAAGTTTTGTCAACAGATACTGTCGACAAAACTTCCGTCGACAAAACCCGGTAGTCTAGACGTACCCTTTGATGCGGGTTTCTGAGGGGTTAGTGAAAGGATTCGTGTAACTGCAGCCGGGTGTGTCCCTGCCTGGGTGTGACTGGGTAAGTGCGATACCTGCAGCGGGATGTGGCTTATCACAGTCTCACCCTGCGGGAGGGGGCCCAGGCTGCGATGCCAGAGGGCTCGGGGTACCCCACTTCCAGGCTGCACCTCATGGAAGTCTGGCCCAGCCACCCAATGAGCAGGGCTGGCTGGACTCTCAGTCCATTTCCCTCTGCTCACATGCTCACTTACTGATCGAGAGATCCTGTTTAAGGCAGGGAATGAGGAGTCCTGGCTCCTCTCCATCATCCTCTGTGTGGCCTTTACCGATTCACGTCTCCATGTATCTCAGTTTACCCATCTGTGTAATGGGGAGATGCTCCTCATAACTTTACCTTGCTGGGAGTTTTGGTGACTTCTTCAGTGAAAAGCTCTGGCCAGTGTGGGGATAGTTACTGGTGACAGTCACTGATCTCTGGTCCCCGAGGGACAGCCCCATGTGTCTCCAGACAGTGTCTGTGTCTCCCCACAGTCACCTGTCTGCAGATCTGTTGGCTTGACACCCACCCATCCCAGCCGGGCACTGACCTGGAGAAAGGCCTGGGCAGAGCTCACATGAGTCCAAGGTTCCTTGCTAATGAGCTATTGATTTAAATATACACCAATAATTCTTGGACATACACAAATGCACAGAGCAGCCAATTCTGCCCTGACTCAGCCCAGAGCCCAAGAGTTCTTCCTGCCCTGTGGGAATGGCCCTTAATTGCTGTTTACGCCTCAATTTGCATTAATTGCATGGAGCCCAGATGAGTTTTTATCCAGCCTGTTTACATTCAGATGCCACTTGACTCCTAGGGGCTGAGGGAACCCCCCTGGGACGGCCCAGAGCTGGGTTATAACCAGTGCACGGCCCTGTGCCAGCTCTCGGCGCGGGACGCTGCTGCAGCTGCTGAGAGAAGTGTGGGACACGTCTGCCTGAGGGGGGTTCCCCTCAGCACTCACAGGTACCAGCTCTGGCCGAGGGCTGCCCTGCCCCCCAGCCCCAGGGCAGCGTGGGTGTGAGGGGTAGAGAGTCGGTCTGGGGCCCTTGCGCTCTGCAGAGCCACAAACATCCCAGGGCCCTTGTCCAGGAGTTTGCTCCAATATCAGGGGTCAAAATGCCCCTCCTGGCTGTTCCTCCCCACCCACTCGGGCTGATGGGCCCCAGGGCGGAGGTGGTGGCTTTTCAGTCATCCAGACGATCCCTCAAGGTGCGAGATGGAGCGCGTCTGCCAGAAAACAAGGTGGTTTATGTGAAGTGGCCACTCGGCCTTAACCAACGGTGGTGCCAGAAGCCCAGCGACAGACTCGTCCGCGTGCGACTCCCCTGGGCTCAGCTCTCTGCTCCGCTCGCTCTGTGGCTGCTCCAGGGGCTCCTGTTCCACATGCAGGAAGCGTTTCCTGAGATTCCCTCTGCACCTGCCCCGCTGCAGGGAGACCCCTGCCCCACCCTGCCCCGCAGCAGGAGAGAGCAGCTCCCCCCGCTTCCCTCTGGCAGCCCCTCACGTGTGTGAGACCCCCTGCCCCGCCCTGCCTGGCAGCAGGAGAGAGCAGCTCCCCCCGCTTCCCTCCGGCAGCCCCTCATGTGTGTGAGACCCCCTGCCCCGCCCTGCCTGGCAGCAGGAGAGAGCAGCTCCCCCCGCTTCCCTCTGGCAGCCCCTCACGTGTGTGAGACCCCCCCTGCCCCGCCCTGCCTGGCAGCAGGAGAGAGCAGCTCCCCCCGCTTCCCTCCGGCAGCCCCTCACGTGTGTGAGATCCCCTGCCCTGCCCTGCCCGGCAGCAGGAGAGAGCAGCTCCCCCCGCTTCCCTCCGGCAGCCCCTCACGTGTGTGAGATCCCCTGCCCCGCCCTGCCTGGCAGCAGGAGAGAGCAGCTCCCCCCGCTTCCCTCCGGCAGCCCCTCACGTGTGTGAGATCCCCTGCCCTGCCCTGCCCGGCAGCAGGAGAGAGCAGCTCCCCCCGCTTCCCTCTGGCAGCCCCTCACGTGTGTGAGACCCCCCCTGCCCCGCCCTGCCCGGCAGCAGGAGAGAGCAGCTCCCCCCGCTTCCCTCCAGCATCCCCTCATGTGTGTGAGACCCCCTGTCCCGCCCTGCCTGGCAGCAGGAGAGAGCAGCTCCCCCCGCTTCCCTCCGGCAGCCCCTCATGTGTGTGAGACCCCCTGAACTTCCCACAGCCTTGTCTTTGCCCTGGTGTCACCACGGGAACTCCCCAGCAGCTGTGTGTCTATGTCCTTCCCCGGGCCCCTGGGTTCCAAGGCACGGTGCCCAGACTGTGCGTCGGCTGCAGTCTCTGCACCGAGAGGTCGCTTTTCATTCAACTGAACTAAACGGTTTGGTTTGTGGGGACCCAGCTCAGCTGGCCCAGTGCTGCCCCGGCTGCCCCACACTAACCCCTCCGCCAGCCCTCGGGTCTCTGCTCGTTTACCTGCAGGGATTTTCCAATTGCTTCCAGATCACAGATGCAAACCTCAAACAGCACCAGGCCCAGCCCTGATCTCTGCAGATCCCGGCTAGACACAGCCCCGTTCCCTGGCCATGACCCATTGACAACAGCTGTCTGGGAGCTGTCAGTCACTCAGGGTTCCATCCAGTGGACGTGTGAGCTGCCGGTATCGCAACGTGCACCTTTGTATCTCAGTGTTTTGTGCTTGTGAATCAAACATCTGAAAAAATCAAACTCTTTTCCATCTGCCCAGTTCCCCTGCCAGCCCAACGTGCACTCTCGTTATGGGATGAAATCGGGTTTAGTTGACATGACCAATTGTCCAGAAACCATGTTGTTGTCTGGCATTAGTTACAATCCTACTCTTTTTGGGAATTAATCCCACAGCAGCTTTTTCTGTGTCCTAACCTAGTCAAGCTTTAAAAAAAACTTTTTTCCTTTTTTTAATCTACTGTATATTTTAGAGACTCTGTCTGCTTGTCTGTTGGATCAGGAACTCTTCCTAAGTGCTAAAGAGCGACCTAAACCTCCCTTGCGGCAGCTTAAGCCCATTGCTTCTTGTCCTGTCCTCAGAGGCCAAGGAGAACAATTCCCCCCTCTCCTCCCTGTGACACCCTTTTAGATACTTGAAAACTGCTCTCATGGCCCCTCTCAGTCTTATCACTGTTCTTAGTTTGGAGATGAGGAAAAACTTCCTGCCTGTGAGGGGGAAATCTCACTCCCCTGGGGTACAGAGCCCCCAGACGGGTCCGAGGCCGGAGGTCAAATCAGTGAGGCAGGAGAGAAACCTAGAAGGAAAAACTTTATGATGCATGCATGCAGGCTGTCACACCAAGAGTGAAAGCAGCACTGAGAGACAGATTCAGGTATCCTATATACAGAATGCTCAGACAGCTCAGTTGTGGATTGTTTTTCTTTAACATATCAAAGTCTCAGCAGAAGTACTCTGAGATGTTTCTGTTCACCCCAGGAGTGCTAGAAGTAAGTTTTACACAACAAAGGCACATGAGAATGTGGAGCGGAGAAGTCTACAAGGCAAACCGTGACAAAGATAAGGGTTTACATGACAAATTGTGACAGACTAGGAGTATCCATGAACTTGAGAGATAGAAATGTAGCCGTGTTAGTCTGGGGTAGTTGAAGCAAAATGCAGGACAATGTAGCACTTTAAAGACTAACAAGATGGTTTATTAGATGATGAGCTTTCGTGGGCCAGACCCACTTCCTCAGATCAAATAGTGGAAGAAAGTAGTCACAACCATATATACCAAAGGATACAATTTAAAAAAAATGAACAAATATGAAAAATATGTCCTTTTCATATTTGTTCATTTTTTTTAAATTGTATCCTTTGGTATATCTGGTTGTGACAATTTTCTTCCACTATTTGATCTGAGGAAGTGGGTCTGGCCCACGAAAGCTCATCACCTAATAAACCATCCTGTTAGTCTTTAAAGTGCTACATAGTCCTGTATTTTGCTTGAACTTGAGAGAGGCATTGTAAGGGTCTTGATTAGAGCTAATTTGATTTCTGTCTGTTACAGGGAGAGAGGCCTGGAAAACTTTTTAACCCTGACAGCAGTTTTCTTTTAGAGAGTTTTGATTTCCTGCACAGTCCCCCCTTTAGACACAATTGGAGTTATTTGATTTTTCTCTCACACCTGTCAGGGTGGTGAAACACTGGAATAAATTGCCCAGGGAGGTTGTGGAATCCCCATCATTGGAGATAGTTAAAAGCAGTTTAGATAAACATCTATCAGGGATGCTCTAGATGGTGCTTGGTCCTGCCAGGAGGGCAGGAGACTTGAGAGTCTCTTGAGGGCCCTTGCAGTTCTGATGTTCTATGATTCTCATTTTATTTTCTTAAAAAATAAAATATTTCCATGTCCGAGCATTGCTGGGGGAATCTGCCAGTATGTTCTGCACTTGCCTTTCTGTGTGTTTGCTTTGCCTCGGCTTCTGCGTGACTGTACTTCTGCTTAAGAACGTAAGTTCAGTCATACTAGCTGAGACCAAAGGTCCATCTGGGCCAGTGTCCTGTCTGCCCACAGTGGCCAATGCCAGGTGCCCCAGAGGGAGGGAACACAGCAGATAATCCTCATGTGATTCCTCCCCTGTCTCCCACCTCCAGACAAACAGAGGCCAGGGACACCATTCCTAACCAGCCAGGCTAACAGCCATTGATGGACCCAATCTCCATGAATCCATCTAGCTCTTTTTTGAACCCTGTTAAAGTCCTGGCCTTCACCACATCCTCTGGCGAGGAGTTCCACAGGTTGATTGTGCGCTGAGTGAAGACAAACTTCCTTTGGTTTGTTTTAAACCTGCTGCCGATTCATTTCATTTGGTGACACCTAGTTCTTATATTGTGGAAATAAATAAATAATTTTTCCTCGTTCACTTTTTCCACACCAGTCATGATTTTATAGACCTCTATCATATCCCCCCTTAGATTAAAAAGATTTGCACTTTTCAGCTTAGAAAGAAGGAGACTTTCTTCATGTGGGACCCGTTCCAAACCACTCATCAGTTTCGTTGCCCTTTTCTGAGCCTTTTCCAATTCCCATATATCTTTTTTGAGATGAGGCGACCATGTCTGTATGCAGAAGTGGGAACACCATGGTTTTATATAGAGGCAATAAGATTTTCTTGGTCTTATCTTCTATCCCTTTTTTAAGGACTCACAACTTTCTCTTTGCTTTTCTGACGGCCGCTGCACCTGAGTGGCTGTTTTCAGAGAACTGGCCACAATGACGCCCAGATCTCTCCTGAGGATTTGTAGCCAAACGAGTCCCCATCGTGTTGTATGTCTAGTTGGGCTGATTTCTTCCCATGTGCATCACTTTACACTTATCAACAGGAAATTTCATTTCCCATTTTGTTGCCCAGTCGCTTAGTTTGGTGAGATCTTCTTGAAGAGCTTCACAGGCTGCTTTGGTCTGAACTACCTTGAGCAATTTAGTATCATCGGCAAATTTTGCACCTCACTGCTCACCCCTTTCTCCAGGTCATTTATAAATAAGGTGAATAGGATCGGTCCCAGGACAGACCTTTAGGGGACCCCGCTAGTTACCTCTCTCCACTCACAAAACGGACCTTTTTTACTCCTTGTTTCCTGTCTTTTAACCAATTATCAATCCATGAAAGGACCTTCCCTCTTATCCCATGACAACTTACTTTACTTAAGAGTCTTTGGGGAGGGACCTTGTCAAAGACTTTCTGGAAATCTAAGGACACTAGATCCATTGGATCCCCCTTGTCCACATGTTTGTTGACTCCTTCAAAGAACTCTAGCAGATTAGTAAGACAGGATTTCCCTTTACGGAAACCATGTTGACTTCCCCCCAACAAATTATATTCATCCATGTGTCTGACAATTTTAATCTTTACTGTCATTTCAACTAATTTGCCCGGTACTGATGTTAGATTTACTGGTCTGTAATGGCCAGGATCACCTGAAGAGCCCTTTTTAAATACAGTAATTCCGCATTTAACACTATTGATGTGTTTCAGAAAATGATCATGTTAAGTGAAAACGTGTTCTGAGGGGTCAATTTTCCCATTGAAAAGAATGGAAAAGGTGGGGGTTGCGTTTCAAGCAGTGGTGTCTGTTGGGACCAGGGCATAAGGTTGGGGGAGAAAGGGGACTGGGTTACAGAGGGGAGGGGAGGTGTTTGGCTCTGGGGAAGGGAAGGAGAGCAGAGGGGAGGGGGATTGGGTTGGGAGTATGCCCCTGTGACGGGTCTGCCGGGACCCGCACAGCATCCGGCGAGGGAGGGTCGCCGGGGAACAGCACGGCAAGTAGCAAACCCTCCACCGCTTTGCAGGGAGGTGGGGGAAGCCCCATGCAGCCGCCAGAAATGGGCCAGCTGGGGAAATCATGTTATTCTGGGGACGGTCGTGTTATTCAAAAAACGTTCCCTACAAAAAAAAATTGTGCTATCGCGAAAACGTGTTAAGCGGGAACGTGTTAAATGAAGAATTATTGTATATGCGTCACATTTGCTATCTTCCAATCATTAGGTACAGAGGCCGATTTAAAGGCTAGGTTACAAACCACAGATAATAGTTCCATAATTTCCCATTTGAGTTCTTTCAGAACCCTTGGGTGGATGCCGTCTGGTCCTGGTGACTTGTTACTGTTCAGTTTATCAATTTGTTCCAAAACCTCCTCTAATGACACCTCAGTCTGGGACCATTACTGAGATTTGTCACCTCAAAAGAATGGCTCAGGTTTGGGAATCTCCCCAATATCCTGAGCCGTGAAGACTGAAGCCAAGAATTCATCCAGTTTCTCCGCTATGACTTTATCATCTTTGAGTGCTGCTTTAGCATCTCAATTGTCCAAGGGCCCCACTGGTTGTTTAGCCGGCTTCCTGCTTTTGATGTCCTTAAAAACATTTTACTATTACTTTTGGAGTTTCTGGTTAGCTCTTCAAACTCCTTTTCAGCTTTTATTATTACATTTTTACACTTAATTTGACAAAGTTTATGGTCCTTTCTATTTTCCTCACTAGGATTTGACTTCCATTTTTTAAAAGATGTGTTTTTATCTCTCATTGTTTCTTTTACCTGCTTGTTAAGCCACAGTGGCACTTTTTTGGTTCTCTTAGTGTGTTTTTTAATTTGGGGGATACAATTAGGCTGGGTCTCTATTATGGTATTTTTGAAAAGTTTCCATGCAGTTTGCAGGGATTTTACTTTTGTCACTGTACCTTTTAATTCCTGTTTAGCTAACTTCCTCATTTTTGTGCAGTTCCCCTTTCTGAAATTAAATACCACAGTGTTGAGCTGCTGAGGTATTTTTCCCACCACAGGGATGTTAAATTTGATGACATTATGGTCACTATTTCCAAGCGGTCCAGTTATATTTAATTCTTGGACCAGCTCTTGTGCTCCACTCAGGACTAAATCGAGAATTGTCTCTCCCCTAGTGGGTTCCAGAACCAGCTGCTCCAAGAAGCAGCCCTATAAGGTATCAAGAAATTGTATCTCTGCATCCCGTCCTGAGGTGACATGTACCTAGTCAATATGGGGACAGTTGAAATCCCCCACTATTATTGAATTTTTCAATTTGATAGCCTCTCTAATCTCCCTCAGCATTTCATAGTCACTATCACTGTCTTGATCAGGTGGTCGATAATAGATCCCTACTGACATATTCTTATAATTGGAGCATGGAATTGCTATCTGTAGTGATTCTATGGAACAATTTGCCTAATTTATGATTTTTACTTCATTTGTTTCTACATTTTCTTTCACATATAGTGCCCCTCTCCCACCAGCATGACCTGTTCTGTCCTTCCGATATATTTTGTACCCGGGTCTGACTGTGTCCCATCGATTGTCCTCACTCCACCAAGTTTCCGCGATGCCTGTTATATCAATATCCTCCTTTAAAACTAGGCACTCGAGTTCACCTATTTTGCTATATAAATTTCTAGCGTTTGTGTATAAACACTTTCATACTTTGTCACTGTTTATCCATCTGCCATTTCTTGATGTGTTAGCCTCTTTTTCTTTTGATTCTGTCTCATCTGATCTGACCCAAACTTTCATCCTCTCCTCCTGCCTAGCACTTAGAGCATCTCTATCAACAGACCCTCCCCCAATTGATGGTCCCATGCTTCCAGATGGGATCGCTGGCCTCTTACTTTATACAATAGCCAGGGCCAGATTCATTCTTTGGGGGAGGGAGCTGGGGTTATTAGGGTGCAGCAGGGGCTGTAGTTGGGGCAGTGGGAGGGGTGCAGGAGGGGGTGAGGGCTCTGACTTGGGGTGCGGGCTGTGGGGAGGAGTGGAGATGAGGCACTGGGGGTCCAGGAGCAGACTCCAGGCTGTGGCCAAGAGGTTGGGTGTGTGGGAAGGAGGTTTGGGTGGGGAGCGAGCTCTTGGCAAGCCTTAGGATGCAAGAGAGTCTCGAGGGAGGGGCAGGTGCCCAGGATGGGGGTTCTTCATTGGCCTGCTACTGGGGGGGGGGGTGAAGGAAGCAGGGGGAGGAGCAGATCCCGTGCAGCCCTGAGCTCACAGATCCTAGGGAGCGTGGGGCCTGGCCAGTGAGAACTGCAGGGGTGGAGCCTGAAGAGATGGGCACTGCAGGGATGGGCCCTCCCCTGTCATGCCAAGCAAGGCGGCTCTGCCCAGCCATGGGGGCAGAGAATGGACGCTCAGGGCTGCCTGACCCCCCCACTCCTGTCACACCCCCCACAGATCTGCACAGTGGCTACAGCCCTCAACCATTCTCCTGGCTCAGGGAGCTTCCTGTGGGGCCCCGTCTGACCCTCCCTGCCTGTGGTGAGAACTCTCCACCCTGGTTTCCTTGCACTCAGGGCCAAAGGGGGACAGCCAGTGTGCACGTGTGTGTGTCCTGGGGGTGCCTGCTGAGGTTCCATGCCCACCGCGGGCAGGGGGCAGAGACACACGGACACCATCACGCATGGACGCGGCAGCACTGGGGCAGACGTTCATCGGTTTATCACTCGGGCTGCAGGAAACATCATTTGTGAGGTGGTAAAAATGACCGATGTGCCTCGGACGTGAGCACAGCCCCCAGCGGTGAATGTCCTGTCTCATGGTCCTCGTCTCTCCCTCCAGGCGTGTGTGCTGCGGCCATCTCCTTCCACCCTGGGGATGTGCAAGTGAGGGGAACGTACGGCGCATGTAGGAAACGCCGTTCTGCCTCCAAGTTGGACCCCTTCTCCCTGCCCCATGTCAGATTCCAACATGACCTACTTCACCAACCCCTCCACCTTCATCCTGCTGGGCATCCCTGGCCTGGAATGGGCCCATGTCTGGATCTCCATCCCCTTCTGCATCATCTACGCCATCGCCTTCTTGGGGAACTTCACCATCATGTTCATCGTGAAGACAGAACCGAGCCTCCATGAGCCCATGTACTATTTCCTCTGCATGCTGGCCATCTGCGACTTGGGTGTTTCTTCCTCCACTGTTCCCAAAACACTGAGCATCTTCTGGTTCAATGCCAGGGAGATCAATTTCAACGCCTGCTTCACCCAGATGTTTTTCTTTCACTGCTTCACTGTGGTGGAGTCTGGGGTGTTTGTGGCCATGGCCTTTGATCGCTACGTGGCCATCTGTAATCCCCTGAGACATTCCACCATCCTGACGAACTCTGTGGTGGCCAAAATTGGCCTGGGCGTGGTAATACGTGGTTTCATGATCGTATTGCCGCAGCCCTTGCTGGCCAGGCAGTGGCCGTATTGCAGAACCAACGTCATCCCCCACACGTACTGCGAGCACATCGCCGTGGTGAAGCTGGCCTGCGCCAACAGCAACATCAGTAGTTCCTTTGGCCTCTTTCAGGCATTCTTTGTGGCTGGTCTGGATTTGTTTCTCATTGCCGTGTCCTACACCCAGATCCTCAGGGCCATCTTCCGCCTCCCCACCAAGGACGCCCAAATCAAGACTTTTGTGACCTGCGGCTCCCACCTCTGCGCCATTTTAGTCTCTTATGTCCCTGCTCTCTTCTCCTATCTGAGTCACCGTATTGGCCAGAATGTGCCCCTGTATTTCCACATTCTCATTGCCAATGTGTATCTGCTGGTGCCCCCCATGCTGCACCCCATCATCTATGGGGTGAGGACCAAGCAGATCCAGGACAGGCTGCTCCAGCTCATTGCTCATAAAGGGACCTAAAGTTGCATAGAGTGTGCTCCAGGCAGCACTGGCTGGGGGCTGGGGGCTGGGCCCTCTTCCCTGGATCATTGACTGGCCAGTCGGAGACACTGAGCCCTTCCCTGACCTCACTGAGCCGTGTCAGCGGCACAAACTGGGGAATCCGGCTCTGGGAACCTCCTCAGGCTCCTACTTCTCTCATTGCTGTTACCTGGGTCCCTGAGGCCCCACGCTATGTCTCACCTCTTCCCCACAGCCTGCCCTGCCCCATTGCCCCCAAGGCTGCCCTCCTCTTTTGAGGCTTGGCCCCCTTCTCCATCTGGTTCCCCATGGACCCTCCACTGTCACGCACTCCTCCCCTCCCCATCCCCTCACTGACTGGATCACTGAGAGGCCCGAGGGCGGCTGAGGGGACTCTGGGGCAGGGCTGTGGGTGCAGCAGGGACAGACTCTGGCTGGGGGAGAAGCTAGGACTTGCAGGAGGAGGCCCCTGGACACCTTAGAGGGCTCTGGCCGAATTCCAAGCTCTGGCCCAGGGCGGTAGGACACAGAGGTGGGCAATGGAGCGCAGGGGCTGTTGTGTTACCTGGATCTCGGTATCTCCTGCGCTGGGTTTAGAAGATGGATTATTTTATTAAACCCGTTTCCAGAGCCCCAGTCTGTTTGCTGTAACGAGCATGTGACCCACAGGAGAGAAACGGGAATCGTGGGGCACCCAAGGGGCAGCCCTGGGAGGGGTTTGCTGAAGCAATGGCAGAGTCTGGGGGAGCGGAGCTGAAGCCAGGCTCAGGGATTTGGGGCTCAGGTCTCCATTCCCAGCAGGAGATGCTAGAACGGAGACTGCACCCGAGAGTGGAACTGGCACCCCACAGCCGGAGGCAGGGCCGGATCCCTGCTCAGACTCAGCCCCAAAAGGGTCCGGTGGGTCGGACCCAAACGCAGCCCTTGGGTGGGTGTCCAGCTACTCAAAGAGCTTGTGTGGGGCTGTGAGAGGAGACCTTGCACTGCGGCAAGGCCGCCGGGGGCTGTGAGGGAGAGGGGAGGGGGCTGGACAGGGAAGTGTCCACACCATGTTCTCTGCAGCCAAATGTGGCTGCTCTGCCCTTGGGTTTCCCTTAGTGCTCTGGTGCCGGGATCGGTCCAGCCTGGCCCCCCAATGGGAATGTTTCCTGTATTTGGAAAGTGCCCCCAGAACGGCAGAGGCAGGGAGTCCCTGTTCTAGTGGGTTTTACCTCATCACCCTCCCTCCCCCCGCCTCCCTGTGTCCCTCCCTCCCTTTCCATTGTAACTCCCCTCCCCCGCACTCCCGTCTCTCGGGGTACGTCTAGACTACAGGCTTTTGTGGACACAAGTTTTGTCGACCATGTTTATTTTAACGAAGTGGGGATTATTTAAATCCCTGCTTCATTGCCTATGCCGGGTAAAGTAGTTTACATGGCTCCGTCGATGGAGCCAGGTAGTCTAGACACACCCCCAGAGTGGGCAGAGCCCTCAGGAGTCACCGAGTCCAGCCCTCAGCCCAGAGCAGGACCAACCCAATGAAATCATCCCAGCCAGGGCTTTGTCCAGACGGGACTTAAACACGCTTGGGATGGAGATTCCACCCCCTCCCTAGGGAACCCATCCCAGCGCTTCCCCACCCGCCTATTGAGCCTAGATCTGCTGGCAATGCTCATCCTAATGCACCCTAATATGCCATTAGCCTTCTTGGCTACAAGGGCGCCCTGTTGACTCATCTCCAGCTTCTCATCCACTGTAACCCCCTGGTCCTTTTCTGCTGAACTGCTACTTAGCCAGTCAGTCCCCAGCCTGTAACAATGCTTGGGATTCTTCCGTCCTGAGGGCAGGACTCTACACTTGTCCTTGTTGAACCTCATCAGATTTCTTGTGGGCCAATCCTCCAATTTGTCTAGGTCACTCTGGACCCTATCCCTGTCCTCCAAGGTATCTACCTCTTCCCTCGCTTAATGTCATCTGTGAATTTGCTGAGGGTGCAATCCATCCCCTCATCCGGGTCATTAATAAAGATCTTGAACAAAACCGGTTCTAGAACAGATCCTTGAGGCACTCTGCTAGAAACCGACCGCCAACCTGACATCGAGCTGTTGATCACTACCCATTGGGCTCGACAGTCTAGCCAGTTTTCTATCCATCCTACAGTCTCCAATCCATACTCCCTTAACTTGCTGGCAAGAATATTGTGGGAGACCGTATCAAAAGCTTTGGTGAGCTGCACCCGGTGTAGGCAAGGCCCGCCTGCTGAGCAGGTCAGAGTGACGACCTCTGGGGCCTGAGCAGGGACAGTGGCCATAGGCAGTGAGGTGGCCAGGCCACCAGAGATGTCAGTGGTGGCAGGGCCAGAAGCCTTTGGGTCTCGGGAGCCCGGAGCACCTCCCTAGACTGGGCCAGGGTCAGTCCCTCTGGACAGTCCCAGCAGAAGGAGCCCTGGGCCTCCCACTAGCTGTAGTGGACCTAGCACTGGGCCCCTCAACTGCCCCCAACTCGTGCTGTGGGCAGTTGCTGGAGCTGCACCAGCCAGTGGCGGAGGGCGGGTCCTTGCGGCCCAAAGGGAGAGGGCTGAGGGTGGACCTTGGCTTCCCCTGGGTGGGGAGAGGCAGCAGAAGGGCAGCGTGGGGAGGAAGCGTGTGTTGGAGATGAGCACCACCTTATGCTCAGGTCCTCCAGGGGCTCGAGGGGCAAGTACCCCCCTGGACCCTTCTCCACTGACTCCCGGGTGGCAGCCCCCAATGCCAGGAAGAAAACACCTGTCCATACACAGCTGGGGACCACCCCACCTAAGCCTGTGCCCTCATGTAGGCTTCAATATGGGCCAGGAGGGCACCAGGAGGCAGCAGATGCCCTGCCCATGCTCAGGGAGGGGAAGGGGCCCAGGGATGGAGCTGGAGGTCACAGCTGGGGCATGGGCTGGTGGCACATGGGGGGCCTGAAGTCACCTGGGCATACACTGTGGGGGCTGCTGGCGGAATGCCCCAGAGGTGGTGCAGAGAATGGAGGGGAGGGACGGGCCCTGGAGGATGTTGGGGCTGCAGATGCTGGGGGGGGGCCCCGAGGGGGGCAGGCAGGGGGAACAGAGAGCAGGCTGGGGGGCAGGTGGGGCACAGGACACAAGGGGCAGGCACAGGAGCAAACTGTCAGGGCGGGGGCGAGCAGACAAAGTAAAGACAATTGCCAGGCCCAGGGTAGGAAGGGGAACACATGGGGCCACGAGGGGTGTGTGGGGCAAGCAAGCAGGTTCAGCTGCTGTAGTGGGGGAGCGAGGAGGAGCCAAGTCCAAAGAGGGGGATCCAGGGGCACCCATGTGGGGCTCAGTCTCGCCCCTGCTGCAAACGGCCTGAGGCACGAGGAGGCCACAGCAAGGTGCTGATGGGAACTGGCGGGCAGTGGCGGGGGTTGCAGAGGGGGCAGAAGTCAGGCTGGGGGGGGCTCTCTGTCTCTCCTCCCGTCCTGCCCCCCAGCAGAGGCTTTGGCACAGAGGGTGATTCACCTTTGGGGGAAACTGTGGGGAAGACGGGGGATTGTCCAGCTCCCCGTGTCCGCAGAGCCAGACCGATCGCTTTTCTGGAAGAGCTGCTTGAGGACGTGTCTGGATGGAAAACGCTGGAGCCGTGTGGCCGTAGCTCTGCAGAAAACACTGCTTGGCCCGATGGCAAGTGTTCTCCCGTCACCGAGGCAGTCCCCCTCCGCTGGGAGAATTCTTCCCTTGACCTAGTGCTGTCTGCCCCGGAGTTAGGGCGATACAGCCACCTCCCTCAGGGCGCGGATCCATCCTGCCGTTTCTGAAAGGCACGCGTTGGGTGAGGTGGAGCTGGCAGAAGCACAGCCTGCAGGCCATGGCAGGGGTCAGCGTCGCTCCTCTCAGCCGTGCCTAGGCCTCCGGCAGAGCCATGTGTCCGATTTCGGTCTCCCAACCCCTGTGAGGAGGATGGAGAGAACTGGGAAGGATCCAGAGGCAAGTACTAAAGATGCGCCAAGGGGTCAAATGGAAGCCAGACAAGCAGATGGCTGCCCCTGACCTGAGCACCACTCACGCCTCACCCTTCCCCGGGGTGCCAAATGGGTGCCTTGAAGAACTGGCTCGCGGCCCTACAAGGAAGCAGGGAGTTTCCTTTGGGAACCAGTTGAGTGGAGTTGCGTTTCCGTTAGTTAGAGGGGTCACATGACAGCGGAAGTTAAATTTGAAAGCCTGCCCTAAAAGCGATGGCGAAAATCCTTCAGGTCACCGGCATGGCAAGTCTGAGCGTCCAACCCTGAGACAAGAGCAGTCTGCATCCGCAGAGGCCTGTGGGATTCCTTGCCAGCCGTGGGATGGCAGTAGGGGCTTGGCTCGAGTGGGTTCCCCAAATGGACTGACCATGCTGGGGCACCATGCTTAGAGAAGTCTGTCTGACTTCCTCTGTCCCGCTGCCCCGGCCCTTGTTACTGACCGAAGGGGCGTCCCCAGAGCGCTGGGAGCCGGGCCTGTAGCAGTGATAGGCCCACTCCTGGGTCTGCCCCCGGCAGTGTCTCATCAAGGGTGAAGGCCGTGTGCTCAAGAGGTTTGTCCCAGGAGACATGGAGGAGCAGGGGGGCAGCGGCAGGGGCCGTGTGAGCAGCCTCCTCAGCAGGATCCCCCTCCCTTTTGGCCAGCAGCAAGAGGTTGCGCTGGGCAGGTGGGGTGGGGTAGCAAGAAGGGAAAGGTACTGGCTCCTCCAGCTGCCCTGGGAAGGGAGGAGCTACTGTATCATGGGTTGGTGCATTGAACCAGAGACCCAGAGATAAGGCTGGAAGAGTCCAGTGCCCTGCTCAGAAAAGGGCCAACCCCAATGGGAACAACACCGGAGGTGTCTGGAAGCGCTAGTCAAAGGGTCAACTCAAGCGGATTGCTTAGAAACAAGGCCACTTACAAAGCAGGGAGACCTCCACTATCAGGCACCAACCCAGTCACACCGAGCACGTCTCTTTGCCACTCTGGCCATCAAGGAGTCACACAAGCACCCCTCAGACACTCCAGCTTCTCCCGTGTCACAGCCAGCGCCGCTCCTTACAGGCAGGAGAGGAGACGAAAACCAGTCTCGCCGAATCCGAACCGGTTCTTCTGATCCCCAAGGACCAGCCACAGTCCCAGGTCAATCTGTACCTCAGCTCTTACCCAAACATGTATGTGGGCCAGTCCTTTGGAATCGAACAGTGCAGTGAAAGAAAGAAAGAAAGAAAGAAAGAAAGAAAGAAAGAAAGAAAGAAAGAAAGAAAGAAAGAAAGAAAGAATTAAAACGTATTAAAGGCGTTGAATCCAGACACCAGTATCGAAGTTCTCGGTGCAGGCTTGTGGCAGATGTGGAATAATCTGCTGACTCAAACCCTAGAGCCCCAGGGCTGGCAGAGAGCTCGGGAGTCAGCAAGTCCAGCCTCCTGGCCAAGGCAGGACCAGCCCCAACAAATCAAGTCTCTTGACTACGTCCTCTCCCAGGATGGGCCGTCAGCTGATAGCAAAGACCCTCCAGAGGAGATGAGCTGGAGTGAAGGCAGAATGGAGGTGCCACCATGGCCCTGTGTATGTCCGGGCCACGTGGAGGACTCCCCTTGTTCTCTGGAGAAACACAGCCAGAGAATGGAGTTTGTCACATGAGCAATTTGTCTGTCCAGGCAGGTCTCAGTCGTTCTTACGGCTGCAGGCAGGTCGTCCTCTGTCTCTCCCGGCCGCTGCTCACAGCTCAGCCGGGCCTGCTTCGGGGACTGCCTCGGCCAGCCTCTGCCAGCGGCTGCCTGCGCTCGCAGGAATTTGGCAGCCCCGCTGGGATTGCCAGGGACTCGCTTGCCCTGTCTCTCCAATCTGGGGCCCGCACTCTGTAGCCCCGCTGGGGCTGCCTGGGAAACTCAGACTCTGAGTTGTTTCTCCACCCCACCCCATCCCACTGATTCCCCCCTTCCCCCACGAGCTCGCCTTCGCCATGTTCTCTGTCTGCCGGCTCAGGACACAGGAGGAGACGGCTGAGCAGGCTCCAGAAATGAGGAGCGCACGCGGTCCTTCCTCCCCTCAGGAGCGGCCACGCAGGCAACTCTGCTCAGGGCCATTCTCAGCCTTCCCACAAGGATGCCCGGCTCACACTCTTTGGGACCCGCAGCTCCACTGCCGTGTCGTCTTAGCCCCTCCCCCCTGCTCCCTTCCCTCTCCTCGTGCGCCGCTTGGCTGCAAGGTGCCCCTGCCGTTCCACCGTCTCATCGCGCGTGTGTCTGCTCTCATGCCCCTCCCCCATGTACGCCCCCTCTTCGACACGCTGAGGAGCAAACAGATCCAGAGCCCGTTACTCGTCAAGGGGCCTGGGGTAAGCTGAGGGTCGGTACCATGGAGTCAGCAGGTCTAAATAGAGGCCAGTAACATGAAAACAGCAACAGGCCTGGAATCTAGTGAGCAAGACGGCAGCCAAGACAGAGGCCCTATTGATTGTGGGATTGTGTAGGTTAGGTGGAGCATGGACGGACACAGGGAGGCACCGAGTACAGACTGTGAGCCAGAGGGGGGTAGCGGAACATCTTGATGAAGAACGGCTTGGTACAAAGACTCCTAGAAACCAATGCGCAGACCGACCTAGGTTCAGGACCAGGTCGGAATTGACAGCATGACGGATAGTAAGTGAGCTCCCCCTCCATAATGTGAGGGGTGGTAACTAGGCAACAGGGGGTGGCAACCTGGGACGTAAAGAAGTGATGTACGTTGTTTGTACCTGTCTATAAAAGGGCACCACAAATGACGCACACAGACCGACTGGGGAGGGCGGGACGTGGCACCTGAAATGGCAGGCGCCATTGCCTAGACTTACAGAATGCACAGGGCTTACTAATTACTAACTGCTGTTAATACCTGTTCTTTGTTAATAGGCCTGCTCTGTGTCGGTACCTTCTCAAGGCGGGCCACGTGCGCAGTGCTGTAGCGTTGAGAATTTCTGCTACCAGCTGTTAGTGCATCGCATTTGACAATAAACCTGCTCGATGATTTTACCATGGCCTGCATCTGTCATTTCCAGGGGCCCTCAGAGATCTCCTGTGTTGACCCGAGCGCCCGGGGTCTAACTCTCTAGATAAGGGGAGCACTGACATTAACGCCCAAAGCTGAAAGTTAATCATCACCGGCGGAGGAGAGGTCCTGTCAGGAGTGCGCCGGGACCACCCTGGGACCCCTGACCAGAGGACACTGAACAGTGACAATAGGACACCGGCAGTACGAGCGGGCCCAACGCGTCCCTTCCTGCTCTGACTCTGAAACTGAGATTTTTGCAGCACTGCTGGTGCTACGGTGCTGGGTCCTCTTCCCTGAATCCCTTCCCGACCGTAGAGTACCAGAGACACTGAACACTTCCCTGACACATGGGAGAATCGGTCTAGGCACAACTCAGTGGACTGGCACGTTTCTAATTGTGGGGACCTGGACCCCCCAAATCTCCACCCCTTGCCCCATTTCTTCTGAAAAGGTCCCACCTCTCTTCTACCTCTTCTCACGACCCTTGTTGTTTTCTCTTCCCCTCCCTCCATCACTCCCTGGATCATTCCCACCTCCCTTCCTCCCACCCCTAGCTGCACGGGAAATTTCACTGAGATTTCAGGGGCTAATTTGGTTTTTGAAAACTCTATTTTTTTGGCAGAGAACTTAGCAACTAGCTGGCAGAAGCCCTGTATGTACTTCATATAGAAACAGAAGAAAATTAAAGAAACATCCGTGTACCGGGTGGGGGCAGGACGGCCCCTGCGGAGCGAGTGTCTCATACCCCTGGAGGTGGATGGTAGGAAGGTGACGGGCTTCTGGGACACGGGGGTGGAGGTGACGCTGGCCCGATCCGACATAGTGGCCCCAGAGCAGATACTACCCCACACCCAGCTGACCCTGAAGGGCATAGACGGGTCCCCATTTAAGGTGCCTGTAGTCAGGGTGCATCTGAAATGGGGGGCCAAGGAAGGTCTCAAGGAAGTGGGGGTGCACCCGCACTTGCCCACCGAGGTGCTAATGGGGAATGACCTAGAGGAGTGGCCCCATGAATCCCAGCGGGCTCTAGTCACCACCCAGAGCCAGAGCCAGCGGGGGGCTGGCAACCTGGGTCCAGGAAAGAACCAGGGTACCTCGAGGTACCATCACGGTGGATACGGGGTCCAGCCCGGCTGAGACTCTGGACCTAGGCAAAGGTGGGGGACAGGTCCCGATCCCTGCCTCAGCAGCTGAATTCCAGGCTGAGGTGCAGGCAGACCCCTCCTTGCAGAGGCTGAGGGACCAGGCTGGCCTCGGCACAGCTCAGCCCCTGGGGAGAGGTGGCCAGGAGAGATTCCTGTGGGAGTGGGGATTCCTGTTCCGGGAATGGCTCCCCCCAGGAAGGTGAGGGCATGGGGGGGTCCAGCGGCAGCTGGTCGTCCCCCAAAAGCATCGCCTCAAGCTGCTGTATTTGGCCCACGATGTCCCCGTTGGGGGCCACCGGGGGATCCGGCGCACGCGGCTGAAGCTGCTCCAGCACTTCTATTGGCCGGGAATCTTTACAGCCGTGCAGCGGTACTGCCGGTCCTGTGACTCCTGCCAGAGGGGCGGGAAGACCCAAGAAGGGAGGAAAGCAGCTTGAGGGTATCTACCCCATATAGAGGACCCTCTGGGCTCGCTGAGGGTATGTCTACACTACCCTCCTATTTTGAACTAGCGGGGTAATGTATGCATACCGCAATTGCAAATGAAGCCCGGGATTTGAATTTCCGGGGTTTCATTTGCATAAGCCGGGCGCCGCCATTTTTAAATCCCAGCTGGTTCGAACCCCGTGCCGCACGGCTACACGCAGCACGAACTAGGTAGTTCAAACTAGGCTTCCTAGTTCGAACTACCATTACTCCTCATTCCACGAGGAGTAACGGTAGTTCGAACTAGGAAGCCTAGTTTGAACTACCTAGTTCGTGCTGCGTGTAGCCGCGCGGCACGGGGTTTGAACCAGCCGGGATTTAAAAATGGCGGCGCCCGGCTTATGCAAATGAAACCCCGGAAATTCAAATCCCGGGCTTCATTTGCAATTGCGGTATGCATACATTACCCCGCTAGTTCAAAATAGGAGGGTAGTGTAGACATACCCTGAGAGAGTTATGGGAGGGGAAGGCCTCCCTGGATGGAGTGTCAGGGGTGGAAGCCGCCATGGCTGTCCAGAGAAGGCTTGCTGGGCTCATGGCCCCGGCCCGACAGACCCTGGCCAGGGATCAAGGCCAGCGGAAGGGTGGGTGTGACCCCCGAGGACAGGCCTGCGCCAGTCGCCCTGGAGCGGTGCGGCGAGTGGACAGAGGGAAGCCAGCTCATGTGGGGCCTTGCCGCGGCCGGCCTGAGTCAAGGGGAGCACCCATGTCCCCGGGGCGGGTTCCCACGCAGAGGACCCGAACTTCCCTAGGTCACAAGTGGCGTGACCCTGCTCAGTTCGCTCTTGGAGGGGGGAGAACTGTGACGTAGTGGGGGTATCTGGCTGGTTTCTGTGCTGCTGGCTCTGGGGTAACCCCCACTGGCTGCTCTCGGTACCACAGCCCAGCAAGACAGGGGATGAGTCATTATGCAAAGAGGGTCTCTCAACCTGTCTGACCAGCTACCCCCCAAGGAGAGAATCAAAGGGAGGGGGATGCTGCCCTGGCTGGGGGGCAGGGCTGGAAGAGGGTTAGTTAGTTTCTGTCTGGGAGCATGGAGGAGACAGCCTAGGGAAGGAGCTGGGGAGTGGGCTGGGATTGTAGGGCCCAGCCACCCCCCCATCTCAAGGGGGGCACTGAGGCCTCTTAGCCCCAGTTCCTGTAACCAGATTACATCTGTGCTGTGCTGTATCCTGGAGGAGCAATAAACTCCCTCCATTCTACTGGCTGGTGGAGTCTGTTCATGCCATTTTGGGGGTGCAGGAGGTGGGAAAACCCCAACGCGCCATCACAGCGCTACACAGTGTGTTCTCGGAGGGGGAGGTGGCAGAACAAGGAGCGATGGTCTCAAGTTACAGTGTGGGAGGTCCAGGTTGGATATTAGGAAAAACTATTTCCCTAGGAATGCGGTGAAGCGCTGGGCTGGGTTCCCTAGGGAGGGGGTGGAATCTCCATCCCTAGAGGTGTTTAAGTCCCGGCTTGACCAAGCCCTGGCTGGGATGATTGAGTTGGGTTGGTCCTGCCTTGAGTAGGGGGCTGGACTCGATGGCTCCTGAGGGCTCTGCCAGCCCTGGGATTCTGTGATTCACAATGCGCGGGTGGCTACTGGGGAGAACGACTGACCTCTGACCCCTCAGCCATAGCCCCGTGCGCCTGCAGAAGGGGCTTATGTCTTCCCTCAGGCATGTGCCTAATACCGACCCATCCCTTCTGGGCATGTGCAGGCTGTCAGCGGCTGCGGAGAGCCAGGCATCGGGCCTGGGCTTGTTCCTAATCAAGTGCAATTCTCCAATGCACACAAGTGCAGAGAGCAGCCGATTCCTCCCCGACTCAGCCCAGAGCCCAGGAGTTCTCCCCCTTGGGGAAGGGCCCTTAATTGCTGCTTACTCCTAAAATGCTGGAGAAAGGGCCCAGCAGAGCAGACGTGGAAACAGGGAAATTGGCTGCAGTGTCTCCCGTCCCCAGCCTGGTTACGTCCAGATGCTGCTTCTCCCCCCGAGGCTGAGTGACCCCCCTGGGATGGCCCAGAGTTGTGTTATAACCAGTGCACGGCCCTGTGCTGGCATTCGGTGTAGGACGCTGCTGCCGACGCTGGGCTGAGAGAGGTGCAGGTCGCGGCTGCCTGAGGGGGTTCCAGGGAAGACACGTCCCTCTCAGCACTCACAGGTACCAGCTCTGGCCGAGGGCTCCCCTGCCCCACCGCCCCAGGGCAGCGTGGGTGTGAGGGGCAGAGTCGGTCTGGGCCCCTTGCTCTCTGCAGAGCCACAAAACATCCCAGGGCCCTGCCCAGGGGACGAGTTTGCTCCGGTATCCTGGGTCAAAACATCCCTCCTTGCTGTTCCCCCCCTACCCCTGCTGAGGGCCTCTAGCCCTGAGGTGGCTGCAGCACTGGGTCTCGGAGCGTATTCGGGACCAAAGGGGAGAGCATCTGCACTATACAAGGGCAGATTCTGAGGCCATGGCCTGTAGTTTCTTCAGAAACCTCCCCCTGCAGTAAGAGCCGAGCAAGGAGAGCAGGAGCCAGCTGTGAACACAGACACTGCCCCCTCCTGCGTCCCAGGGTGCTGGCTGTTAGGGGGCCGGGGCTGCTCCCCGACTTGTGTCGCTGGCAGCCAGGGTGGGACCAGGGCTCCTCACTGCAGCAGCTCCAAGGATTTTTCGGTCAAGACATTTTCTCTCCCAACATCCCTGCGACGGCTAATCCGTTTGTGACGATCTTTGCTCCAGCGATGCCTGTGGCAAGGAGTTCCACAGGCCCAATGTGGCTTAACGTAACAATTTTCCTTTCTCGGGGCTGTCCGTTCAGACGTTCCGTGGAACTGGCTGCTCCCTGGCCTGTGCCGTGAGACTCGGTACATAGAAATGCCTGCTCTGATGCCTTATTGACAAATCCACAGGGTTTAGTGTCAGAAGGCACCATTAGAGTTTCCAATCTGAGCACGGTCTCTTCCATTCCACTCAGCCACCCTGCTGTGGAGCCCACTGGCTGTGTGAGTCAGCCTGGCCCACTCTGGGGTCCGACACTGCGGAAACGCCCAGCCCCAGGGCTAAATGGCAACCCAAGGGGAAGCTGCGCTGACCCCCGGCCCTGGTGCAGGAGCTGTTGTGGCTAATCCAACCCAGACAGTGGGCTGCCCTGCCTCCTTCACATCGCCGCCGACAAAGGAGCTCCCACAGCCTTCCGGCACCGGCTCCTTCGCCCCCTGGTCTCCCACTTGGGGAGTTTTCCCTGGGACTTCGTTTCAATCTTCTACGGTGGCGTTTGAACTCACGGCCCCGTGCCCTGCCCTCTGGGGCAGGAGAAAACACCTTGGCTGCCTTTCTCCTCTTTAAAAACTGCTGCCATGTCCCCCGACTGGACTTTCCCCAACTGAACACCCAGCTCCGCCTGCCTCTGGGACACTCTGCGTGCCATGCCTGGCCTCGTCTTTCTCTCCACCCCGGGACCGTCGCCATTCCTGCAGGGCCTGTCCCTCTGGCAGGGACCACACCGCACCCGTGTGCCGGCCCAGGCCTAGCCAGGGCTGAGCAGAACTGAGCTACCACCCCCTGACATGAAGGCTTGGCCTCTGCTGGCACAGCCGGACACTGCACTGGCCTTTGGAGAAAGAGCAGACAGACCCACACATCTGGGGGCCGGGGCTACGTCACGCACGCCACTGCGGGCAGCACGAGGCCAGCGAGTAACCCTCCCCGCTGCCTCGCTCCCACCTCTCAGGGCGGAGGTACCTCACCTGAGGACCCACCCTGGCGCCTCACGGCAGCGCCGCTGGGGCAGCTTAAGTGCAGATGAGCCCTCGAGCTTCCAGAACAGCCTGGGTCTGCAGCCGTGGGGCACTGGGGAACCCACCGCTTCCCTTTCAGCTTGTCCCAGCCACTGCTAAACACGTGGCCCGTATTTCCAGCTGGCGTTTGTTCGGCTTTCCCTGTCTCGGCTAGATGAAGGAGCCGGTTGTACCACGTAAGAGAAATAAAGCACGTTCTTTGTCTCCCTCACTGTCCAGCATTTCCCCCTGTCATTTGTGTGCAGCCACTCCAATGTTTCCACGCCCCCTTTGCAATGTGGGCCTCTAACGGACAGGAGGAGGCTGACCAGCACCCAGTGACTAAGGGGTTAAACTCAGGATGCTAGCAAGGGTGTTGGCCAGGGGGCAGGGAAGCCAATCGAGATAGAGGGTTGAAATTTGAATTGGATATAGGCTCCCTGCCTGCTTTCTTTGGGTGGGAGAGTAAAACCAGACGTTGAGAGACACAGAATGATTTCAACCCAGGCAGGACGGCCATATCTCCAAGGAATTCAGGGCACAGAAGTGGACTGAACCAAGAGAAGATTGGAAGTAAGTAAAGGGAAAAAGTGGATCTAGTTGTGATCAAGGTATTTTTCTTTATTTGGTGGCTTGGTTTGAACTGCTCTCTGTGGATCTCTGTCTCTCCTCCCCATTTACCATCCAAGCACTGTGCCCAGAGATTTTCTCTGTGTTTTAAATTTGTTTTCCTTAGTTGATCTAGCAACCAAGTCTGCGCTATCAATATATCTTTAGGTTTGTAACACAAATCACTTTTTTAAGGTGAGGATTTGATTCTCGTGCCCTGGAAGGTACAGGAGGTCTGTCTGTGTGTCTGAAGGCCTCTGACTAAGACGTCAGTTACCAGAGACTGAAGCTTGTTTGTCTCTTTTCTTCTTTCAAACTCTCTTGCGGCAGAAGAGCCGGGGGAGAATTCAAGTGTTTGCCCCTGGTTTTAGGGACAAAAAAACCCTTAATGGTGGCAGCGACCCCCCAAAATCTGTGCATTTGCAATCCCGGGGGAAGTTTTGTAACCAGAGCCTGTAGTGACAAGGTGTATTTAAAGTTGTTGTGGGTCCCTTCCTTCTGCACTCGGAGTGCCCGAGTGGAGATCCACCCTTTGTCAGGTTTCAGTCATTCTGTGTCTCTCAGCTCCTGAGGCTACATCAAGACTGCAGGCTTCTATCGGAAGAGATCTTCCGGAAAAGCTTCTTTCGAAAGAGAGCGTCCTCACAGCAAAAGCACAACGAAAAAGCGATCTGCTTTTTCAAAAGAGTGTGTCCACTTTGATTGGCTGCTCTCTCGCATGTCAGTTGTGATTAGTCTGGACGGAGGGGCCACCAGGGCACCTGTGTTATTTCCTGGAGGCCTCTTCTTCCAAAAGAACTCCCTCTGCTGCGTCCACACGCGCCTTTTTCCGAAAAAGCTTTTTTTGGAATGTGGTTTACCGCCGTCAGAAAAACCCCTCTGTTCTTTTGAGTTTCTCAAAATAACTCAATGGCAGTGTGGAAGCAAGTAATGTTTTTCTGGAAAAAACACTGCAGTGTAGACTCACGGGGTTTAACCCCTTAGTCACCGGGAGCTGGTCAGCACTCCTCCTCTCCATTACAGGCCCCCAGGACTGTAAAAACGTCCCACCTGTCAGGGTGGTTAAACACTGCAATAAGCTGTCTAGGGCGGTTATGGATTCGCCATCGCTGGAGATGTTTAAGAGCAGGTTAGATAGGCTTTGGTGAGGCTGCATCTGGAGTATTGTGTCCAGTTCTGGGCCCCCCACTAGAAAAAGGATGTGGACGCATTGGAGAGGGTCCAGCGGAAGGCAACCAAAATGATTAGGGGGCTGGAGCACATGACCTATGAGGAGAGGCTGAGGGACTTGGGTCTGTTTAGTCTGCAGAAGCGAAGAGTGAGGGGGGATTTGATAGCAGCCTTCAACTTCCTGAAGGGAGGTTCCAAGGAGGATGGAGAGAGGCTGTTCTCAGTAGTGACACATGGCAGAACAAGGAGCAATGGTCTCAAGTTGTGGTGGGAGAGGTCCAGGTTGGATATTAGGAAAAACTATTTCACTAGGAGGGTGGTGAAGCACTGGAATGGGTTCCCTAGGGAAGTAGTGGAGTCTCCATCCCTAGAGTGTTTAAGTCTCGGCTAGACAAAGCCCTGGCTGGGATGATTTAGTTGGGATTGGTCCTGCCTAGAGCGGGGGGCTGGACTTGATGACTCCTGAGGTCTCTTCCAGTTCTATGATTCTATGATTCTATGATATTTCCCTTGGAAGTCTGTTCCAGAACTTCACTCCTCTAATGGTTAGAAACCTTTGCCTAATTTCGAGTCTAAACTTCCTACTAGCCAGCTTATATCCGTTTGTTCTTGTGTCTTTCTGCTTTCTCAGGCCTGTCAATTGGTAACCCTGTGTGCTCTCCGGAGGCGGTGCAGTGTTCTTTCATTGTCTCAGAGAAATAAGTTTATTGCAGCTGCCAATCAGCCAAATGTTCCTATTCATTAAATGAGGAAATCGGGTTTATTTAGTTTTTTAAAAATAATCCAAGCTGGCTTTGTCAGTGTTTGCCACCCTTGGATCTTTTCCCACCCTTTCCCCTTGCATGTAAACGGTTCATGTGTACCAGAGAACTGTCCGGCATTTGCCTTTGGTTGGTTGGTTTGTTCTGGTGCCCCTTTGGCTCCAGATCAGGGTGTGGCTGTCTGGCCAGTCCGTAAGCCCCGTGCGCGGAACTCAAAGGTCCAACAGCAGATGCTGCTTAACACACTCTGGGACCGCTCATGGACTGGAAAGTGTTTCATGGTCTCAGGCAACACGAATGCCTCACGCCGAGTCAGCCCGAGTGCAGAACAAAACTACGTCTTGCACCTGGCTCCCTCTTCTGCAATATGAACCCGTTTCCTCCCTCCCTCGGGGAACTGGCCCCCACTTTTCCTAGTATTTTGTTTGGTTCTTGATGTGCTTAATATCCTCATGCTGTGATCATAAGCCCTGCCAAGTGCACATTCCTCCCTGGGGTCTTTAACATCCCTTAGCAATGTCCATGACGTCTGCCTTGCACTGCTGGCAGTTCCTTTCCGTGTGTTAGATAAGGATTAACCCCCTCCACTGAGGTGGTGAACCAGGTTTTTAGGCCACGTTGCCCACTTTTTTGGACTCGTGGCTTTTTAGCTCTCGGATCATCTCTCCTGAAAGACGTGCCAGTCGTCACTCCCATTATTCTGTCTAAATGTTTCCTTCCAACCAGCTTGGCTGATAATTTCCCTCCGATTCGGGAAATGAGCTGCTCCAAGGACCTGCCACTGCCATTGAGCTGCTGAACCCTGAGCAAGGGAGGATGTTTCTAATTTTGGTGGGAGTGGCGACTCTGATCATGAATCCATGGCCACTGGCATGCGACCGGGTCCCTTTCTTATTTTCCTCTCCTCTGCCACAAGCTCCCTTCCTCGTCTCTCCTCGAAACTAAACAGCCCACGATTTTTCAGTCTGTCTGTACGTGGCAGCCTCCCCCGTTCCCACGGCCTTTCTGGGGAACCCCCTTTCTATCGGCTGCTTCCTTTAGAGAGACTGGGCCACCAAACCTGAGCACATGTCCAGGGCGGGGTCTTCTCCCTCCCATTTCTTAGGCATGTGGCTGTAGCCTTTGGCTTGGCCGCTAGAGCGAGTGAGGAGGAGTTTCCATGCTGCTACTGTCAATAAAGCCCAGGTCTGTTCCCCGAGGTGTTTTCTAGCCAGGGTGTGTCTCTCGGGTCCTGTCTAACCAAGCTGAGTTTTTTCCCACTCTCAGATATGACTGGAGAGCTCCCGCAGCCTGGACCTTTGATGCATTGAGGAACAATGATGGAGAACCCGCTCAAGTTTCCTGCTGGTAACGACTAAGGTTTTCCAGGTCAATCAGGGATACATGGAGCACCATCAACTATAAAAGTGGAGTTAGGCCAGTTGTTGCTAATTAATTTCTCTGAGTGATGAAAATGTCGTTTTCAGTGGGTGAAGAGCAACCAGCCTGCTCCACCCATAAGAACACCCTCCAGTTGTGTGTGCATTGTCTTGTATTGACATTGTCTCTCCATCCAGGCACTTCTGCTGTGACTGTCATCCGAGACCCTGGGCACCTACAGGAAGTCGGGGAGTGTACGGTACATGCAGGAGACACCGTTCTGTCTTAGAGTTGGACACCTTCTCCCCAAGTCCATGGCTGATTCCAACACAACTGAGTTCACCAACCCCTCCACCTTCATCCTGAAGGGCATCCCTGGCCTGGAGTGGGCCCATGTCTGGATCTCCATCCCCTTCTGCATCATGTATGCCATCGCCCTCGTGGGAAACTTCACCCTCCTATTCATTGTCAAAGTGGAGTCGGGCCTCCACGAGCCCATGTACTATTTCCTCTGCATGCTGGCTGCCACCGACCTGGTCCTGTCTACGTCCATCCTGCCCAAAATGCTGAGCATCTTCTGGTTCAATTCCCGGGAGATCAATTTCAGTGCCTGCCTCACCCAGATGTTCTTCATTCACAGCTTCTCAGTGATGGAGTCTGGGATCTTCGTGGCCATGGCGTTGGATCGCTACGTGGCCATCTGTGATCCCTTGAGACATTCCACCATCCTGACAAACACCGTGGTTGTCAAGATTGGTCTCACCGTGGTGCTGCGCGGCAGCATCCTGTCACTGCCCTGTCCCTTCCTGGCGAGGCAGTGGCCATATTGCAGAACCAACATCATCGCCCACACGTACTGCGAGCACATCGCCGTGGTGAAGCTGGCCTGCGCCGACATCCGCATCAGTAGCTATTACAGCCTCTCGGTAGCACTCTTTGTTACCTCTCTAGATGTGTCTTTTATTGCTGTGTCCTACACCCAGATCCTCAGGGCCATCTTCAGCCTCCCCACCAAAGTCGCCCGGCTCAAGACTTTTGGGACCTGCAGCTCCCACCTCTGCGCCATTTTGACTTTTTATATCCCAGATCTCTTCTCCTCCCTCACACATCGATTTGGCCACAACGTGCCCCTGCATTTCCTCATTCTCATTGCCAACGTGTACCTCCTGGTGCCCCCCATGCTGCACCCCATCATCTACGGGGTGAAGAGCAAACAGATCCGGGACAGGCTGCTCCAGCTCTTTACTTGTAAAGGGATCTAAAGCATTCTCCTGGCGCTCTGGCTCTCCGACAGAGCTCCATGAATAGCCGGCTGGTGTCATGGCACCAGGTCATCTTCCCAGAGGCTATGTCTAGACTGCAGGCTTCTTTCGAAAGAGGCTCTTTCGAAAGCATCTTTCGAAAAAGCCTCATTCGAAAGATCGCGTCTAGACTGCAGGCGGATCTTTCGAAAGAGCAATCCGCTTTTTCGAAAGAGAGCACCCAGCGAGTCTGGATGCTCTCTTTTGAGGAAGCCCTATTTACATTGAAGAACGCCTTCTTTCGAAAGAGGAACTTTCAAAAGAAGGCGTTCTTCCTCGTGAAACGAGGTTTACCGCCATCGAAAGAAAAGCCGCGTTCTTTCGAAATAATTTGGAAAGAACGCGGCTTGAGTCTGGACGCAGGGGAAGTTTTTTTGGGAAAAGGCTACTTTTCCCGAAAACCCCCCTGAGTCTGGACACAGCGTGAATCAGGTACTGGAGAGTCAGAGAGACATTACATGCTTCCCTAACCTTTCAGAGCATCACAGCATGGCAGATGTGGGTATCAGTCCATGTGCAACTTGCTGGGCTGCCCCCATTCCAACTGCTGGTGGTTTGGCCCCCGGACCCTGCCACGTCATTACCCCACCTCTTCTCCCAAAGCTTGTGCCTACTTTGCCTCGTCTCCTGAGATTCTGCCCCTGTTGCTCGCTCCAGTCTTGCCCTCCCCTGTCACTTGCTGGGTCATTTCAACCTCCCTTCCCCCAACCCCAGCTGCAAGGGAGGATGTTTCTAATTTTGGTGGGAGTGGCGACTCTGATCATGAGTCCATGGACTACTTAGACTCCTGAAAACTCAAGTGTTTTGGCAGATAACTCAGCAGTGGGCTGTCAGGAGCACTGTATCTACTTCCTATATCACAGTGAGAATAAACACCAAACCCAGTGAGCTCTGGTACAAAACTGTTCTCACTCCCTGTGGCTCGAGACATAAGGCACACTGGTAGGGCTGAAATGTCAGTGTCTAGTCTTACTTAGTTACTAACTCTGAACAGAGAGCGCGAGACCCCACCAGGACTCCTGGGTTCTAGCTCACCTCTGGGAGAGAAGTGGGGTCCAGCAGGTTATAATGGGGGACAGATACATCTGGGGGCTACTTAAAAACATCAGAATGAGCTTATTGGGTCAAATCAATGACTCATCCAGCCCAGTGTCCTGTCTTTTGACTGTGGCCAACTCCACATCTTCAGAGGGAGTGAACAGAACAGAGTAATCAAGCGATTGATCCCCTGTCACCCATTCCCAGCTTCTGCAAACACAGGCCGGTGACACCATCCCTGCCCACCATGGCTAATAGCCACTGATGGACCTACCCTCCGTGAATCTAACTAGCTTTTATTGAAACTGCATTATAGTTTTGGTCTTCACAACATCCACTGGCAAGGAGTTCCACAAGCTGCCTGTGCAGAAATACTTCCTTTCGTTTGTTTTCAATCTGCTGCCTATTGCTGTCTTTGGCGGCCCCTAGTTCCTGTGCTCTTGGAAGGAGTAAATAAAAAAAACCTTATTCACTTTCTCCAAACCTGTCGTGGCTTTCTCCACCTTGCTCATTTTCCCTCTGGGTCATCTCTTTGGAATCTGAGCACTCCCAGTCTCTGTGATCTCGCCTCATCCCGAAGCTGTTCCAGGCCCCTGTGCATCCGTGGTGTCCTTCTCTGTCCTGTTGAGAGGGGCTGACCTCTCTCTGCCACCTCCACTTTGCACCCTACCCCCCTGATGCCCATTACAAATGCTTGGGGGTCTATTTTTCTATTGACGTCAGGGGTAGCTCTGTGCCTCGCTGCACCTGAGAGCAGATTGGGCAGGGCAAGAAGCAGGGTGCATCAGTCTGGTTATTAATCCAGACAAAGGGAAGTCCCTGGCCACCACCATCAAAGCATCCACCTGCACCCAGCTCGGTAGAACCCACCCGGAGCGATTGCTGGGCAGGTGGCAGCGTCCTTGACAGGACTGGAGACTGGACACACGCAGAGCAACGGCTGCTGCCCAGTGTCTTGCTGCAGCCTTTGTGGAGTTGGCATGGCAGCAGGCTTGCTGTGCTTCTCTGGATCTGTACAGCACTGGGTACCCCAGCTCCTGTGCATGGCAGCAACACGGGGGTTGGGGAATTGCAGGCTGGCCTGGCTCCGGCTCTGGTGGCAGCACATGACCAGGAGAGAGGACAGTCAAAGCTGGGCCCAGCCACTGCCCCCATGCACGGTGTCAGTTCTGGCAGGTTCCTGGCTGGGGACAGGCTAGTGAAAGACTTGCCCACCCTGAAGCGGACACGCCAAGAATGCCACTCCGTGGCCAGCGATCACGTGGGCGCCAAAATCCAAGACTGCCACTGCATGAATCCACAAGAGAGCACCCCAAATGCTTTCCCAGACAGCGGTCCAGGCCACGAGTGGCTTGCAAGGAGGCGCCGTGCCTTTTGGGTTGCCATGAAGATGAAGATCATGACTGATGGACCATTGGCCCCCTGGATACTGTGGCAGAAGGTCTGCTGAGCCAGTGATGCGTGGGAAACTGCAGTCAGACAGGACGGGCAGGTGACAGTCATTGAACAAGCAAGTGAAAGGGACGTTCTCATGGGGCCCGTCTTGTGTGTGATGGTAGTGGGGAAACTCTCTTTACCCCGGCTTGCTCCTGTGGCACAGGCCAGAATGCAGCCTTTCGGCACATGGACACTTGCCTCCCCATTCGCTCTCAGAGCTCTAGGTCGATAGCGATGGCGCTGTGATGCTTTCTACTCAGAGCAACGCCCTGGCAACCCCTATTCACCACTGCTATGTAATGGCAGAAAGCAGGGTGTGACGGATTCCCCCAGGCTGTAGGAGATGGACTCATGGACATGAATGTACAGAACTGAAAGCTGGTTTGAGCGGATTATTTCACGTAACCCATCAATCTGCATGTCATGGTCTGCTGGTTCTGTTGATCTTACTCTGTCGTACGTATCATTTGTGTGCGGAAAATTAGACACGTGGAGGGGGGATACTTGGTCAGTTTCCAATGTGTGAAGGGGAGACATGGAGGGTGTTACCCGCAACTTCTAGCTGAGCCGCTGTTCAACAATCTTTCGTCCTTCGGTCTGAGCAGTGGTTGGTAGCGAGTGGCCTCAACTCCTTACCAAAAGGAACAGGGAAGCAGAGGCCTGGGTCTTTTGCCTGGGCTGCACCTGAAGGAAGGAGCCAGGGACCCCAGGGCGTGGAAGAGAGCCCTGGTTTGGAGGGGCAGCTGGAAAAGAGGGTTTAGGGGGAGTTTGATTAAGTTTGTGCTGAGGTTTCAGTGGAGAATCAGCCAAGCGGTTTTGTTTCTTTTGATCTGTAACCTACTTTGCTCTGCCTGACTTCACTTATTCCCACTTCAATCCTACGGCTTCCACTTCATAAAACCGTTTTTATTTTCTATCAAATCCAGTGAAAGAGATTGTTACCTGGAGGGGGGAGGGCAACCAGTGTGAAAATTCTCCCTTTCATTATTAAAGGTGGCTCACCTAATTCTTTGGGGTCTGATCCCATCCAGGGAGTGCTATCCCAGGAGGCTGGGCCCTAAACCGCCCTCTCCTTGGACCTGAACAGGTTCAGAGTCTGTGCTGCTCCTCGGGGGGGGCAGGGTCCTCAGCTCGGGGCCTTGGCTGGGGGGGAGCAGGCCCAGCAGGACTAGGCAGTGAGGAGCCCCAGAGAGCGGGAAGGCGAGTGGCAGTGGCCGTGTCAGCACCCCCGAGGGGTCGTCTATGGCCGCACCTCGTCACACACGGTATGAAATCTGTCCTGTGGCAAAGTTGCACTTTACTGAATATGATTGGCCTGTCCGTACACGTCTCATTCCTGCCTCTGAAGTTTCAAAGTGTGGAAGAAAAGAAGCCTTCACTCTGCGTTGTGTTTAAGCAACAAGTAGCCAGAGGCAGTTTTATTACGAGCTGCAGCAAGGGAAAAACTGGTTTGGACAGGGGGGAAGCCCCCCCCTCCCGAAGCAGATCTTCGAATAGGAGCAATTCTGAAGCAGTTTCTATACTGTCTATTAGATATAATAACAATAACTATTAGTCTCCTTCCCATTACAAACACCAATGGCTAACAGTTATTTAGTTCCACCCAGATTCTCCATATCTCAAGGTCTCTGCCAGAGTCAGTGTTCTGTCCTTATCTCCGTATGGAGGCGAGAGGCAAAGGCAGCGTCTAATCACAGATCTCGCGTTGTCAGGCCACAGACTTAGCCTGACTCTTGCTCTCGTTAACAAGACCAAGATGGCTGCTCACAAATTCCCTTATTCCCTTTTCCTGCCTCCACAAAACGTTGACTGTGTTCCTGCCTGGCTAAGGTGGTTGCCCCTGTGATAACTCAAGCTCTCTCCTACTTTCAAGTAGGAAAAAGAGATCCTCCAGAAAAGGGCTTATTTTCCCAAGAATCACGTCTAGACTGGCGCTTTTCTCCAGCTTATCCCCAAGCCGGAAAAAAGCAGCAGCCATGTAAATGCAAATGCCGCGGGGGATATTTAAATCCCCCGTGGATTTTGCTATTCCGATGTGTCTAATCTGCATCCCTTTTCCAGAAAAGGGGTGCAGTGTAGACACAGCCTGCATGTTTTTGCACAAAAATGGAACAGAAGAGATTATGCAAATGAAGCACGAGAAAATTCTAATCAGTGCTTCATTTGCATTGGCTCTTCTGGCAAAATGTGTAATGTAGACATGGCCTTAGTGACTAACAAAATATATTAAGTTTGCAGATGATACCAAGCTGGGAGGGGTTGCTACTGCTTTGGAGGATAGGGTCATAATTCAAAAAGGTCTGGACTAACTAGAGAAATGGTCTGAGGTCAACAGGATGAAGTTTAATAAGGGCAAATGCAAAGTGCTCCACTTAGGAAGGAACAATCTATTTCACATACACAGAATGGAAAGCGACTGTCTAAAGGAGTCCTGCAGAAACGGATCTAGAGGCCACAGTGGACCACAAGCTGAATATGAGTCAGCAGTGTGATGCTGTTGCAAAAAAAGCAAACATGGTTCTGGGCTACATTAACAGGAGTGTTGTGAGCAAGACACGAGAAGTCATTCTTCTGCTGTACTCTGCACTGATTAGGCCCCAGTTGGAGTCTTGTGTCCAGTTCTGGGCACCACATTTCAGGAAAGATGTGGAGAAATTGGAGAAGGTCCAGAGAAGAACAATACAAATGATGAAAGGTCTAGAGAACATGAGCCATGAGGGAAGGTTGAAGGAATCAGGCTTTTTTAGTTTGGAAAGGAGAAGACTGAGAGGGGACGTGTATCTAAAAGGGTGTTACAAGGAGGAGGGAGAAACCTTGTTCCCCTTGGCCTCTGAGGACAGGACAAGAAGCAATGGGCTTAAACTGCAGCAAGGGAGGTTTAGGTTGGACATTAGGAAAAAGTTCCCACCTGTCAGGGTGGTCAAACACTGGAATAAATTGCCTGGGGAGGTTGTGGAATCTCTATTTCTGGAGATATTTGGGAGCAGGTTGGACAGACATCTATCGGGGATGGTCTAGATCAGTGGTCCCCAACAAGGTGCCCGCGGGAGACATGGCGCTCGCCGGGGCATTTATGTGCACCCGTTGAATGATCTGGGCCGGCCCTGTCTCTGGCGCATGCGCAGTTCCAGCCCCGGGTGCACGGCGCATAGGCGGCCTCTGCCCCGGGCGCACGGCACATATGTGGTGCCAGGCCCGGGTGCATGGCACATGAGCAGCCCCTACCCCGGGCTCATGGTACATGGGCGGCCCCTGTCCTGGGCGCGCAGCGCATGTGCTGTGCCAGACCCGGGCATGTGGTGCATGGGCGGCCCCACCCCTGGACACCCGGCGTGTGAGTGGCCCCACCCCTGGATGCCCAGCAGCCCCAAAAGGTTGGGTACCCCTGGTCTAGATGGTGCTGGGTCCTGCCCTGATGGCAGGGGACTGGACTCGATGACTCTCGAGGTCCCTTCCAGTCCTAGTGTTCTAAGATTCTATATAGGATCATAAGCTTTCATGGGCAAAACACACTTCCTCTGATGAGTTGGAGTGGAAATAACAGAATCCAAAAGATATATGTAAAAGCAGCAGAAGCACATCTCAATTGTAGGGCTGCTGTTAATGAGGCTAATTAAGTGGGCTGCATGTGCCCCATTCATAGTTTTGGATGTGAAAAGGTGGATGTTCAAGGCAGGAGAAACTGCATTTGCAATGGGCGAACCACTTAATGTCTTCACTTCTGCAGTGTCTCTGTGTATGGCTAGACAGCATGCTTATTTCGAAATGGCACATCTACACTTCAGGGAAACCTCAGAATGAGTCCAATGCAGGCTCCCCTAATGTGGACGTGGTACCTCGATTTACAGCCCCCGGAGGCACCGGGGAGCAATTGCTCTAAATGGCCCTCAGGGTGGTGTGGAGGGGGAGCTGTTTTGAACTAGCAGCCGTGGGGCATTCACACGACAGCTATTCCAGTACGGCTATTTCAGAATGAGCGTTATTCCTCGTGCAATGAGGGTTACAGAAGTCGGAATAAGCCCTCCGTTATTTTGAAATTATTTCGAAATAACAGAATTGCGGTGTAGACGCTCACATTGTGATCTCGAAATAGCATCCGTTGTTTCGAAATGCCTGTGCTGTGTAGATGCACTTCTCTGTAATTGGCTGGAGAAATTCCTTTGCGGAAGAATGGCAGCTTGTAACCCATGACTGAGTGCCCAGGCGGGTTAAAATGTCGCTCTGCAGGTTTGTGTGGGGGTCTGAGTCGTGTCCAGTTCTCCTTTGGCGCAGACACTGCTCGGTCTGGCCAGTGTCCATGGCAGGGAGCCTGGCTGGCACTCGATGCACAGATCACATTGGTGGAGGTGCAGGTGGGTGAGCCCCAGGTGGGGGTGTTGTGATTGGCCCTGGGATGCTGTCGCTTGTGTAGACGAGTTGGCAGCTGGGTTTGTTGTGGGGGCAGTGTCCGGGTGAGAGTGTCTGTGGGTGAGGTCTGGCCTGTCTCCCAAGGCCTGCAAGAGGGAGGGGTTGTTTTCCAGGACAGGCTGTGGATCGTTAACGATGCGCTGGAGGGTTTAAGCTGGGAGCAGTAGGAGATGACCACTGGTGTTGTGTTATTTTCCTTGCTGGGCCAGTCCACACATGGGCAAACTGAGGCAGGGAGTTTGGCGTGGCAGGATGAAGGCCAGAGTCGGGATCCCTGACTCTCCTGCTGTAACCCAGAGGACAATAGGGTCCCGCTCCGGCAGGGCTGTTTGTTGGGCGGGAGGAGGTAACGGGCTCTGTCAATATGGGCCTCGTGGCAGGTGTGACGTACCTGGACTTCAGCCAAGATTTGAGAAGCTCCCCACAGCGTCCTTGCCAGCTGCCTTTTGGTTTGGAGAGAAAACGGTTACAGCAGGGAAGCCAGGACTCCCGACTCTGTCCGTCATCCTGCCACCCCAAACTCCCTGCCTCAGTTTACCCATGTGTGGGGATACGCTCCCGGGGACTTTCCTTTTGCTCTCAAGATCCTTCCATGAAAGGGGCCGGGCAGGACGATGTGAGTGTGGGATGGGAGCCACTGATCTCTGACCCCTCAGTGACACCCCGTAGGCCTCTCGCTGCTCTCCTGTCTACAGACCGGCCTGCCTGGATCCCCCCCCCAGCACCGGCAGGGCCTCAGGACCCCCGAGAGCTCACATTGGCCCTAGGCTCACCGCTAATCACCCATGATTGTTAAATATTCACAACTCCCCAGAGCTCCCAGCTCTCCCCCGCCCCAGCCCTGGGCCCAGGAGTTCTCCCCTCCCCCGGGAAGGGCCCGTAATGGCTGTTTACACCTAACGCTGGGTAATTGGCCCAGAAGCCCAGGCATGGAGACTGGGGATTCGCCAGAGTGTGTCCATCTCCAGCCTCTTGCATCCAGACGCCACGTCTCTCTCGGAGGCAGAGCGAACCCCCCCGGGACGGCCCAGAGCTGGGTTATAACCAGTGCCCAGCCCTGTGCCGGCTCTCGGCGCCGGACGCTGCTGCAGACGCTGGGCTGAGAGAGGTGGGGACGCGGCTGCCTGAGGGGGTTCCAGGGAAGACACGTCCCTCTCAGCACTCACAGGTACCAGCTCTGGCCGAGGGCTCCCCTGCCCCACAGCCCCAGGGCAGCGTGGGTGTGAGGGGCAGAGTCGGTCTGGGCCCCTTGCGCTCTGCAGAGCCACAAACATCCCAGGCCCTGCCCAGGGGAGGATTCCCACTAAAATATCCTGGAGCAAAATGTGCATCGTTGGGTGCCCCTCCCCCTCTGGCTGCTGCCTCCGCCCCGAGGTGGCTGCATCTCTGAGCACAGGGGCCCTCGGGCTGAGCAGTGGGGCGGGGGGGGCACATTCGGTACCAAACCAGCCCTCAGGCCGGGCAGCACTTTGCTCAGGCCCCACTGGGGAAGCCCCCCCGGCAGCGAGAGCTGGTCAGAGCGCGGGGGCCAGTGGGCTGAGTGCCCAGACACTGCCCCTCCTGCATCGCAGGGCGCTGGTGGGAAGGGGCCGGGGCTGCCCCCTGACGTGTGTCGCTGGAAGCCATGGGGGGAGCAGGGACCCTGGAACAAGCCAACGTTGGGATCCAGCCCGGGCTGGACGTCTCCTCTCCCAGCGCCACTGGAGACGGCAGGTGCCTGTTAGGCCTGGGAATGGGAAACCAACTCAGCTGGCAGCAGAGCCCCCGCCAGGGAAACCTGCGTCCAACGCTGAACGTTTGCAAACGTAGAAGCCCCGAAAGTGCGGTCTGTGTAGGGAAGGTGTCAGGCGGGTCCCTATGGGTGGTAGCACCGCCAGCACCGGCTGCAGTGGCCAGTCCAGCTCTGATCCCCCCAGCCAAGATCTGCTGCAGTGTCTCTGTGGCAAGGAGTTCCACAGGCCCAGCAGCGATCCTGGGAAAGGGTTTCCTTTGTCCGGCTGTGGGTCAGACTGTCCGTGGGGCTGGATGCTCCTTGGCCCTGTGCTGGGGGCACCGTGAGCACCTGCCTGCTCTGGTTTCGTTATCGAGAGCTCCGGAGGGTTTGGGGTCAGGAGGAGCCATGACATCGTCCGTTCCGACCGCGCGTGTCGCCCTGTTACACCCACCCCAGGCGCCTCCCGCGGGGTGGGAAGCCGGCAGGTGGTGGGACTTTGTCAGGCTGAGAGCCACGGAATTGGCCATATTATCCGGGGTAGGAAGGTTTGGGGTTTTTTTTTTTTCATTTCAAATAATATAACAAGAGAGTGTAGCCTGATATTGAGAGGAGCACGGCAGTTAGAGGGTGCAGACTTTTTCTTTGTCATTGTTTTGTTTTTGTTTTGTTGTTTTTTATTGTTGTTGCATTTGGCGATACAGAGCCAGCATGGGAAGGGTTAACCAGTTGATCCATGCGAATCCTAGCGCAAGCGGCGGTGCCATGGCAGTTACAGGAGCTGTGACCCTGGGAGACCATTTTTTAAGACCAGCACACCGAGGGGGAGCTTGGGAAATAGCATCACTCGGAGTGGCCGTGTCACAGCAGCATGCTGGAATTGGGCCTTAGAAGGATTTTTTAAAAAGACACTTTTGTAACGGGGACCCCACGGAGGCGCCCACTGCCCACAGGAATCACTTTGTGCAGTCGGAGGCCACTAGCGCCGGGCGCACGGCTCGCTTCGGGGGTTACATGACGTTCTGTTTGCGCCCAGCCAGCTGTGGACGCACCCACGTGTGCCCCACGTTTCCTGTTTCCTTCAATTTCCTAACCCTGGTGAGTGGGCTTTCCCTACTGCTACTGGCACTCACATTTCACTGGGTATTTCGGGCGCTGTCCAGGCCGCTGCCCCTTACACCACCCGCCAGGACGGTGCTGGGGACTGGGAACACTCAGGGAGATTAGAGGGGCCATTCAAACCCACGACTCCATAGTACCGGGGGTGTCGGCTTTCCCCGCAGTGACTGGCTCCTGTCACCCCGGCCAGGGCGCTGGGAAAACGATTCTCGCCACCTTACGCGACTGCTCCTCGGAGCGGTTGGTTCTGTTCCCCGCCAGAGGAAAGAGCCAGCGCGGCGAAACACCACAGCACAGCAGCAGGGAGAGGCAGAAAACCATTGTTTAAAAGCCCACGATGAATCCCAGTGAGGAAAAGAGAGAGGGGCAAAACGCTGGGAAATCGAGTGCGGAAAGGGGATTGGGAAGGGCAAAGAGGAGCGAGAAGAACAACTAGCCAGAGACTGAAAACCTCACAGCAGCAATTGCGGGAGGTCCCTGCAGAGAAAGGAAATGAATTCTTTGCCTCAGGCTTCTGTGCTGGGGACGGGAGGGAGATTCCCAAACCTGAGCCCTGCTTTTAGGGGTCAGAGCTGAGGATGTGTCCCAGATCGAGGTGTCGTGAGAGCGGGTTCTGGAACAAATTGATAACTAAGCAGCTGTCAGTTACCAGAATTCCAGGGCATTGGACTCCTGAGCTGTGAGACCCTGGGCGAGCTTGAACACAGCAAGAAATCCTACAAGAAGTACAGACTTGGGCAGATGACCATGAGCCATTGAAACAAAATGTGAACATGAATTCACCTCGTTCATTTACTTTCGTGAAATGAGGAGTAACGGTAGTTCGAACTAGGAAGCCTAGTCCGAACTACCTAGTTCGTGCCACGTGTAGCCGTGCTGCACGGGGTTCGAACCAGCGGGGTTTTAAAAATGGCGTCTCCCCGCTTATGCAAATGAAGCCTGGGAAATTCAAATCCTGGGCTTCATTTGCAAGTGCGGTATGCATACATTACCCCGCTAGTTCGAACTAGGAGGGTAGTGTAGACATACCCTTATTGTCCTGGGTTGCAGGACACTTTACATAGTTTTTCACTTTTCTAATAGCGTTGCTGAGCCCATTGGGTAAATGACAGCAGGTTACTCTCCATCCCGTCCCTTAGCCAGCCAGACATACTCTTTCATTCGGCCACTGCTGCAAGGGAGCAGGGGATTGGGTGGAGCTGCTGTCAGTCATGCCCTGGTCCTTCCCCTGAGCTGTGTCCTGCTGGGATGATTCCCCAGCACAGGTCTGGGCAAGGGGTTGGATTTTTCCACTTCAGATTTTGAACTGCATAATGAGGGAGCTGCCCCCAGCCCGGACGCTCCAGCCCGGCCTTCATTGCATTAAGGAGCTGAGATGGGTGGAGGGTACTGCCCTTTCCCAGACCTCCCAGCATTCAGTAACTAAACTGCCTGTAAAGGGTTAAACTCAGATCAATGGGTATCTGGGAAGTGTTGGCAGGGAGCCAGAAAAGCCAATAGGAAGATAGGGAAAGATTTAAAAAAAAACAAATTTTGCCTGTTTCAGTTTCCTTTTGTGTGTGAGTTTAGAATGGGAGCCAGGGAGAGAGAGAGAGAGGTGGCCTGAACTAGGAATAAAGCCTCAGATTTTTAGTGCTATCCATGCCTGAGGAAGGACTGAACCCTGGAACAAAGGATACGTAAGTGAACAGAGAATGTTTAGTTAGACACAGTCTGGTTAGTTTCTATGTTTTTAGTTTAGATAAACTCTCTGTTAAACCCCAGGCAAATTCGAAGTGAAACTCGATGCTAGTGTAGCCCAAGGTCTAGTGTGTTTCAGCAGCAGCCCTGGGAACTACAAGTTGTGGACTACAAACTGCGGCATGTTGGGAAGACTTCCTGGTTCCTTGCGGGATGTGTCCTCTGCCCCCAGCAGGGTCTCAGCAAGGACTGTGTGAGAAGCAGCACACAGGCTGCATGCTGAGAGACGGGGTTGCTGAACTGTTTTCCTGTTCTATGTTTTTTACAGAATAAAGCCTGTTCCTGGTGATTTGTCGGAGTGGGTCTGGTCTGAGGTGCACTCTCACATACACAACGCAGAGCACACCAAGCAGCCTCAGGCCTAGCCCCCCCCCCACACACACAGTGGTGTAAGAAGTCACAAACTTCCCCTCTGCTGAATAACTTCACACTGGGCTAGCCAACAGAAGGGGTTACACTAGGAAAGCTGTTCCCTGGGCGTTAACCTTTGTTTGGTTGCTCTGTAACACCTAGCAACACAAGTACGCATCATCAGATGTGTCTTCTTTGTCTTGTTAATACAATCACCCTTTTAAGACAATGATCTGACTCCTGTGTCCTAAGAAAAAGCCGGAGGTTCTGAGCGCCCGGACCTGGGACTGGAGTTCTGCTATTAAGAAAGTAGTTTGTTTCCTAGCTCTCCCCTACACCTCAGTTAGTCTCTAAGGTGCCACAGGACTCCTCGCCACTTTTGCAGATTCAGACTAACACGGCTACCCCTCTTCTACCTCAGGGAGGGTTACAGAACTTGAAATTATCCCATTGGAAAAAGCTCCTAAGTTTGTCTCCTGGCTTTGAAAGAGGTTTTTGTATTTAGGCAGTGGCATCAAATCACCAAAGGTCGAGTCCAGAGAGATTGTCACCTTGGGGAGGTTTTTTAAGCAGAAGCTTTCAGGGGCAGGGCAGTTTAAGGTCTCTTGCAGGGCCCCCCTCTTCCCACAGCAGGACATGTAGGAGTTAGTGAGGTGGGGAGCACTGTACGTTATGGGATTGGGATTTGTGGGCTCAATTTCTCATAATTTGTTTCTCTAACAAAAATCCCTGTTTTCAATGTGTGAAGAGCATCCAATTTGATTCCCCCATAAGAACAGCCTCAAGCCGTGCATGTCGTGTCTCATATTCCCGTTGTCTCTCCTTCCAGGCACTTGTACTGTGACGATCTCACTAGGGCCTAGGCACATAGAGGAACCGAGGGAAAGTCTCCGTTCTGCATTGAAGTTGGAGAACTTCTTCCCTGCTCCATGTCACATTCCAACACCACTGTCTTCACCAACCCCTCCACCTTCATCCTGCAGGGCATTCCTGGCCTGGAGAGGGCCCAAGTCTGGGTCTCCATCCCCTTCTGCGCCATGTACGCCATAGCCCTCTTGGGGAACTTCACCATCCTGTTCATCGTGAAGACAGAGCCGAGCCTCCACGAGCCCATGTACTATTTCCTCTGCATGCTGGCCGTCACCGACCTGGTCCTGTCTACGTCCATCCTGCCCAAAATGCTGAGCATCTTCTGGTTCAATTCCAGGGAGATCGATTTCAATTGCTGCTTCGTCCAGATGTTCTGCATTCATGGCATCTTCACAATGGAGTCTGGGATCTTCGTGGCCATGGCTGTGGATCGCTACGTGGCCATTTCCAATCCCCTGAGATATTCTGCCATCATGACAGACCCAGTTTTGGCCAAGAGCGCCCTGGTTGTCGTACTGCGCGGCATCATACTTGTCCTCCCCATGGTCCTTCTGGCGAGGCAGTGGCCATATTGCAGAACCAACATCATCGCCTACCCACAGTGTGGTCACATGAACGTGGTGAGTCTGGCTTGTGCTGACACCAGCATCAGTAGTCACTATGGCCTGTTTTTGATAATCTGTGTGCATGGCGTGGATGTGTTTTTCATTGCTGTGTCCTATGTGCAGATCCTCAGGGCCATCTTCCGCCTCCCCACAAAGGACGCCCGGCTCAAGACTTTTGGGACCTGCGGCTCCCACCTCTGTGCCATCGCATTATTTTATGTCCCCGGTCTGCTCTCTTCCCTCATATTTCGTTATGTCCAGAATGTGCCCCGATATGTCAATGTTTTCATTTCCAGCCTGCATCTCTTGCTGCCCCCCATGCTAAACCCCATCATCTACGGTGTGAGAACCAAACAGATCCAGGACAGGCTGCTCAGGCTAACTACACGGAAAGGCTCCTAGTGTTTGGTCCTGGGGCTCTGGCTTTTGCAGGGAGCTCTGTGGGGCCAGCTGCTCATGTGACTCTTTCAGCTCCTGGCCAGTCAGAGACCTTAAACCCTGTTGCTGCCCTCACTGCTGTGTCAGGGGGAGACCCTGGGGATGGGTCTGGGCACAGCTCTCAGATGCATCGTACCAGCCCCTTGCTCATTGCAGGTGTCTGGACTCCTGCAGTTTGGCCATGTACCCCGCCTTTCAGTTTCCTGCCTACTGCTCCAGGACCACCGATGTGGGCTTCCTCTACTCCGGGGCAGTGACAAAAGATGCTATGAGGACACAGTGCTGGGCCTCACACGCCAAACAAGAGCAGGGAGGGAAGCTGGGAAGCCGTATAGAAGCAGCAGAGGATTGGGAACAGGCTTGTGTGGTAGGCATGTGAGGCTCTGTGGACACACCCTTAGATCTCTTTCTGCAGGACTCCTTCCTAGACAGTCGCTTCCCATTCTGTATGTGTGTAATGGATTGTTCCTTCCTAAGTGGAGCACTTTGTATTTGTCCTTATTAAACTTCATCCTGTTTTCCTCCGATCATTTCTCCAGTTTGTCCAGATCAGTTTGAATTTTCACCCTCTCTTCCAACCCCTTCCAGCTTGATATCTTCTCAAACTTAATATGCATCCTCTCTATGCCAATATCTAACTCATTGATGAAGATGTAGAACAGAACCGGTCCCAGAACAGACCCCTGTGGAACCCTACTTGTTCGCATGACTGTGAACCGTTAATAACTACTCTCTGAGAATGGTTGTCCAGCCAGTTATGCACCCACCCTATAGTAACCCTATCTAAGTTGTATTTGCGTAGTTTATTGATAAGAACATAATGTGAGAGCATATTAAATGCCTTCCTGAAGTCTACTTATGCCACGTCCACCTCTTCTCCCTTATCCACTGTGACGTAGTGGGGGTAACTTGCTGGGGCTGTGGGCGACCTCTGCTGTCTGTACCACTTTCCAGCAAGACAGGGGCTGAGTCATTATGCAAAGAGGGTCTCTCAACCTGTCTGACCAGCTACGCCCCAGGGAGAGAAAGAAAGGAAGGTGGAATGCTGCCCCTGGCTGGGGGGGCAGGGCTGGAAGAGAGTTAGGTTGGTTTCTGTCTGGGATCATGGAGGAAGCAGCCTAAGCAACAGGCTGGGGGTTTAGAAGCCGAACCCCCCCCCATATCAAGGGGGGCTGAGGCATCCTAGGCCTGCCCTGAAACCAGATTCCATCTGTGCTGTGCTGTATCCTGGGGAAGCAATAAACTCCCTCTGTTCTACTGGCTGGTGGAGTCTGTTCGTGCCATTTCGGGGGTGCAGGAGGCGGGGGAACCCCAATGCACCGTCACATCCACTAAGACTTGTTATCCTATCAAAGAAAGCTATCAGATTTGTTTGACATGATTTGTTCTTTACAAATCCATTATGGCTATTACCTATCACCTTATAATCTTCCAGGTATTTGCAGATGAATTCCTTAATTACCTGCTCTATTGTCTTTCCTGGCACAGAAGTTAAACTGACTGGTCTGTTTCCTGGGTTGCTCTTATTTCTCTTTTTATAGCTGGGCACTAGAGTTACCCTTTTCCAGTCTTCTGGAATCTCTCCCGACTTCCATCACTTTTCAAAGATGATTGCTAAAGGCTCAGATACCTCCTCTATCAGCTCCTTGAGTATTCTACAATGCATTTCATCAGGCACTCTATCATCAGACTTCTTGGTGAAGACTGAAACAAAGAAGTCATAAAGCACCTCTGCCATTTCCAAGTTCCCAGTCAATTGTTTCTTCCTCCTCACTGAGCAGTGGGCCTACCCTGTCCTTCATCGTCCTCTTGCTTCTATTATATTTACAGAACGTCTTCTTGTTCCCTTTATGTCTGTAGCTAGTTTGAGTTCTTTTTGTGCCTTTGCCTTTCTAATCTTGCTCCTGCTTCCATGTGTTGTTTGCTTATATTCATCCTTTGTCATTTGAAATGGTTTCCACTTTTTATATCAATCCTTTTTGATTTTTAGATCATGCAAGATTTCCAGATTAAGCCAAGGTGGTCTTTTGCAATACTTTCTATCCTTCCCATTCAGTGGAATAGCTTGCTTTTGGGCCCTTAATAATGTCCCTTTTAGAAACTGCCAAGTCTCATCAGTTGTTTTTCCTTTTAGTCTTGCTTCCCATGTGACCTTACCTACCAGCTCTCTGAGCTTACTAAAATCTGCCTTCCTGAAATCCATTGTCTCTATTTCTGTTCTGCCTTCCACCATTCCTTAGAATCATGAACTCTATGATTTCATGGTCACTTTCACCCAACCCGCCTTCCACTTCAAATTATCAACCAGTTCTTCCCTCTATGTTAAAATCAAATCTAGAAGAGCTCTCCCCCCCCCAGTAGCTTACTCAACTTTCAGAAATAAAAAATTGTCTCCAATGCAATCCAAGAACTTATTGGATAGTCTGTGCCCTGCTGTGTTATTTTCCCAGCTTATATCTGCATACCTTAAGTCCCCCATCACCACCAAATTCTGTGCTTTGGATGATGTTGTACCCTTTATGAAAGAGAAAGAAAGAAAGAAAGAAAGAAAGAAAGAAAGAAAGAAAGAAAGAAAGAAAGAAAGAAAGAAAGAAAGAAAGAAAGAAAGAAAGAAAGAAAGAAAGTTAAATAAATAGTTAAAGAAATCAAATTACAAAGACCAATTGCAAAGTTCTGGCTGCAGGTGTGTAGCAGAGATGCAACAATCTGCCAGCATCAGACAAGTCCCTGGGGTACATTCTCTGTTAGGATGGGTCATCAGACCTTCTGGCTTCAGCTGATAGCAAAGATGCCTCAGAGATGACTAGCAGGATTGAAGACAAATGGTGGAAACTGTAGGGCCCTTTTTATAACCATGCTTGTGTGTGGGTGGGGGCATGGGCTCCCCCTGTTCTCGCTGTGTAACAGTCGGTCCTAGGATGAGCAAGTCTCCTGCCCGTGCCTGACTCGGCCCTGAGGAGCCCTGGCTCCCCCGCTGGTGTGAACAGTCACAGCACAGCTCCTCGGATGTGGATTGGCACCACTTGAGGTGCACTGTCAGTCAAGTGCTGCTAACCACTTGACAAGCCCCCTCTTGCAATGGGCTGGCTGAGCTTGTTCCCCCCTCCCAGAAGCAAACGTCTGAAATGCGAGCAGAGCCAATACTCCCAACTTCACACCCAACAATGGTACAGGCCTGGGAGTTGTACAGACGAAGCAGCAAGGAACCTGCTTTTCATAGGCATGTACCATTTCTGGATGGGAGCTTTTGAGTTCCTTGGCCCACGTTGTACAAGACATGGTGCAGAGAGATCATGGTCATTGAAATGATGCTTTGTATGGTTCTACCATAATCCTACAACACCACACGCAGTACATCAGGCAAGCAACGTACCCTGAGGGGCTACAGCGGCCGCCCTTCTGAAACAGGAGCTTTCTGAAAGAAGGAGCTAAACGCTGCAACCACCCAAGCTGATTTCCATGCTGCTCTTGTCCTGCTTGCTTCCCAGGGTGCACACCCCACCTGGGACTGACCCCAGGGCACAGAGGCCAGCACTGCTCTGAAAGGAGCCCGGCAAGGACAGAGTGTGACGCAAATGCTTCGATAGACACCATCAGTAGCAGCCCCCCAGCCATAATAAATACCCCTCAGGTCCTGCCGGGACAGGCTGTGCCCAAGGTCGCCAGCCAATCTGTGGTAGAGCTGGGCTCGCCTCTTCCAGCTGGCAGCTCTGCTGACACTTTCTCAGCTGGCAGAAGTGGGATCTGCCCTGCCAAAATCAGGGGAGATCCCCTCACTGGAGAGTCCCTGGGACATAGCACCAGGCCCCTGTGCTATGGCAGGGGCCACAGGAGCAGGGCACGCGAGAGACAGAGCAAGGGATGAGCAGCCATCGGGTGGAGGGCTGTGTGCCTGGCTCGGGATACTTCCCTTCCTGCTGCCTCAGTTTCTCCACTGGCAAAAGAGGGTCATCCTGAGAGTAGGCGCAATAGTCTGTGAGGCACCTGTCAGTGGTGTCCATGTGTCACCAAGCTGGCAGCTCTATCATGCACCAAGTGCCTATTATAGCCGTCTTGTCCTCCCATGAGGGCCGGGGCATGGGATGCCATTGCCACCTTCAGTTCTGAACCTCCACCAGCCACAGTGTGCAAGTAAGGAGAGCATGGTGTGGGATTTCCACCCAGGGTTTTTACCCCTTTTAACCAAGCCCAGAGACTCTCAGCACATCTGTCTTCTACGTCCATCTCCACCTCAGTCTAGCTGAATTTATTTTTAATATATAAGGCAACACCCGCTCCTTCCCCCCACCATCCTTCCTGAGCAAGCTGCACCCTTCTGTACCAATATTCCTGTTGTGCGAATTATCCCATCCGGAGCCCGGGCCTCAGGGTTCCTCACCCCTGCAGTATTGGCTAATGCACGAATCTCCAAAGGTCCCAGGTACGATTCTGACTGCAGACGACCGGGGTCTGCCAGGGATACACCTGCACGTGATGGAATGAGAATCCTGGGACATGTGAGGGCCTAGAGAAACAGAGCAGGAACCACTGGGAGTGGCCTGACTCAGCGGGACATGGACATTCACCCCAGGATGCTGCGGGGGGTTTGCTCACCAGCCCCGTGAGTCCCTCATGGCCAGGGATGCACGTTCATTGCTCAGTCTGGAGGCTTTACGGGCTCAGGTTATTTTTCTCACCTACAATGTTAATTCTATGCTGTGCCCCAGCCCTGTGATGCACCCATCTATAGTGGCATTTCCGAGGGGCTGCCGTCACATCTGAATTTCTCCCCGGAGGGCTAAATTGCCCATGGATATGAACAGACAACACCTGCACTGAGCTCAGCACGAGCTTGCAGGGCTAATGGGCCCAGCTGACTCCTGGGACATGTTTGCAGGTTGCAAGGACAGAAGGGACCATTGGGAGCATCCCATCTGCATCCCGCAGGCCCGAGAACGCCCCCAGAATCATTCCCAGAGCAGATCCTTTGGAGCAGCGGTCTCCAGCCTTCTTAAGTGCAAGACCACTTTTACAACTTAAGACAAGCCAGGATCTACCCCAAACCCAAATCTCCTTGTCCCACCTCCATCCCTACCCCTTCTCCAAGGCCCCACCCTGCTCATTCTGTGCAGATGCGGGTACAGAGCTGGGGAGAAGGGGACACCCTGACATCAGTGGCCGCTCTCTTCTGCTGCCCCACCCTGTACAATAAACAGAAGCCCCCCGGGGGGCCTGCTTGAAAGCTGAGGCCAGGAGTAGCACAGCAGTCAGGGGGAAGGCAACTGAAGTGCTCTAGCTCCAGGCCAAACCAGTCAGGGTCTCCTGTCAGAGGCTGCAAGATCTACCACAAGATCCCAGTCTCCAGGCTGGTGACCAGTGCGTTAGAGAGACAGCCTTGAGCTAAACATTCCCAGAGACGAGGAATCGGCCATGACCCCTGGTAGATAGTTACGGTCACCAATTAACTCATGTGCCCTGATTTCCTGCCAGAATTTCTTTACTTTCAACCTCCAGCCACTGGATTGTGCAGCACACATTTGTGCTCAGCTGGGAGGCCTGTTACCTAATATTGTATCCCCTAAAGGTACCTACAGACTGTTACTAGCTCCCCCTCCCCCACCTTTGCTCAGGTAGTTAGACTATGGGCCTATCACAGCAAGGCAGGTGTTAATCTTATACTAAGTCCTGGGACTCCTCTCTGAACCTCCTCAATGTATCCACCTCCACCTGCGACCATGGGCACCAGAATAGGACACGGGATTGCAGCTGCAGTCAGACCTGTGCCAATGACAGAGACCAGATAACTTCTCTGCATCTCTCTGAGAGTCCCTGTGTTTGGGTCCCACCCACTGGACCCTTGTGGCCCTGCCTCCGGCTGTGGGGTTCCAGTTCCACTCTCGGGTGCAGCCTCCGTTCTAGCGCCTCCCACTGGCGGTGGAGACCTGAGCCCCAAACACCAACTCCCTGAGCCTGGCTTCAGCTCCCCTCCGCCAGATTCTGCCATTGTCTCAGCGCATCCCTCCCAGAGCTTCCCCTTGGGCGCCTTGTGTCCCCGTTTCACTCTTGCCACTCACATGATCCTTTCAGCAAACAGGCCAGGGCTTTGGAAAGGGTTTAGTAAAACAATTTGCCTACTTTACCCAGCACAGGCCTGCCTGCATTCATCCCCCTTCTGGGAACTGGCAGGGCCTCAGACCCCTCGGAGAGCTCCCATTGGCCCTAGCCTCACCGCTAATCATCTGTCATCATTAAATAAGCACAACGCCCCAGAGCTGCCCTGCCCTGGGCCCAGGAGTTCTCCCCTCCCCTCAGAAGGGCTCTAAATGGCTGTTTACAACTAACGCTGGTTAATTGTCTCAGAAGCCCAGGCATGGAGACAGGGGATTTGCCAGAGTGTCTCCAGCTCCAGACTCTTGCATCCAGACGCCGAGTCCCTCTTGGAGGTTGAGAAAACCCATCGGGATGCACAGAGCTGGGTTATAACCAGGGCCCAGCCCTGTGCCGGCTCTCAGAGCGGGACGCTGCTGCCGACGCTGGGCTGAGAGAGGTGCGGGACGCAGCTGCCTGAGGGGGTTCCCAGGGAAGACACGTCCCTCTCAGCACTCACAGGTACCAGCTCTGGCCGAGGGCTCCCCTGCCCCACAGCCCCAGGGCAGCGTGGGTGTGAGGGGCAGAGTCGGTCTGGGCCCTTTGCGCTCTGCAGAGCCACTGAACATCCCAGGCTCTGCCCAGGGGAGGATTCCCACCAAAATATCCTGGAGCAAAATGTGCATCAGGTGCCCCTCCCCCTCTGGCTGCTGCCTCCGCCCTGAGGTGGCTGCATCTCTGAGCACAGGGGCCCTCGGGGTGAGCAGGGGGAAGATGCTCGGTACCAAACCAGCCCTCAGGCCGGGCAGCACTTTGCTCAGGCCCCACTGGGGAAGCCCCCCCGGCAGCGAGAGCGGGTCAGAGTGCGGGGGCCAGCGGGGTGAGTGCCCAGACACTGCCCCTCCTGCATCACTTTGAACTGGCCCAACTCTGTGCTCCCGTGTCTCTGTGGCAAGGAGTTCCACAGGCCCAGCAGGGATCCTGGGAAAGGGTTTCCTCTGTCCGGCTGTGGGTCAGACTGTCCGTGGGGCTGGATGCACCTTGGCCCTGGCTGGGGGCACAGTGAGCACCTGCCTGCTCTGGTTTCATTATCGAGAGCTCCGGAGGGTTTGGGGTCAGGAGGAGCCATGACATCGTCCGTTCCGACCGCGCGTGTCCCCCTGTTACATCCGCCCCAGGCACCTCCCGCGGGGTGGGGAGCCGGCAGGTGGTGGGACTTTGTCAGCTGCGAGCCACGGAATTGGCCATATTATCTGTGGTAGGAATGTTTGGTTTAGTGGGGGGTTTTCAGTTCATATCCTATAAGAAGAGAATGTAGCCTGATATCGAGAGGAGAAAGGCAGTTAAAGGATGTAGACTTTTTCTTTGTTATTGTTCTATTGTTGCTGTTGTTGTATTTGGCGATACAGAGCCAGCATGGGAAGGGTTAACCAGTTGATCCATGCGAATCCTAGCGCAAGCGGCGGTGCCATGGCAGTTACAGGAGCTGTGACCCTGGGAGACCATTTTTTAAGACCAGCACGCCGAGGGGGAGCTTGGGAAATAGCATCACTCGGAGTGGCCGTGTCACAGCAGCATGCTGGAATTGGGCCTTAGAAGGATTTTTTAAAAAGACACTTTTGTAATGGGGACCCCACGGAGGCGCCCACAGGAATCACTTTGTGCAGTCGGAGGCCACTGGCGCCGGGCGCACGGCTCGCTTCGGGGGTTACATGACGTTCTGTTTGCACCCAGCCAGCTGTGGACGCACCCACGTGTGCCCCACGTTTCCTGTTTCCTTCAATTTCCTAACCCTGGTGAGTGGGCTTTCCCTACTGCTACTGGCACTCACATTTCACTGGGTATTTCGGGCGCTGTCCAGGCCGCTGCCCCTTTCTCTGCTCTGCCGTTGTGTGTTGTGTGACCACAATTGGCCCTTTCCCTGTTGCAATGAGGGGTTTGGTTTTCATCGAACCCTCTGCTGTGTGCAGTGGGGGGTGTTCGTCTAGCCGGTCCATGCTCTGCTCCTGAGCACGTCGCGGGGGGATACGGCACCACCCGCCAGGACGCTGCTGGGGACTGGGAACACTCAGGGAGATTAGAGGGGCCATTCAAACCCACGACTCCATAGTACCGGGGGTGTCGGCTTTCCCCGCAGTGACTGGCTCCCATCACCCCGGCCAGGGCGCTGGGAAAACGATTCTCGCCACCTTACGCGACTGCTCCTCGGAGTGGTTGGTTCTGTTCCCCGCCAGAGGAAAGAGCCAGCGCGGCGAAACACCACAGCACAGCAGCAGGGAGAGGCAGAAAACCATTGTTTAAAAGCCCACGATGAATCCCAGTGAGGAAAAGAGAGAGGGGCAAAACGCTGGGAATCGAGTGCGGAAAGGGGATTGGGAAGGGCAAAGAGGAACTGGAAGAACAACTAGCCAGAGACTGAAAACCTCACAGCAGCAATTGCGGGAGGTCCCTGCAGAGAAAGGAAATGAATTCTTTGCCTCAGGGCTCTCGGCTGGGGGCGGGAGGGAGATTCCCAAACCTGAGCCCTGCTTTTAGGGGTCAGATCTGAGGTGTCGTGTGAGCGGGTTCTGGAACAAATTGCTAACGGAGCAGTTGCATGTTCCCAGCACCGCAGGGCATTCACCCAGGAGTTCCGAAAGGAGCCAAATGTGAAATTGCAGAACTTCTACCTGCGGCCTGTACCCTCTCCTGTCACTCAGCGTCTGTCCCTAAGGGTGGGAAGGCAGCGAATGTGACGCCGATGTTCACAAAGGGCTTTAGGGGTGGGCCTGCCCATGCCAGGCTGGTAACAATAACTTCAGCACCGGGCAAACTGGATGAAACTATAGTAAACTACAGAATTGTCCGGCACAGAGATGGATGGAATTTGTTGGGGGAAACGTCTCATGTTCTTTTAAAGAGGAATCGTGTCTCACCAATCTGCTAGAGTTCTGTGACATGTGGACAAGGGGGATCCAGTGGCTCTAATGTACTTAGATTTCCAGAAAGCCTTTGACCAGGTCCCTCACCAAAGGCTCTCAAGTAAAGTAAATTGTCATGGGTGCACCCACTGCCCACAGGAATCACTTTGTGCAGTCGGAGGCCCACTGGCGCCGGGCGCACGGCTCGCTTCGGGGGTTACATGACGTTCTGTTTGCGCCCAGCCAGCTGTGGACGCACCCACGTGTGCCCCACGTTTCCTGTTTCCTTCAATTTCCTAACCCTGGTGAGTGGGCTTTCCCTACTGCTACTGGCACTCACATTTCACTGGGTATTTCGGGCGCTGTCCAGGCCGCTGCCCCTTACACCACCCGCCAGGTCGGTGCTGGGGACTGGGAACACTCAAGGAGATTAGAGGGGCCATTCAAACCCACGACTCCATAGTACCGGGGGTGTCGGCTTTCCCCGCAGTGACTGGCTCCCTGTCACCCCGGCCAGGGCGCTGGGAAAACGATTCTCGCCACCTTACGCGACTGCTCCTCGGAGTGGTTGGTTCTGTTCCCCGCCAGAGGAAAGAGCCAGCGCGGCGAAACACCACAGCACAGCAGCAGGGAGAGGCAGAAAACCATTGTTTAAAAGCCCACGATGGATCCCAGTGAGGAAAAGAGAGAGGCAAAACGCTGGGAAATCGAGTGCGGAAAGGGGATTGGGAAGGGCAAAGAGGAGCGAGAAGAACAACTAGCCAGAGACTGAAAACCTCACAGCAGCAATTGCGAGAGGTCCCTGCAGAGAAAGGAAATGAATTCTTTGCCTCAGGCTTCTGTGCTGGGGACGGGAGGGAGATTCCCAAACCTGAGCCCTGCTTTTAGGGGTCAGATCTGAGGACGTGTCCCAGATCGAGGTGTCGTGAGAGCAGGTTCTGGAACAAATTGATAACTGAGCAGCTGTCAGTTACTAGAATTCCAGGGCATTGGACTCCTGAGCTGTGAGACCCTGGGCGAGCTTGAACACAGCAAGGAATCTTACGAAAAGTGGAATCTTGGGCAGATGACCATGATCCATTGAAACGAAATGTGAACATGAATTGACCTCGTTCATTTGACCACATATTTTATTGCTTTTTCACATTTCTGTTGACTTATTTTAGATACTTTTTACCATTTTTACCACATTTTACATGGAATATAAAAAGCATTTCTTTACATTTGATGTTATTTGATTTTGCATTTTAATTTTTTTATGTGAGTAGTTAAAATATATATTTTTATTTATACCTGTAATTTAGAGGGGCTCATATATTTTTATATATCTCTATTTAAAGCAATATTTATTGAATTTAAAAGTCATAAACTGTTTTGTACCCCATGGGAGCCATTGGTTTTGAATTGTTAGGATTTTTGTTCTGTGAAGCCGTGACCAATAGAACACAGGACTACTGTCCAACAGCTTTGGCTGGCTTCCTTTGAACTCGTGCACAAACCTTTTCATTTTTACTCAAGCTTTGCTTTTTGTTTTTTAAACATACCGTCCCCAGCAGAAGTCTCTACTGAGCAAGGAGTGCAGTGCACAGCAAGCCGGTTCCAGGCGTTCTACGTCTGGCTGACACTGGCGGTACAAAGGCTCATGCGGGATGATTTTGGTGCGATCAAGCAGGGCTTCTCTCTTTGTCAAATGCACCCAGACCAAAAAGGGACAGGATTGAATTTCTAGCCCAGAACTTTAATCACGATGTGGGGCCACTTCTTGTCTTGTCCAGTAGCACTATAGTGGGTGAAATGTTATTTATTATAGAAAAGGGTTTGACCCCATTAGACGTCAGGACACGGTTTCTTGATATTCACTTTAAATCCATTACTTTTTGAAATTTTAATAAATTATTGACACTTTACATAGATTTTCACTTTTCTAATCCAGTTGCTGAGCTTAAACCTCATCATCTAAGAGTTACTGGAGATAGTTTTCCGTGGGGTAAATGGCAGTGTGTTCTGGGCAGTTCACAAGAAGACACTTTATCATGTGATAGGCCTTGTCAAGAGAATGTGCCAAGGCCAATTGCTGGTACCCAACTGACCTCTGCTCTGGTCAGATGCCAAAACCAGCGCTAACTGATTTCAGTTTTTTGCACTACTCTGCATAGGGCTTGTCTAACTGGGTTTTTCTTTCTCTTGCTGACAATTTAGGTTGAGAAGGGGTTTGCAGTTGTTGCCAGAAGCAGCCAGGGCCGGGTTCAATATCTAGGGTGGAGTGGCCAACCAGTTAGAGAGGAAGAGCCAAAATTGGGGTGGGTAGAGTGCAAAGAGCCATGTATTATGTACTTATATATACGGGGGGGGGGGGGTGTATGGGGATAGATAGATAGATAGATAGATAGATAGATAGATAGATAGATAGATAGATAGATAGATAGTGGGGCTATGCGGGGATAGAAAGAAAGAAAGAAAGAAAGAAAGAAAGAAAGAAAGAAAGAAAGAAAGAAAGAAAGAAAGAAAGAAAGAGGGGCTATGCGGGGATAGATAGATAGATAGATAGATAGATAGAGGGGGTGGGTGGGGATAGATAGACAACTAGATAGAGTACACAAAAATGTGATAAAAATAACATTACAGAACATTTCAGACAACCTCCTCCCCAAAAAAGTCTCCAGTGGCTTAAAAATTCACGGTCAGTCCATGGATCTTCAGAGAACTTGACAAGGAACAAACATCAAATTAAAAAAAACCCTTTAAGATACAATAATATTCTCACACTAAAAAAAGCATCCCCACCATGTATTTTAAATTTAACACAATTGCCCTATGATGTCCTGTGAGTTTTTTAAAATTAAGAACATAAGAACATAAGAACGGCCGGACTGGGTCAGACCAAAGGTCCATCTAGCCCAGTAGCCTGTCTACCCACAGTGGCCAGTGCCAGGTGCCCCAGAGGGGGCGGACTGAAGACAACAATGAAGAGATTTTTCTCCTGCCATCCTTCTCCAGCATCTGACAGAGGCCAGGGACACAATTCCTACCCCCTGGCTGATAGCCGTTTATGGACCTAACCTCCATGAATTTATCTAGCTTCTCTTTAAACTCTATTATAGTCCTAGCCTTCACAGCCTCCTCTGGCAAGGAGTTCCACAGGTTGACAACACGCTGTGTGAAGAAGAACTTTTGCTTATTAGTTTTAAACCTGCTCCCCATTAATTTCATTTGGTGTCCTCTAGTCCTTATATTATGGGAACTAATAAATAACTTTTCTTTATTCACCTGAATTAAGCTGAACTGAGAAATAATTTAGCACAATGTGAAGTGCCTGTTTCACTCCAGCTTGTTGAACTCTGGCATGGTTTCCTCATTTTTTTACTTATGAAGATGCTGGCTTTTTTATAATTCTAAAAATTCAGGTCTGTCCCAGACTGCAAATATGAGAGGCTCCAAAACAATAAGGGAGAGACTCATATCTCAGAATAATTGCTTCAGCCTGGCAAACAATAGCCTCTGAATTTTCTTTAAAGAAACACAGTGTCAGCTAGGAACATGCTGATTCTTTTTTTGCCCTGGAATTTAAATATGACGTCTGTGTTGGCTGCCTTATTCTGCGTCCATGAAGACTTGGAGTTTAAGGTGCTCTGGCCCCCTTAATGATCCCCTTCTCCCCCAGAGCCAGGCACCCCCCCGCTCTAATCCGATCCCCCTCCCCCAGAGCCTGGCACCTCCTGCCCTGCTCTAAGCTAGTGCCTGGGTCCTGGAGCTAACGGCCCTGGTATGTGTACTCAGAGCGGCCGGCCGTGAGCAGTCTGGGTGCGTGGCTCAGAAGCAGCAGGCGCTGCATTTCCTTATTCAGAGAGTTGCATGTGGCCCGAGAGCTGTCCATCCCACACAGAGCTGGCTCCACCCCCACCCGGTGACCTGGGACATACACACCCAGCCCTGGGCACCTTTGGGAGGCCCTGCCCCCCACGCTCATGCAGAGCCTCAGCGTAGAAAAGAAACTTTTAATACAAAGGGTGGGGGAGGGACGTGGCGTTAATAAGGGAAAACACCCGAGTTCAGGACCAAACCTCGAGTGAACGTCCAGGCTCCAACAGGCTGGGCAAGGCCCTTTGCCTGGCAGGTTCCTACGTCCAGCAGCATGAATGCCCCTTCACGTGCCCAGCCCCTCCCTGCCCCCACTCACAGTCGCTGCCCTTGGCCAGAGCAGACCCAGAGTTCAGAGGCGCCATCCGCCTGCTTGCTGCTGCTGCCCTGCTGGCCCCTCCTCCTGCCCCTCCATCGCTGCCCTCCCGCCCCTCCATCGCCGCCCTGCTGGCCCCTCCTCCTGCCCCTCCATCGCTGCCCTCCTGCCCCTCCATCGCCGCCCTGCTGGCCCCTCCTCCTGCCCCTCCATCGCTGCCCTCCCGCCCCTCCATCGCCGCCCTGCTGGTCCCTCCTCCTGCCCTTCTTACTGCCTGCCTGGGGATTGCGTGGAGCTGCTGTCAGTCACGCCCTGGCCCTTTGGCTGAGCTGTGTCCCTCTGGGATGATTCCCCAGCACAGGCCTGGGCAAGGTGTGGGATTTTTCCACTTCAGATTTTGAGCAGCCACATAACTGGGGAGCTGCCCCCAGCCTGGACTCACCAGCCTGGCTTTCATTGCATTAAGGAGCTGTGTTGGGTGGAGGGTACTGTCCTTCCTCAGACCTCCCAGCATTCAGTAACTAAACTGCCTGTAAAGGGTTAGACCCAGATTAATGGGTATCCGGGAAGTGTTGGCAGGGAGCCAGCAGAGCCAATGGGAAGAGAGGGAAAGATTAAAAAAAAACCAAATTTTGCCTGTTTCAGTTTCCTTTTGTGTGTGAGTTTAGAATGGGAGCCAGGGAGAGAGAGAGAGAGGTGGCCTGAACTAGGAATAAAGCCTCAGATTTTTAGTGCTATCCATGCCTGAGGAAGGACTGAACCCTGGAACAAAGGATACGTAAGTGAACAGAGAATGTTTAGTTAGACACAGTCTGGTTAGTTTCTTTGTTTTTAGTTTAGACAAACTCTCTGCTAAACCCCATGTACTGTAAGTGAAACTCAGTGCCACGGAAGCTGTTCCCTGGGCGTTAACCTTTGTTTGGTGGCTCTGTAACTCCCAGGACCAAGTACACATCACCAGATGTATCATCTTTGTCTTGTGAATACAATCATCCTTTTAAGACTGTGATCTGACACCTGTGTCCTAAGAAAAAGCCGGAGGTTCTGAGGGCCCGGGCCTGAGACTGAAGTTCCGCTGTTAAGAAATTACAGTTTGTTTCCAAGCTCTCTCCCAAAGGAGGGTTACCGAGCTTGGGATTATCCCATTGGAAAAATGTCCTGAATTTGTTTTCTGGCTTTGAAAGGGGCTTTTGCATTTGGGTGGTGGCAGTGAATCACTGATAGTCGAGTCCAGGGAGTCTGTGACATTGGCGAGGTTTTTAAGCAGAAGCCTTTAGGGGCAGGGCATTTTAAAGTCTCTTGCAGGCCCCCATCTTCTGCAGTTGAAGTGCAGAGTGGGGACACTGACCAGTACCCAGCCTTGTGTTTCCTGCTAGTGCCTATTGAGGTTTCCTGCAGCAGGACAGGTAGGAGTTAGTGATGGGGAGAGCACCACACGTCCTGGAATTGGGATTCGTGTGGCCAATTTCTCATAATTCGTTTGTCTGACTAACAAAACTCAGGGTACGTCTAAACTACATGGCTCCATCGACGGAGCCATGTAGATTTGTTTGTTTGGCAAAGTCAAATGAAGCCACGATTTAAAGTCATTTAAGTCATTTGCCTTTGCCTATGTGTCTAATCTACATGCCTTTGCCGACAGAGGCATGTAGTCTAGACACAGCCTCAATGTGTGAAAAGAGACCAATTTCCTTCCACTATGAGAACAGCCTCAAGCTGTGCATGTCGTGTCTCACAATCCCATTGTCTCTCCTTCCAGGCACTTTTACTGCGACCCTCACCCTAGGGCCTGGGCACATAGAGGAACTGAAGGGAAGTCTCCATTCTGCCTTGAAGTTGGAGAACTTCTTCCCTGCTCCATGTCACATTCCAACACCACTGTCTTCGCCAACCCCTCCACCTTCATCCTGCTGGGCATTCCTGGCCTGGAGAGAGCCCAAATCTGGGTCTCCATCCCCTTCTGCACCATGTACGCCATAGCCCTCTTGGGGAACTTTGCCATCCTGTTCATTGTGAAGATAGAGCCGAGCCTCCACGAGCCCATGTACTATTTCCTTTGCATGCTGGCCGCCACTGACCTGTTCCTTACTACGTCTGTCCTTCCCAAAATGCTGAGCATCTTCTGGTTCAATTCCAGGGAGATCGATTTCAATTGCTGCTTCGTCCAGATGTTCTTCATTTATGGCATCTTCACAATGGAGTCTGGGATCTTCGTGGCCATGGCTGTGGATCGTTACGTGGCCATTTCCAATCCCCTAAGATATTCTGCCATCATGACAGACCCAGTTTTGGTCAAGAGCGCCCTGGTTGTCGTACTGCGCGGCATCATACTTGTCCTCCCCATGGTCCTTCTGGCAAGGCAGTGGCCATATTGCAGAACCAACATTGTTGCCTATACACAGTGTGGGCACATGAACGTGGTGAGTCTGGCTTGTGCTGACACCCACATCAGTAGTCACTTTGGCCTGTTTTTGATAATCTGTGTGCATGGCGTGGATGTGTTCTTTATCGCTGTGTCCTATGGCCAGATCCTCAGGGCCATCTTCCGCCTCCCCACAAAGGACGCCCGGCTCAAGACTTTTGGGACCTGCGGCCCCACCTCTGTGCCATTGCACTATTTTATGTCCCAAGTCTGTTCTCATCCCTCGTTTTCCGTTACGTCCAGAATGTGCCTCTGTATGTCAATGTTCTCATGTCCAGCCTGCATCTCTTGCTGCCCCCCATGCTAAACCCCATCATCTATGGGGTGAGAACCAAACAGATCCGGGACAGGCTGCTCCAGCTAATTACACGTAAAGGCTCCTAATGTTTGGTCCTGGGGCTCTGGCTCTCGGAGGGAGCTCTGTGGGGCGAGCAGCTCATATGACTCTTGAAGCTTCTGGCCAGTCAGAGACCTTAAACCCTGTTGCTGCCCTCACTGCTGTGTCAGGGGGAGACCCTGGGGATGGGTCTGGGCACAGCTCTCAGACGCATCGGGCCAGCACCTTGCTCATTGCAGGAGTCTGGACACCTGCAGCCCAGCCATCTACTCCGCCTCTCTGTTTCCTACCTATCGTCCCAGGATCACCGAGGTGGGCTTCCTCTACTCCTGGGCAGTGACAGGAGATGCTATGAGGACACAGTGCTGGGCCTCACATGCCAAACAAGGGCAGAGAGGGAAGCCGTATAGAAGCAGCAGAGGGTAGGGAACATGTTTGTGTGGCAGGTGGGTGAGGCTCTGCAGACACACCCTTAGATCCCTTTCTGCAGGACTCCTTCCTAGACAGTCACTTCCCATTCTGTGTGTGTGAAACTGATTGTTCCTTCCTAAGTGGGGCACTTTGCATTTGTCCTTATTAAAGTTCATTCTGTTTACCTCAGACCATTTCTCTAGTTTGTCCAGATCAGTTTGAATTTTCACCCCCTCCTCCAAAGCACTTGCAACCCCTCCCATCTTGGGATCATCTGCAGACTTAAAAAGTGTCCTCTCTATGTCAATATCTAACTCACTGATGAAGATATTGAACAGTACGGGTCCCAAAACAGATCCCTGCAGAACCCCACTTGTTATGCCCTTTCAGCATGACTGGGAACTGTTAATAACTACTCTCTGAGGCTATGTTCACACACTGAGTTTTGCTGGAAGAGGCAAAGCAAATAAAACGTGGATTAGCATTTTCTCACACTTCATTTGCATAATCTCTTCCAATGTGTTTTTGAGCAAGGGGCTTTTGCACAAAAGCAAGCAGTGTGGACATTTCCTTTTTGAAAACCCCCCTTTTCACAAGATCGTTATACCTCCTTTTTTGAGGCGTAAGGATCTTGCACAAAAGTGGGTTTTTGTGCAAAAAGGAAACATCCACACTACTTGTTTTTGTACAGGGGGCAAGGGATGCCATTGCCAGCTTCAGTTCTGCACCTCCACCAGCCACAGTGTGCAAGTAAGGAGAGCATGGTGTGGGATTTCCACCCAGGGTTTTACCCCTTTTAACCAAGCCCAGAGACTCTCAGCACATCTGTCTTCTACGTCCATCTCCACCTCAGTCTAGCTGAATTTATTTTTAATATATAAGGCAACACCCGCTCCTTCCCCCCACCATCCTTCCTGAGCAAGCTGCACCCTTCTGTACCAATATTCCTGTTGTGCGTATTATCCCATCCGGAGCCCGGGCCTCAGGGTTCCTCACCCCTGCAGTATTGGCTAATGCACGAATCTCCAAAGGTCCCAGGTACGATTCTGGCTGCAGACGACCGGGGTCTGCCAGGGATACACCTGCACGTGATAGAATGAGAATCCTGGGACATGTGAGGGCCTAGAGAAACAGAGCAGGAACCACTGGGAGTGGCCTGACTCAGTGGCACATGGACATTCACCCCAGGACGCTGCGGGGGGTTTGCTCACCAGCCCCGTGAGTCCCTCATGGCCAGGGATGCACGTTCATTGCTCAGTCTGGAGGCTTTACGGGCTCAGGTTATTTTTCTCACCTACAATGATAATTCTATGCCGTGCCCCAGCCCTGTGATGCACCCATCTATAGTGGCATTTCCGAGGGGCTGTCGTCACATCTGAATTTCTCCCCGGAGGGCTAAATTGCCCATGGATATGAACAGACAACACCTGCACTGAGCTCAGCACGAGCTTGCAGGGCTAATGGGCCCAGCTGACTCCTGGGACATGTTTGCAGGATGCAAGGACAGAAGGGACCATTGGAAGCATCCCTTCTGCATCCCGCAGGCCCGAGAACGCCCCCAGAATCATTCCCAGAGCAGATCCTTTGGAGCAGCAGTCTCCAGCCTTCTTAAGTGCAAGACCACTTTTACAACTTAAGACAAGCCAGGATCTACCCCAAACCCAAATCTCCGTGTCCCACCTCCTTCCCTAGCCCTTCTCCAAGGCCCCACCCTGCTCATTCTGTGCAGATGCGAGTAGAGAGCTGGGGAGAAGGGGACACCCTGACATCAGTGGCCCCTCTCTTCTGCTGCCCCACCCTGTACAGCAAACAGAAGCCCCCAGGGGGCCTGCTGCAAAGCTGAGGCAGTCAGGGGGAAGGCAACTGAAGTGCTCTAGCTCCAGGCCAAACCAGTCAGGGTCTCCTGTCCGAGGCTGCAAGATCTACCACAAGATCCCAGTCTCCAGGCTGGTGACCAGTGCGTTAGAGAGACAGCCTTGAGCTAAACATTCCCAGAGACGAGGAATCGGCCATGACCCCTGGTAGATAGTTACAGTCACCAATGAACTCATGTGCCCTGATTTCCTGCCAGAATTTCTTTACTTTCAGCCTCCAGCCACTGGCTTGTGCAGCACACCTGTGTGCTCAGCTGGGAGGCCTGTTACCTAATATTGTATCCCCTAAAGGTACCTACAGACTGTTACTAGCTCCCCCTCCCCCACCTTTGCTCAGGTAGTTAGACTATGGGCCTATCACAGCAAGGCAGGTGTTAATCTTATACTAAGTCCTGGGACTCCTCTCTGAGCCTCCCCAATGTCCCCGCCTCCACCTGCGACCATGGATACCAGAATAGGACACGGGATTCCAGCTGCAGTCACAGCCGTGCCAATGACAGAGACCCAATCACTGCTCTGCGTGTCCCTGGGAGCCCCTGTGTTCGGTCCCACCCACCGGACCCTTGTGGGGCTGAGTCTGAGCAGGGATCCGGCCCTGCCTCCGGCTGGGGGGTTCCAGCTCCGCTCTCGGGAGCAGCCTCCGTTCCAGCCCCTCCCACTGGGAGTGGAGACCTGAGCCCCAAATGCCAAATCCCTGAGCCTGGCTTCAGCTCCCCTCCCCTCCCCCAGACTCTGCCATTGCCTCAGCGCATCCCTCCCAGAGCTGCCCCTTGGGCGCCCCACGATTCCCGATTCGCTCTTGCGGGTCACATGGTCATTACAGCAAACAGACCGGGGCTCTGGAAAGGGTTTAATAAAATAATTCATCTTCTTTACCCAGGGCAGGCGATACCGAGATCCAGGAAACACAACAGCCCCTGCGCCCCATTGCCCACCTCTGTGACCTACCGCCCTAGGCCAGAGCTCGGAATTCGGCCAGAGCCCTCTAAGGTGTCCAGGGGCCTCCTCCTGCAAGTCCTGGCTTCTCCCCCAGCCAGAGTCTGTCCCTGCTGCACCCACAGCCCTTCCCCAGAGTCCCCTCAGCGGCCCTCGGGCCTCTCTCCTGCCCCAGCGTCTTCTGGCTCCTCCGGTCACTGTGGTTTTGAAGGGCTGGACCAACCCTCCTCCTTCTGTGCCCTCTTCTAGGGAGGTACCGTCCCTCCCACCCTGCCCCTCTGCAGAGACCCTGGAGGAAGCTGGTTTGATCTCGACTGCAGTGACTCCTTTCTCGTGTCGGCTGAGAGCTCACTAATTGCTGGGAGTCGTTAATGTGCAGCCTGTTCATAGACAGATGCCCCACCCCAGCCTCTGGCCTCGGGGCGCAAGGCGAGTGAGTGAAGGGTGCTGGAAAAGCCCAAAGACATGAGGTACCGATGGTTCACGCACCCCAACGCGAGTCACTGGGGCTCACTCCTGTCTGCTTGTACCCGGACAGTCTGGGGTTTGGTGTCGCTGTCCAGGTGCCTCTTACAGTTGCCAGGCACCCTGTTTCCAACCAGACAGTCTGTTCAAAGGATATCTGGCAGACTCCAGGTGCTGAGAGGTGGAGGGAGGGTCCAGTTCATTAGCCCACCTCAGCCCAGCTCATCCAGGGCTGGAGTTGAGAGGTGCCCCCTGTGGAGGGCAGTGAGGTGGAAATGACCCAGTGAGGGAGGGGTGGGGAGGAGAGGAGTGAGTGACAGTGGAGGGTCCGTGAGGGAAGAGGTGGTGAAGGGGACTCATCCTTAATTGACAAGGGTCAGTAGTTAGTGGGGAAATAAGGCAGGGATGAGGCTTTTGGAGAAGAGACATAGCATGGGGCCGCAGGGGTCCAGGTAATAACAATTAGAAAGGGGACAACGATGGGTCACTGATAGAGTAACCTTTGGCCAGGAAAGGGTTGAGTGTCTCTTTGATCATCCAGTCAGTGTTTCACGGAAGAGGGCCCAGAACCAGGTCATTAGCCATCTCTGCATGGAGCTGGGTCTGCGAGCCAGGGCTCCAGGAGAAAACCTTACGTCCCTTTCTGTGCTAAGACTCGGAGCAGCCTGACCTGGATCTCTTTGATCCTCACCCCATAGATGATGGGATGTAGCATGGGGGGCACCAGGAGGTACGCATTGGCAATGATAATATGGACGTGTGGGGGCACATTGTGACCAAACCGGTGTGTGAGGAAGGAGAAGAAAGCGGGGATGTAAGAGGCTAAAATGGCACACAGGTGGGAGCTGCAGGTCACAAAAGTCTTGATTCGGGCATCCTTGGTTGGGAGGCGGAAGATGGCCCTGAGGATCTGGGTGTAGGACATGGCAATGAAAGACACATCCAGACCCATCACAAAGAATGCCAGAAAGAGCCCATAGTAACTACTGACGCGGACGTCAGCACAGGCCAGCTTAACTACGGCGATGTGCTCGCAGTACGTGTGGGGGATGATGTTGGTTCTGCAATATGGCCACTGCAAAGCCAGGAATGTATAAGGGAGTATGATGAGGGCACCACGCAGCACCAGGGCAAGGCCCATCTTGGCCACCACAGGCTTTGTCAGGATGGTGGAATGTCTCAAGGGATCACAGATGGCCACGTAGCGATCCACAGCCATGGCCACTAAGATCCCTGACTCCATCACTGAGAAGGAATGAATGAAGAACATCTGGGTGAGGCAGGCATTGAAATGTATCTCCCAGGCATTGAACCAGAAGATTGCCAAAGTTTTGGGCAGGGTGGATGTGCACAGGGCCAGGTCACTGACGGCCAGCATGCAGAGGAAATAGTACATGGGCTCATGGAGTCTTGCATCTGTCTTCACAATAACGAGGATGGTGAAGTTCCCCAAAAGGGCAGTAGTGTAGATGATGCAGAAGGGGATGGAGATCCAGACGTGGGCCCCCTCTAGGCCAGGGATGCCCAGCAGGATGAAGGTGGAGGGGTTGGTGAAGTGGGTTGTGTTGGGCTCTGACATGGATTCAGGGAGAAGGTGTCCGACTGTAAGGCAGAACGGGGTCTCCTGCACGTACGGCGCATTCCCCGACTTCTTGCAGGTGCCCAAGATCTCGGGTGACAGCCGCAGCACAAACTCCTGGATGGAGAGAGAGACAATGCGAAGAGGAGGCACGACAAGCGCTGTGGGAGGCTGCTGTGGTGGTGAAGCAGACAGGGGGCTCTTTACAAACGAAAGAATGAGCGTTTCCTTCTACAGAGACATCAGACATGACCAACTGGGCAGTGAATGCCAGTTCCATCGCTGAGGGTGCTCCTGGTGCCAGTGTTTCGTACACGTTGCGGTGTGTGAAACCTCTTTAGTCCTGTCCCCCCCCTCGGAAACACGCCTGTGGACACTGGCTACGTCTCTTTGTTAGCCCACAGAACACTGGGCCTAGGGCAGTTATGCTAAGACAGACCGAGAAGAGTCCAGCAAAGGGTTCTGGGTCGTCCCTGAACAAAATTTGAGACATGAGTTGAGCAAGGCCGTATTTCAAATTCCTGCCTAAGCAACAAAAAATGAGATAAGTGAACAGCTGCGTTTTCGTGCTTGCTGAGCTGAACAGCTTGCTTAAGAAACTGATAAGAAAACTCCCTGTCTCCTCGTTGGCTGGTACTTGCCTTCTGTCTTAATACGAAAGTTGCTGATGTCTCAAGGCCACCTTGTAGAGTTGGCAAGGTCTGCATGCATGCTTGAGTGTCTAACTAACAAAGGAGGGTGGGTTGCTTCAGTGAACAGTCGATGACACGACGGAACTGTTTATAGAACCCCACTTGCTATAGGAATCGGGGCTGGTTCTCAGTGGCGACGGGCTGCTCTCTACTGTCGTGTGCACTCTTCAATGAAGAGTTTTGTGATTAGACCTTGCTGGTGTTGCCTGTCTCTTTGCGGTCAGACAATGAACTGAAGCCGTCTGGGTTCAAGTACCCGACATCTTTGTTCCTTACTGCAATGAAACGCAGGTTAGAGAGCCCCATTCGCCCTGTTGCTCAGTATCTGAGCAGGGAAAGATGACTCTCTGCCCACACCTGTGCTGGAGGGGGGCAGGGGACATCCCAAGACAGTCAAGGTAAACACCTGCTGCCATTGAAAGCCGGGCCACAGAAATGGCTGCTCATTCCCAGCAGTGGCCAAACCAAGGACCATGTTGTGATGGGAGGGAGAAGAGCCTGAGCTCAGGTTTGTCCCTCCCCCCAGCTGTCTAAGGGACTCAGCAGAGGAAATGGCAGTTTCCAAGACATGAAATGAAAATGGGGGACGATGCCGTTGAGGAAAAATCTTTGGCTTCTGAGCTGAGAGGAGACAAGGAGGCATGTGACAGACGAGAGTGAAATGAAGAACGAAAGGGAACGTTCAAATGGATAGAGCACCTGCAAACCCAGCAATAGAGACAGTGATTACTCCGGAACGGCTAATTCTCCAGTGTACACCCCACATAAAAACCAGGAAGAGAACCAAAACAGAGCCACCGTGGCACAACAACCAGGTAAAAGGAGCAGCGAGAGATAAAAACCCGTCTTTTAAAAAGTGAAAGTCAAATCCTAGTGAGGGAAATAGAAAGGAACATAAAAGTTGTCAAATTAAGTGTAAAAGTACAATAAGAAAAGCCAAAAAGGAATGTGAAGAGCAGCTAGCCAAAAACTCAAAAAGTAAAAGTACATCAGAAGCAGGAAGTTGGCCAAGCCTCATTTGCATATCTAATGAGCCACCACTTTTTTCAGAAGAGGCTCTTGCGCGAGAAGGAGCGTCGACACTGCCCCTTCTTGCGCAGGAAAAACCCTCTTGCGCAATGCCATTCTTCCTGAAAAGTCATAGGTGTTACGGCGTTGCACAAGAGGGTTTCTCTTGCACAAGAAGGGGCAGTGAAGACGCTCCTTGCACAAGAGCCTCTTCTGAAAAAAGTGGTGGCTCAATAGGTATGCAAATGAGGCTCGGTGATATTCCATGCTTAGCCTCATTTGTATATTACTCGTGCAAGAAGCCGCGAGTGTAGACAAAGCCTTAATGTCAGTACTGGGCAAATTAGGCTGTGGGGCGCGGCAGGGCTGGAGGAGCTGGGGGTGCCGTGGGGCAGAGAGGAGGCTGTGGGGCATGGCAGGGGTGGAGGAGCTGGGGCTGCCATGGGGCAGAGAGGAGGTTGTGGTGTGACAAGCCTGGAGGAGCTGGGGGTGCCATGGGACAGAGGAGGCTGTGGGGCGTGACAGGCCTGGAGGAGCAGGGGGTGCCATGGGGCAGAGAGGAGGCTGTGGGGCAGGGCAGGGCTGGAGGAGCTGGGGCTGCCATGGGGCAGAGAGGAGGCTGTGGGGCAGGGCAGGACTGGAGGAGCTGGGGTGCCGTGGGGCAGACAGGAGGCTGTGGGGTGGGACAGGGGGTCTCACACACATGAGGGGCTGCCGGAGGGAAGTGGGGGGAGCTGCTCTCTCCTGCTGCCGGGCAGGGCGGGGCAGGGGGTCTCACACACATGAGGGGCTGCCGGAGGGAAGCGGGGGGAGCTGCTCTCTCCTGCTGCCGGGCAGGGCGGGGCAGGGGGGATCTCACACACATGAGGGGCTGCCGGAGGGAAGCGGGGGGAGCTGCTCTCTCCTGCTGCCGGGCAGGGCAGGGCAGGGGGGATCTCACACACATGAGGGGCTGCCGGAGGGAAGCGGGGGGAGCTGCTCTCTCCTGCTGCCGGGCAGGGCAGGGCAGGGGGTCTCACACACGTGAGGGGCTGCCGGAGGGAAGCGGGGGGAGCTGCTCTCTCCTGCTGCCAGGCAGGGCGGGGCAGGGGGGATCTCACACACATGAGGGGCTGCCGGAGGGAAGCGGGGGGAGCTGCTCTCTCCTGCTGCCGGGCAGGGCGGGGCAGGGGGGATCTCACACACATGAGGGGCTGCCGGAGGGAAGCGGGGGGAGCTGCTCTCTCCTGCTGCCGGGCAGGGCAGGGCAGGGGTCTCCCTGCAGCGGGGCAGGTGCAGAGGGAATCTCAGGAAACGCTTCCTGCATGTGGAACAGGAGCCCCTGGAGCAGCTGCCGGGGCCATGGAAGCCCCTTGGCTGGAGGCTTCCCAGGGCTGCAGGGGCCATCCCTCGGGGTGGGGCAGAGCCAATCTTGCACCATGGCAGGGACAGAGCAGCGCACAGGTGTGGGCCTGTGTCCCTGGGACTGTACAACATGGAACCCCAGAGTGGAGCCAGGCCCAGCCACACACATGCCCAGGGGCTCAGGGCAGGGGGGCTGGTGACATTTCATGGCCCCTGGTCTCCAGGAGGTTGGACTGGGTGGCCCGATGGCCCCTTCTGAGCTCAGACCCTACAGATCTCTCCAGAGCCAGTCGCTCAGGCCTGGACAATTCTGGGTCTTACGGCACAGACAAGAGAACAGTCAATCGCCCTGAGCATCTGAACACACAGCGCTGAGCAACGACAGCTGTTTGCGTGGCACTGGCTGGGCCTGGGGAACTCCTGGTCACAGAGCGTGCAGGAGCAAAGAGCTGAGCCCAAGGGGATTGACACAGGAATTGACCGGAGGGGGGTGTTCCCACTCTTAGTTCAGTCTGTTTCACACCGTTAAATAAAAGACCTTGTTCTCACTGCTCGTAAGTTGCCGGGATGGCTTATTCTCTCTCTGCAGCAGGAGAGAGCAGCTTTCTCCATCGGCTCTATGGCAGCCCGTCAAGTGTTTCACTGACTAACACCGTTCACCTCCGCGCAAGCCCTGTGTGACTGAAATGCAGCCACTTTAGCCCTGGAGCCCACGAGACAGAGCAGCCGGGAGCAACAGCTACAAGGGACAATTTGGCCGAGAGTCCAGGAGCAAACTCATCCCTCTGGGCAGGGCCTGGGATGTTCCGTGGCTCTGCAGAGTGCAAGGGGCCCCAGACCGACTCTGCCCCTCACACCCAGGCTGCCCTGGGGCTGGGGGGCAGGGGAGCCCTCGGCCAGAGCTGGTACCTGTGAGTGCTGAGCGGGACGTGTCTTCCCTGGGAACCCCCCTCAGGCAGCCGCGTCCCCACCTCTCTCAGTCCAGCGTCTGCAGCAGCGTCCGGCGCCGAGAGCCGGCACAGGGCTGGGCCCTGGTTATAACCCAGCTCTGTGCTGCACCACTGGGGTTCACTCAGCCTCTGGGGGAAAAGAAGAATCGAAATAGGCTGGAGACTACCCAGTCGGTGCTTCTGGGCTCTTTCTCCAGCTTTGGGAGCAAGCAGCAATTAAGGGCCCTTCCCAAAGGGAGCAGAGAACTCCTGGGCTCTGGGACAAATCCCAGAGGAATTGGTTGTTGTGCATGTTTGTGTATATTTGCATGTTCTGCATGTTCAGGCATGTTTGTGTATATTTCATAGTTCTAGTTGATTAGGAAACAAACTAGGGATGAAGGTTTCTCTCGACCGACACCCAGTGAATGCGCAGTTGGGATGGGTGGGCGGCAGACAGACAGAGCTATGCACTGATGACTGAGGGGAGACACAGACACTGTCTGCAGGCACACGGGGCTGTCCCTCGGGGACCAGAGATCAGTGACTGTCGCCAGTGACTATCCCCGCACTGGCCAGAGCCTTTCACCAAAGGAGTCTCCAAAACAGCCAGCAAGGGAAAGTCACTCAGAACATTTCCCCATTACACAGATGGGTAAACTGAGGCACAGGATGAGATGACTTGGAGAGGGTCGCACAGAGAATGATGGAGAGGACCCAAGAGTCTGTGTTATCAATGGACTAGGCCATTGGTTCTCTGGGGAGTGACTACAGAGCATGGAGAACAGGTCTGATGTGTTCACCGTGTGCTGTGTCACTGAGGAGACTCTCTGTAGCGTTAGTACCAGAGGGAGCTTTGTGAGCAGTGCAGATGTAAGGCGACCTGCCCTAGTATATTGCATTGCTGCAGTCCAGCCTGGGAACTGACAAAGGCCTGTGTCACTGAGGCCAGGCCATCGGTCCCCAGGATGGGATGGGGTCTCCTAGCGAACAGGAGATGGCAGAAAGCACGTAGATGCTGCCATGGGAGATGGCAGAAAGCATTACTCACAGGCGCTGCTAGGAGAGAGGTCAGCATCACCCACACATCCAAGAAAATGCCCCAATTACGGATGAATTGCCCAGTTGTGGGTGTGACCGTGGCTGCCAAGCCTTCAAAACCCTTTGCTCTGCCCATCAGCAGCGCCTCTGCCCCGCTTGGGATCTGCTTCAGCCAGCTGTTCCATGCAAGAAGGTTGGTGGTGACTGGATGCTTTATACAATGGAGACCAGGGAAAATGAGAATTCAGAGGCTAACATGGGGAAAGAACAAGTTCAAAATGATTTGGACACGTTTGAATGACTTCAAACCCCAGGGCCTGCGGAAATGCAGCCTAGAACACTCAAGGGGCTGACTGAGGAGATAGGCGAGCCAGGGGCTAGCATCTGAAAAGTCCTGGATGATGGGAGGTGTCAGGGCTGTTCCCCGCTCTGGCACTCCGAGTGCAGAAGGTGGGGCCTGCAAGAAAATCCTAATACCCAGATTTTGGGGAATCTCTGCCACCATCAAGTGATTTTATTCCCAATACCGGGGTGAACACTTGACCCCACCCCCAGGACACCCCAAGTTTTTGACCCAAAAGAGCTTGAAAAAGAAAAGAGAAAACCAAGCTGTGGTCTCTGGTCGCTGACCCCTCAGTCAGAGGCCTGCAGACGCCGGCAGACCTTCCAGGCTAGAAGAATCAAATCACCTTAAAAAGTGATTCTTATTACAAAACCAAAGAGAAACTTGCTAGCGCAGACTTGGTTGCTAGATGTCCCAGAGCAACTAAGGAAAACAAATTAAAACAGAGAAAACATCTGGGCACAGTGCTTGGATGGTAAATGGGGAGGGGAGGCAGAGATCCACACAGGGCAGTTCAAACCAAACCACCAAATAAAGAAAATCCCCTGATCACGACTAGATCCACGTTTCCTCTACTTACTTCCAATCTTTTCTTTATTCAGTCCACTGCCGTGCCCTGAATTCCTCAGCGGCATGGCCGTCCTGCCTGGGTTGAAATCATTTTGCCTCTCAACTCCTGGTTTCTCTCACCCACTCAAAGAAAGCCGGCAGGGAGCCTATATCCCATTCAAATTTCAATACCCTGTCTTGATTGGTTCTCCCGGCCCTCTGGCCAACACCTTTGCTAGCTACCGGAGTTTAACCTCTTAGTCACTGGATGCTGGTCAGCCTCCTCCTGTCCATTACAGAAGAGAGTTCGGAAGACTGTGAAAGGGCAAATCTAGTGCCCATCTACAAAAAGGGAAATAAGAACAACCAGGAAACGACAGACCAGTCAGTTTAACGTCTGTGCCAGGGAAGATGATGGAGCAGGTAATTACGAAATCCTTCGGCAAACATCTAGACGATGATAAGGTGACAAGGAGCAGTCAGCATGAATTTGTCAAGAAAAAATCACGTCCAACTAATCCCCTGGCTTTCTTTGACAGGGTAACGAGGCTGTAAGCAAGGAGGGAGGTGGTCCATGTGGTATATCTAGACGTTAATACAGCTGTTGACAACAGGCCTCACTGCCAAAGGCGCCTCCTGCTGGTCACTCATGGAATTAGCTCTTTGGTGCTGGAGCGCCCCCCTCTGGCTGGTTTCTCATCCACCGTTACTTGTTATTCTCGACCACTCTGTGCTAGGACCCACGTCCCTCCCAGACCGCGGCGTCCTCCCTCTGGGTACTGCCCTGCCACAGGGCTCCACACTCTGGGGTCCTCCCCTCAGGGAACCCCCAACTCCTTATGCCCCCCTCACCTCAGTGACCCACGGCCAGGCTTCATCTAGCCGCAACCTGCAGCCTGACACGGCCCCTCAGCATTGGCCAGGGGTGTAGACCTGCTGCTCTGGCTGGGTCCCTGCAGTCCTAGTACTCTCAGGCCTTGCTTCAGGCCCTGCAGCCTGGGAGAGAGGTCAGGCCAGAGCCCCCCCCAGCTCTGCTCTGCTCTGCGTTAGCTGTAGCACCTAGCAGCTAAGTCCCTCCTGCTCCACTGCTAGGGCAAGAGTGAGTCTGTCTCCGCCTTGCCAGGAGCCCTTATTTATACTGCCCTCAGCTGGGCCCTAATTGGCTAATTCCTGCCGTAGCTGCTGGCCTCAGAGCTCCAACACACCAGCCCTCTCCTGGGCTGGGCTTTAACCCCTTTATGATGGACCCTCCCCCCCAGCTTTAGAACATGGGCTGGTGGACACCGATAGCCACCTCAAAGGTGCTTTGGACAAACACTCTCTTGTACCTATCGCTCCTCATGTCCTAACCCGCTGGGTCTGTGTATCTTATTGTGGTGCATTGTTGTGTGTAAAGTTAGACATATGGGCTGCGTCTAGACTGGCATGATTTTCTGGAAATGCTTTTAATGGAAAAGTTTTCCGTTAAAAGCATTTTCGGAATAGAGCGTCTAGATTGACACGGACGCTTTGCTGCAAAAGCACTTTTTGCGGAAAAGCGTCTGTGCCAATCTAGACGCGCTTTTGCGCAAAAAAGCCCCGATCGCCATTTTCACAATCGGGGCTTTATGCGGAAAACAAATCTCAGCTGTCTACACTGGCCCTTTTGCATAAAAACTTTGCGCAAAAGGGACTTTTGCCGGAACGGGAGCAGCACAGTATTTCCGCAAGAAGCACTGATTTCTTACAGTGAGGAAATTCAAGCAGCTCTTGCAGAAATTCAAGCGGCCAGTGTAGACAGCTGGCAAGTTTTTCCGGAAAAGCGGCTGATTTTCTGGAAAAATTGGCCAGTCTAGACACAGCCAAGGGGTGTGGAATGCTTTGTGGTTTTAAATGTGAAATGAAAGCCATCCAGGGTGTTTCCAAGGCTGGGACACCTCAGTGTCTGGGCAATCATATGTAAATAGCCTTTTGTCCTTAAGTCTTAGCAGTGGTTGGTCCTAGGAAGTCACATGATCTTCCTAACTGGTAGGGACAGGCCAGGTAACTTCCCATGCAAAAGGGGGAATCTGTAAAACAATAGGGAACTAGAAGGTCTTTGTCTTTGTCTGGCTGGACACACCCCAGGGAAAGAACCCAAGATCCCAGGGTAAGGAAAAGCCCTGCTTTGGAAGGCTTTGCAACTTCTTTGGAGGATAGGGACATAATTCAAAATGACCTTAGCAAGTTAGAGAAATGGTCAGAGGTAAACAGGATGAGGTTTAATAAAGAGAAATGCAAAGTGCTCCACTTAGGAAGGAACAATCAGTTCCATACATACAAGATGGGAAGCGACTGTCTAGGAAGGAGCATGGCAGAAAGGGATCTAGGGGTCAGAGTGGACCACAAGTTGAATATGAGTCAACAGTGTGATGCTGTTGCAAAAAAAGCAAATATGATTCTAGGTTGTATCAACAGGTGTGTTGTAAGCAAAACTCGTGAAGTCATTCTGCCGCTCTACTCTGCACTAGTTAGGCCTCAGCTGGAGTACTGTGTCCAGTTCTGGGCGCCACATTTCAAGAAAGATGTGGAGAAATTGGAAAGGGTACAGGGAAGAGCGACAAGAATGATTAAAGGTTTAGAGAACATGACCTATGAAGCCAGGCTTCATGAACTGGGCTTGTTTAGTTTGGAAAAAAGAAGATTAAGGGGGGACATGATAGCGGTTTTCAAATATCTAAAAGGGTGTCACAAGGAGGAAGGAGAAAATTTGTTCCTCTTGGTTTCTGAGGACAGGACAAGGAGTAATGGGCTTAAAGTGCAGCAGGGGAGGTTTAGATTGGACATTAGGAAAAAATTCCTAACTGTCAGGGTGGTCAAATATTGGAATAAATTGCCAAGGGAGGTGGTGGAATCTCCCTCTCTGGAGATATTTAAGAACAGGTTAGATAGACATCTGTCAGGGATGGTGTAGACGGAGCTTGGTCCTGCCTTGAGGGCGGGGGGCTGGACTCGATGACCTCTCGAGGTCCCTTCCAGTCCTATGATTCTATGATTCTATGAGTCTTCTGTGACCTCACCCCATCACTCCCTTTAAGGGGCAGTGCAGAGCAGTCACCCCGTCAAAGCTTCTCATCAACAGATGAGGGAAGTGGCATTCCCAGAGAGCATCTCTCCGTACTCACAGTCTGGCTGTAAGGGCACACTGAGCGGGTTCCCAGCCACCTCGAAGGCATCGAGAGCATGCGAATGTGCGGAGGGCAGGGCTGTGCACACGCACAATGGGACATGACTACCTGGGAAGGGGTGTGATGCAAAGGGAGCGAGGCTCATTCCAGAGCATGTGCTAGATATGAGTCAACAGTGTGAAACTGTCGCAAACAGCAAATCTCACTCCGGGATGTATTAGCAGACATGTTCGGAGCAGGACAGAGTTAACTTCTGGCGAGGGAGGTTTAGGTTGGACATTAGGAAAAACTTCCTGCCTGCCAGGGTGGTCAGACACTGGAATAAGTTGCCTGGGGAGGTTGTGGAATCTCCATCCCTGGAGACATTGAAGAGCAGGTTGGACAGACACCTGTCAGGGATGGTGTAGAAGGTGTTTGGTCCTGCCGTGAGGGCAGGGGACTGGACTGGATGACTCTCAAGGTCCCTGCCAGTTCTAGACTCTGTAATTCCTGGGGACTTCCCTTTTCTAGGGGGTTCAAAGTCCTTCAGTGAAAGGGGCTGCCCCGTGTGTTGACAGTCACTGCTCTCTGATCACCTAGCAACAGCCCTGTGCATCTGCAGAAAGTGTTCGTGTCTCCCCGCTGGCATCTTTCTCCACGTCTCTGTCGACTGCCTACCCCTCCCGACGGGGCAATGACATGGGATGAAACCCTAGGGCGACCCAGGCAGAACGCACCCAGGTTCTCTCACTAATCAACTATAATTGTAAAATATAAACAAACGCGGAGCAGCCCAGAGCCCAGGAGTTCTCCTCGCCCTGTGGGACGGTCCATGCCGTGCTGTGGAAACGGCGCAATGGCAGACATGGGCAGAGAGACGGGATTTAGTGTCTCTAGTCTCCAGTCCTTTAGATGTTGGCTCGCCTAGAGGCTGAGCGAACCCCGCTGGGATTGCACTGAGCTATATAATAAACGGTGCCCGGCCCTGTGCCGGCTCTCGGCGCCGGACGCTGCTGCAGATGCTGGGCGGAGAGAGGTGGGGACGTGGCTGCCTGAGGGGGGTTCCAGGGAAGACACGTCCCTCTCAGCACTCACAGGTACCAGCTCTGGCCGAGGCTCCCCTACCCCACAGCCCCAGGGCAATGTAGGCGTGAGGGGATAGAGTCAGCCTGGGGTTCTTTCTGCTCTGCAGAGCCATGAAACACCCCAGGGCCCTTCCCATAGAGGATGAGTTTGCCAAAATGTCCCTTTGCTGGACACACCCTCCCACCATGGCTGATGGCGACACAGGGATCCTTGAGGAGGAGGGGCGTTAGCAGCTGTACAATACATGGCCCCATTCTAAGGCTGTGAGCAGTCGTCTGCTCAGACCCCACTGAGGGAAATCTCCCCCTGCGGTAAGAACGGCGCGAAGCCCTCAGGAGCCAGCGGCGTGTGAATGTACGAAGACCCTCATCTCCTCCTGCATCTCAGGTGCTGGGCTGGGGAGCTGTTACCAGCCTTTACTCTTCTCTCTAATCTTCATTGGAGAGCTCGGCTGCACTGGTGTCCCTGAGACATTCAAAAAGCAATTCAGGGGGAGGCAGACACCCAGGGTGGGAAATTCCCTCTCAAACACTTGGGTGCCCATATCAGCAACTAAAAACCAGGTCTCCTCAGTGAAGGCGTCAGGCAGCCTTAACTGAGGGCGATGCCACAATGGCCAGTCCATTTGTGAATCCCACTCAGCCACGCTCTTTGCTGCAGGAATGTCGGTGGCAAGGAGTTCCGCAGGCCAGAGAGGCAGTGTAAACACTCTTCTTTTCCTTGAACTAATCCCATGAACATTTTCCATTTTCCCCTGTGTCACCTTTTTTTCAAACTCTGTCTTTATTTTTGATAGTTGACATTTAACAGAGAACTTTCCGGAACTTGCCTTTTTGTTTGTGTGTTTGTCGGCTCTGCTTCTGTCTGACTGCAAACATCTGGTTGTGAACCAGCTGTGTGGGTGATCAGTCAGTTCTTACCTCTGGTGATCGGAACGACAGGTTCTACTGTCGATGGTGTTTAACACCCCCTGGACTGCTGATGGACTGCAAAGTGTTTCCTCTCTTTAAGCAAGATGAGAACTATTCCTAGAACATAGCTACTTTTTCTGCAACATTACCAGGTGTCCTTGTTCCCTCTAGAAACTGGACTCAAGTTTTCTAGAATTTCTCTTTTTTGGTAATATACTTGATAATCTTCTCTTTGAGATCGTAATTCTGATCTCTACAATCTCTGTTTTTTCCCTTTTCTCAGGTGCTGTGTATTGCTCCTCTTCCCATTTGATGCTTTCCCTTTGCCACTGAACCAGACTTTTAACAAAAGTTGTTCACTTTCTTGACTGGAATCCTGACTTTTTAGCTCTTTGGTGCCTTCTAATAAACCATCTTGTTAGTCTTGAAAGTGCTACACAGTCCTGTTTTTTGTTTCAGCTAGACTAGACTAACATGGCTACATCTCTATTACTATTCCCAGTTTTCAGTGCCAGTTTTCTGTCTCACTTTCCCCCGCTTTGGGGAATTGGCCCTTTTGAAGCACTAAATGTCTGGAGCTAGTACTGGCTGGGAACTCTTTTCTCCTTGGCCATGGGAATGCGATCAGTTCCATTCTTTAGTTTCCTCTCCTCTGCCATCTTCACCCTAGTTTCTCTCTTCTCTAAACTAAGCAGTCCCAGTCTTTCTGTCTGTCAACAAATAGCGACCTCCCACCATCTCATAGCCTGTCTCCCCCAGAAACCTCATTTCTGTCTGCTCTGTCCTTTGCAGAGACAGGGTGACCAAAGCAAAGCACAGATCTAGAGGAACATAAGCCCCATCTGATCCCTTGTGTATCCCAACACTGCCTCTGTTTTGGTCACTACAGCATATGAGAAGGTGTTTCCATGGTGTTGCTACGAGTGACACCCATTTATTTCCCTAATATCTGTTTCTTGTTGGTGCCTATTAAGGTTTCCCACACAAAGCTGTGTGGGGCTGATTGATGCCTGATGCTCCATCAAAATATATGACGGAGAATTTAATCCGAGGGTTCGGATGGGGGCCCCAAACCCCGACCAAATCAATTCCAGACACCCTTCTTAAGCAACCAGCTTTACTTAGGAATGCATTCCAGGGCAAAAACCTCCAGGATACTCAGGAAAAAGTTTCTGCAAAGTTTCTGCAACTGCCTAAACAAAAGGCAAGGTCTTTTGTACTATCTTACATGGGAATTACCCCTCTTTCACTGACCACTTACACTTGCATGCATACACAGGACATGCCCCTTTGCACCAAATTCCCTCCAATCATCATTTGTCCCCGCACAGTCCCTTTGCAGGCCTTACAACAGGTTCAAACCAGTTTCACCTGTCCCCTCCTTTTGTATACCTGTGTTCAGGCACGTACCTCTTTACAAAGACCAGACTTAACATCCAGGTCACAGCAGAGGTCATACTGACAACAAATTAAGTTTATCCTTCATATGCAATTAGCATTTGTGGGTCCGTTGTTCATAATTAATTTCTCTGCATCATGAAAATGACATTGTTTGTGTGAAGAGCGACCAGTCTGCTTTACCCACGAGAACAGCCTCTAGCAGTGGCTGCCACACCCCATACTAATGCTGTCTGTTCCTCTAGGCTTTCATACTGTGACATCACCTGAGAACCCTGGCACATGCCCAAAGTTGGGAGAAGACACGATACATCCAGCAAAAACTGTTTGGTCCCAGTGTTGGACTCCTTCTCTGCTACTCCATGTCTGACTCCAACAGAACCATCTTCACCAACCCCTCCACCTTCATCCTGCTGGGCATCCCTGGCCTGGAGTGGGCCCATGTCTGGATCTCCATCCCCTTCTGTGCCATGTACGTCATAACCATCTTGGGAAACGTCACCATCCTGTTCATTGTGAAGACGGAGCCGAGCCTCCATGAGCCCATGTACTATTTCCTCTGCATGCTGGCCGTCACCGACCTGGTCCTGTCCACGTCCACCCTGCCCAAAATGCTGAGCCTCTTCTGGTTCAATTCCCGGGAGATCGCATTCAGTGCCTGCCTCACCCAGCTGTACTTTGTTCACTGCTTCTCAGCGATTGAGTCTGGACTTTTCGTGGCCATGGCGTTGGATCGCTACGTGGCCATTTGCCATCCCCTGAGACATTCCACCATCCTGACTAACCCTGTGGTAGCCAAGATTGGCCTGGTTGTTGTGCTACGAGGTGCCATCCTCACACTGCCCTACCCCTTCCTGGCCAGGCAGTGGCCGTATTGCAGAACGAACATCATCCCCTACACACACTGCGAGCACATAGATGTGGTGAAACTGGCCTGCGCTGACATCCGCATCAGTAGCTACTATGGGCTCTTTGTGCTACTCTGTAGGATCGGTCTGGATGTGATTCTAATCACCCTGTCCTACATCCAGATCCTCAGGGCCATCTTCCGCCTCCCCACGAAGGACGCCCGGCTCAAGACTTTTGGGACCTGCAGCTCCCACCTCTGTGTCATCTTAGCCTTTTACATCCCCACTCTCTTCTCCTCCCTCTCGCAGAGATTTGGTCACAATTTGCCCCTCCATTTTCATGTTCTGCTAGCCAACGTGTACCTCCTGGTGCCCCCCATGCTGAACCCCATCATCTACGGGGTGAGGACCAAGCAGATCCGAAAGAGGCTGTTCTGACTCTACTCATAAAGTGAGGAAACTTTTCTGCTGGAGCTCTGGCTCCCAGACTGAGCTCTGAGCAGCACTGGCAGGCGAGAGGGCACTGGGCCCTCTTCCCTGAATCACTGACTGGCCAGTCAAAGATTAATTCCTGTCCTGACCTGACTCTGGTTCTCAGCATGCCATCTGGGAGAATCTGTCTGTGTACGACTCACGGGGTTGCCACATTTCTAATTGTATTCCTCATTGTAATTGGACACCCAAGGACCCACATCCCCACCCAACCCTACCCCAAGGTCCTGCCCCTGCTCCACATCTTGCCTCAAAGCCCCACCCTTGTTACTGACCACACCTCTCCCCCATCAATTTGTGGATAATCCCTGTGATGGGTCGTCCCCAGGGTGCCACCTGGGACTGAGGTACAGCTGAGTCCTCGGTTTCCTACGTCTGGGCTCCCTCGTGCACTGTGATGTGACAAGCTGCAAAGCTCACCTCATGCCATCACAGGGAGGGACCACACCCAGCTGTCTTCATGGATGCTTTGGCCAGCCACTCATGGACCCACAACAGCGATGCTACAGCCAAATACTCCCCGCCCCCCCCCCCCGTGTAAGATCCCACAGTTGCACTGTCCTGCCATGGTGAAAACCCAACCAGTAAGAATGTGTTACCCAGGGCACCGCTTTGACAATGGAAAGTGGACATGAACCAACTCCTGTTCATGAGCTGAGACTGTCCCCCTTGCACTTCAGATAACACACGGGGTGTTAGGTAGTAGAGTTATTCGAGCCAGAAGAGAGCTTTCTGGGGATTGTGGGGATAGCAAACAGATCAAAGTAGCTTAACCATAAAAATAAAACAAAACCACAATCTCAGCCTAAAGTACTCGTCAGGGTTTGAGCTGAGCAGGATCTCACCCAGTTATGTAGCACAAGCAGGTCAGGCTCTTCTGGCAGGTTTCCTTATTTCCTGCCTGGGACCAGCACTTCCTCTCTGAGTTCAATTTGTCCCTCCTCTACTCTCAGGTGTGTTGTCCTAGGGAGAGTGAGGAGCCTTCGTCATGCTACTGCCCTTTTCTATCTGCTTCCAGCTGGCCAGGAGCCCATTTGCTGTGGTCAGGGCCAAGCTGTTCCCATTGTGCTGGGCCGCCTGGGGAGGTTTCTGTTGCCCACAGTTCCTGGGAAGCCCTTGGGCTTGTGTGAATTCCCTCACTAAACCATCATCGTTCCTTGGCCTTCCCGTTGCTGCACCTGACAGGGGCGGGTGGGGGGCTCTCAGCCTCCCCCCATGTTTCAGCAGCACAGACAGAGCCAGACTCCACAAGTGCCCAGGCGGTGCCGGCTCAGGCCCATTCACAGGCTGTTCACGTCCTACAGACGGAGCCTTTCAGAAGGGCCCCTCCCACGGCCCCTTTGATCACAGTCTTGCTGGAAAGGCACAAGTGGGGTGCCACAGAGGTCAGAGAAATGGGCTGAGGGACGCAGGATGAATTTCAATAAGGACAAATGCAAAGTGCTCCACTAGGACGGTGCAGTCAGTCACCCACATACAAAATGGGAAACGGCTGCCCAGGAAGGAGTCCTGCAGGAAGAGATCTAGGGGTCATGTGGATTCCATGGTGGGAAACCCTGGATTTCAAATCGCCCGCGGCCTGGAGCCAGAACTACTTCCTGATGGGCAAACACATGGCAGTTACTGTGGAGTGGGTGAAAGCCGTTTTCTTCAATGTGTTCTTTCTTCAGCATGGAGTGTGGATCGTAACCATCCCAACTGGTTCTTCCTTTAGCAAAGGGTTGGTCTCAATGACCTCCTGAGGTCTCTTCCAACCCAAGGATTCTATCATCCTGTGGATGGCTGAAGCAACACTTTAATTTGTGGGAGAGGGGCACCAAAGAAGGATATGTGGGCAGAAGAAATCACACAGTTGGATGCATGGAACCTGGGGGACTGATGGGTAACTAAGCAACTGAACAGTAACTCATGTGCTACTGACACAACCACTGCCCACAATTGAGAGAGGAAGGAGAAAGGGCAGCTGAGGTGAACCTGTGATTAATTCACTGAACTGAGAACCTCGTGCCATGGGTGGGGGGTGGCTTCAGATAGCTAAACGGGGGAAGACGTGTCTGGGACCACACAAAGCTCAGCTAGCACTTCTGTGTTACGATGGTACCTTGGATTGGAACAGCAGCTACAGGGGGCCCCACAAGCCCTATGGGAATGTGAAGGGGAGGACCCCACTGGGCACCCCGGGATGGGTGAGTGTGGAATGGTGTATATTGGACAATCATTCGGGGAAATCATGGCCTATCCAGAGAAGATATTTGGATGTTCCCCTCCTCACTGGCTGTGGAGGAGCAGACCTAATGGCCGGTTGCAAGGGGTGGACAATTGGGTTTGAGGTACATGGGGGCATGGAGTGTTTGGCTGGGACTGTACAAAGTCCTGCAAGCTGGGAGTCCTGCGTCCCTGACAGTGCACGTGCACCAGCACTCACAGGTCCATGCAGCCATCGGCAGTGTGGGGCACATGTGTGTCTGTGAAGCTTGTTGCTGTGGATAAGTGAACCAGTATCTGCTGCCTGATTCCATACCACGTGGGAACATAGAATGGGACAATACCCCGGTTCCCTGTGCACATTCAGGCTACGTCTAGACTACAAGCTGCTTTCGAATGAGAGCATCTAGATGGCATCCACTTCTTTTGAAAAAGCGAGCTGACCCAGGCAGTCTGGACGCTCTCTTTAGAAAAAGCACGGTTTGCATTCAAGAACACCGTTTTTGAAAGAGCACTTTCGGAAAAAGGCATCTTCCTTGTGAAATGAGGTTTACCGCAGTCAAAAAAACTGCCGCTTTCTTTTGATTTAATTTTGAATGTACGTGGTAGCAGTCTATCCAGGCTCGGCTGGCTGGCCGCCCCCTTCTCTGACCCCTGTGGGAACACCAACCATGGCAGCCCGTTCCCAGCCCTCTGGCAATGACAGTGTGCCCAGGCCAGCTGCCATAAGCCGCAGGTGAAGGTTTTTTGAAAAAAGTGAGCTTTTTTGAAAAAAACCTGTAGTTTAGACATACCCTCAGTGGAGTCATAATATGGACAAAAGCTTGTGCAGCAGCAGCTTGATGCAACTGCCAGGAAATGAGAATCAGAGGGGTAGCCGTGTTAGTCTGAATCTGCATAAACCATGAGGAGTCCTGTGGCACCTTATAGACTAACAGATTTATTGGAGCATAAGCTTTCGTGGGCAAAGCCACACTTCATCAGATGCATGTAGTGGAAATTCCACAGGCAGGTATAAATATGCAGGCACATGAAAAGAAAGTAGTTCCAATCAAGAGGAAGGAGAGAGATAACGAGGTCAATTCAGTGGGCTCAGTTCCTAGCAGGCATCCTTCAGAGGTGACGAGTTGGAATGAAGACAATACGGAGGAACATTTAGGGCCCTTTTAGAGCCTCGCCCACGTGGAGGGAATCCCATTGTTCTCTCTGGATGTAAGTCTGTCCCAAGATGGCTTTTGTCACATAAGCAAGTCACATGTCCATGCACAACTCAGTCCTTTTTAGGCAGCAGCTATGGCTCACATGCTGGTCTCTGTGCTCTCAGCAAAGCTCATCAGATGTGGATTGGTGCCACTCAAGGCCCATTGTCAGTCAAGTGCCGCTACTCACTTGATGAACCCCCCCTTTCCCAATAGGTTGGCTGAGTCTGTTGATGTCTTCTGGAAGCAAACGTTTGAAATTAGCACGTGAGGCCCGTCCTTGACTAGGCAAAGTCATCTTGCATAGATTACACTGATAGGAAAGTTCAAGACATTAAATGTACGTCAAAGAATTTTGTATTACTGTGCTTGCAAAAGGGAAGTAAAAGAACAGTTTTAAATTCGTAGGATTTCAACTTCAAACATTATTCAATCCAAAACAACAACGTCTGCTTTACCCAAAAGACTGATCTCTAACAAAGCAAAGTACAGGCCTGTCTGAAGTCTGGTGCACGGAGCATACAGGCAAGGCTGGGACTCTGAGTGGCAGGAATGTTTTTGCACAATTATGCGCATCCTGCATAGTACAGCACAATCATGCCAAGAAAACTGGGAGTAAACTGGTACATTTCATTTCTGATGAGCAAAAAGCAGAGGCAGCCATAGGACTGTTAACTAAGCACATCGTTTTACAACTTCCTGAGTAGCAGGATGTACCCCAAATAAGGGTATAATAGGGATCCTACACAATATGCAATTAATTGGTAAATATTGTTAGAACGACCAAGTCTTGCTTTGCTATAAAATGGGCTTAGTAAGAAGAATTGATGGGAGGTTGTGAGCCGGATAGACCCACATTGTAACTAGAGATAATGGACCCTTCACTCCGGCTACCGCAATGCATGGGGTCCCGAAGTGTGGGAGTCAAAGGGACCACGAACCTCTTGCTTGGTACTGTAGGTGGCATACAGGTGAAGTATAAGTGAACTAGGCTCAATTAGGTGATTATAATAAATCTTTTGTTAATTGCTTTTGTATTGTTTTGTGTTATGCTAATTATTATTTTCAAAAATTTAAAAGGTTTAAATTGTATAGTAACTGTTTTTAAGGCCTGTAAAACTTATAGGACTCTATTAACTGCTTAAAGGCTTTCAATAAATAAGAAAGTGGTTAAGTCTTTCTGGAGTGTCCTGGTTTCCCTCGGATCTAAAATAAATTGAACCACACAACAGTGCGTTGGATGGGACAATACCCCGGTTTTCTGTGCACATTCAATGGAGTCATGATAGGAACCAAACTACACGAAACCTGCCAGGGAAGCTTGATGCAACTGCCAAGCACTGGACGCATAGAGCAAGGGGTTGGGTGGTGTTGGAGGAGGGCCTCAGCGCAGTGGTTGGGGGTGCTAGTTCCCAGCTTCACCTTCAGAGGATGGCTCAGGCTCCCTCTTGACCTTTTTCCTCTTCATCCCCCACAGTGATGGGGAGACGTGGTTATGGCGGGGAAGTCAGGTCTCGGGGGCTCTACGTGCCAGGCTCATACCCGTTCCATGTGTGACCTTGGCCAACTCATGTCTTCCCTTGCCTCTGACTGCCGATCCAAAGAGGATGGATTCACAGTGGCTTCCATTGCTAGGTGGTTTGATGGCCCTTCAGGGAAAGGTGCTGCCCAGTATGAAGCTACTTACTGATGGGAGTCACTGACCTTTGATACACAGGTGTCTGCAGTATGTTAGAGCATCAGAACAGAAAACTGGGTTAGATGGACCAACCAAAGGTCCCCTCACCACACAGTGGCCAGTGCCCAAAGGAGGAGAACAGGGAATGCATCTTCCAGTGAGCAGCTTGAACAAAGCCAGGAATCATCAAGTGACCAAAAGGGGTTTGTGTTTCCCTTGTCTTCTCTTTCCGTAGCAATCTCTGTCTACTGTCTGCCCATCCCTCCTGGGCATGTCCAGTCTATCGGCCCCTATGGGACCTGGGCATTGTCCCCAGGCATCTTAATAATCAACCAGTATTTTTAAATATATAAAAATACACAAAACACCAATTCCTCTGTGACTCATGCCTAGAGCCAAAGAGTCTGCATTGTACTCTGGGAAAAGCTCTGGATTATTGTGTGTATTGAGACGGTCACGTACTCACTAGAGTCTCAGAAAACCCCACGAGGGATGCACCAAACTATATAATAAACAATGAACTCAGTTGTGCTGGCTCTCGACATGAGACGCTGCTGCAGACGCTGGGCTGAGAGAGGTGCGGGACGTGGCTGCCTGAGGGGGGTTCCCAGGGAAGACACGTCCCTCTCAGCACTCACAGGTACCAGCTCTAGCTGAGGAGCTCCCCTGCCCCACAGCCCCAGGACAACAGATGGAATGATGGGACACAGAGGGGTTTTTTTCTGCTCTGCCCAGCCATTGAATATCCCAGAGACCTTGCCACCAGGGTGAGTTTGCTCCAGTTTCATGAGCCAAAATGTCCCTCTGTTCTCTGCTCCCCACCTACGCCAGTGGCGCAGGGAGTACTTCAGGACATCAAGTGTTACTAGCTGTACAAGAGAAGGCCAAATTCTGAGGCCATGGCCTGTACTTTACTCAGACCCCATTTACTGCAAACTTCCCTTGGAGCAAGACCTACGTAAAGTCCTCAGGAGCCAGGGGATAGAAATGGTGTCCCTGGCCTCTGTTTGTCAGAGGCTGGAGAAGGACGGCAGGAGACAAATCGCTTGATCATTGTCTTCGGTCCACCCCATCTGGGGCACCTGGTGCTGGCCACTGTTGGCAGACAGGCTACTGGGCTAGATGGACCTTTGGTCTGACCCAGTACGGCCGTTCTTATGTAGGTATGTGTTAATGCAAGAGCCACTGTCCCTTCCTCCTCTATCGCAGGGCTCTCGCTGTTCCTGGAGGGGCTGTGACGTGACTCGTACGTGGTAGGAACAGAGGAATGCCAGGGATCCCACTGGAACACTGATGGGAACTTTTCAGCAAGGGGAAGGCATTTTCTCTCCTAGCTCCACATGAGAAGGAAGCTGAACTGTTGAGAGTGAACCATTAAAAACCCTTTTGGCCGGACGTAGACTCCCAGTGGGGGAGATGTCGGTCCAAACGGTCGCACTTTGGCAAACTGATAAGGAACTGAAAAAGGTGCTTTCTAGTTGTCAGACCCCTTCAGTAAAGGAATCTTTCAAAAAAGCCTCTTTCAAAAAAGAGCATCTAGAAAGCAAGAAAACTTTTCGAATAAACAGGCTCGATTTTTCGAGAGTCTAGACACTCTGCCATCCCCTGAGACATTTCGAAAAAGCGCTGTTTTCATGCACTAGTGCCTTTTTTTGAACAATGGCTTTTGAAAAAAGGTGTTATACCACTGTCGACAAAACTGCCATGGTCTTTCGATTTATTGTCAACAGAATGTGGCAGTAGTCTAGACACAGGTACACTGTTTTTGAAAAAACCCTGTAGTCTAGACACACCCTGTTTGACTATTTGAATGTGCTTGGGTCCATTCTTTGATTGGACATCTCTTCCACATGCCAACTTTTTTGACTCTTCTCTAAAATAAACAGTCCCAGAGTTTTCAGTCTGGCTCACTAGGGCAGCCTGCCCCATTGCCACAGCGGGTCTCAGGAATCCTATTTCCCCTTGCTCTGCCCTTCCCAGAGACGCCTGTCTGCTGCCACTTTGCCTGGAGAGACCGAGGGACTCATTCTGAGCACACACCCCATGCAGGCCTATTTCCATCCCACTTTTAGGCATCTGAAAATTGTGTTTGTTTTGGCCACGGCAGTGAATCAGCAGGTGTTTCCATTGACCGGCAATTAATGACACCCAGGACTTGTCCCTCAGAGCATCCTAAATGGATTTGTCACAGGGCACAAGTCTTTGGTTTTCCCACACTGCCTGGGTTTCACTGAGTTACGAAGCAATGGCGGGTAATGAGTATCCACGTTCATGCTGCACAGAACATGCTGTGGGGATAGTTGGTCCAGCGAGCACCATCCGACATGGGACGGACCCTGCAGGGCCAGTTGAACAAAGGGAATTTCACTGACTAACAAAAGTGACATTTTCAGTGTGTGCAGAGACTGACGTGCTTCCCCCATGAGCAGAGCCTTCAGTAATGCGTTCTCTCTCCCTCCAGGCGTGTGTTCTGCAAGAGTCATCTTCAACCCTGGGCGCACAGAAGAAGTCGGGGGCTTGTACGGTGCATGCGGGAGACACCGTTCTGCCTGAGAGTCGGACACCTTCTCCTCTGTCCATGGCACATTCCAACACAACCCACTTCACCAACCCCTGCACCTTCATCCTGCTGGGCATCCCTGGTCTAGAGGAGGCCCACGGCTGGATCTCCATCCCTTTTTGCACCATGTACGTCATAGTAATCTTGGGGAACTTCACCATCCTGTTCATCGTGAAGAAGGAGCCGAGCCTCCATGAGCCCATGTACTATTTCCTCTGCATGCTGGCCATCTCCGACCTCATCCTAACTACGTCTGTCCTGCCCAAATTGCTGAGCATCTTCTGGTTCAATTCCAGGGAGATCGATTTCAGTGCCTGCCTCACCCAGATGTTCTTCATTAATTCCTTCTATTTGGTAGGATCTGGGATCTTTGTGGCCATGGCGTTGGATCGCTATGTGGCCATCTGCCATCCCCTCAGACATTCCACCATCCTGACAAGCCCCGTGGTGGCCAAGATCGGCCTGGCTGTGCTGCTGCGCAGTGGCCTGCTCGAGTTACCCCTCCCCTTACTGGCCAGGCAGTGGCCATATTGCAGAACCAACATCATCCCCCAGCCGTACTGTCTGCACATCGCCGTGGTGAGCCTGGCCTGCGCCGACATTCGTGTCAGTAGCTACTACGCCCTCGTTTTGACATTGTGTGGGATAGGTCTGGATGCGCTACTGATCGCCGTATCCTATATCCACGTCCTCAGGGCCATCTTCAAACTCCCCACAAAGGACGCCCGGCTCAAGACATTTGGAACCTGCAGCTCCCACCTGTGCGCCATCCTCGCCTTTTACATCCCTAATCTTTTCATCATCCTCATAGCCCGGCTTGGCCAGATTTTGCCCCTGCACTTCCACATTCTTTTTGCCAACTTGAGCCTTTTGATGCCTCCCACCCTCAACCCCATCATCTACGGGGTGAGGACCAAACGGATCTGGGCCAGGCTGCTCTCCCTCTTTACTCAAAAAGGGATCTAAGGATTTCCCAGTGCTCTGGCTCAGAGACTCAGCGCAGTGAAGGGCTGGTTGGTGACACAGTGCTGGGGCCTCCTCCCGGAGTCACTGACTGGACAGAGAAAGTGCCAGTAACCTCCTTCCTGGCCTTCCTGGGCTGTGTCAGCAGAAGAAACTGAAGACTCAGTCGGTGTACAACTCATTTACCCCCCGGTAGGTTGAGGGGTAGGCAAAACCTTTGTCCCTCGGAACAGCCCCTGGAGTAAGAAGAAGGGCTGAAGGATCAGCCACAGGCCTGGTGTGAACATAAGAACATATGAACGGCCGTACTGGGTCAGACCAAAGGTCCATCTTGCCCAGTATCCTGTCTGCCGACAGTGGCCAGCACCAGGTGCCCCAGAGAGGGTGGACCGAAGACAATGATCAAGCGATTTGTCTCCTGCCATCCCTCTCCAGCTTCTGACAAACAGAGGCCAAGGACACCATTTTATCCCCTGGCTAATAGCCTTTTATGGACCTAACCTCCATGAATTTATCCAGCTTCTCTTTAAACTCTATTATCGTCCTAGCCTTCACAGCCTCCTCTGGCAAGGAGTTCCACAGGTTGACAACACGCTGTGTGAAGAAGAACTTCCTTTTATTAGTTTTAAACCTGCTACCCATTAATTTCATTTCGTGTCCTCTAGTTCTTCTATTATGGGAACTAATAAATAACTTTTCTTTATCAGCCCTCTCCACACCACTCATGATTTTATAGACCTCTATCATATCCCCCCTCGGTCTCCTCTTTTCTAAACTGAAAAGTCCCAGTGTCTTTAGCCTCTCCTCATATGGGACCCATTCCAAACCCCTAATCATTTTAGTTGCCCTTTTCTCAACCCTTTCCAAGGCCAAAATATCTTTTTTGAGGTGAGGAGACCACATCTGTACACAGTATTCAAGATGTGGGCGAACCATAGTTTTATACAGGGGCAGTAAGATATTCTGGGTCTTATTTTCTATCCCTTTCCTAATAATTCCTAGCATCCTATTTGCCTTTTTGACCGCCGCTGCACTCTGTGTGGAAGTTTTCAGAGAACTGTCCACGATAACTCCAAGATCCCTTTCCTGATTTGTCGTAGCCAAATTAGCCCCCATCATACTGTACGTATAGTTGGGGTTATTTTTCCCGATGTGCATTACTTTACACTTATCTACATTAAATTTCATTTGCTATTTTGTTGCCCAATCACTCAGTCTGCTTCTGTCTTGACTATCCTAAACAGTTTGGTATCATCTGTAAACTTTACTACCTCAGTGCTTACCCCTTTCTCCAGATCTTTTATAGAATCATAGAATCATAGAATAATAGGACTGGAAGGGACCTCGAGAGGTCATCGAGTCCAGCCCCCCGCCCTCAAGGCAGGATCAAGCTCCGTCTACACCATCCCTGACAGATGTCTATCTAACCTGTTCTTAAATATCTCCAGAGAGGGAGATTCCACCACCTCCCTTGGCAATTTATTCCAATATTTGACCACCCTGACAGTTAGGAATTTTTTCCTAATGTCCAATCTAAACCTCCCCTGCTGCACTTTAAGCCCATTACTCCTTGTCCTGTCCTCAGAAACCAAGAGGAACAAATTTTCGCCTTCCTCCTTGTGACACCCTTTTAGATATTTGAAAACCGCTATCATGTCCCCCCTTAATCTTCTTTTTTCCAAACTAAACAAGCCCAGTTCATGAAGCCTGGCTTCATAGGTCATGTTCTCTAGACCTTTAATCATTCTTGTCGCTCTTCTCTGTACCCTTTCCAATTTCTCCACATCTTTCTTGAAATGTGGCGCCCAGAACTGGACACAGTACTCCAGCTGAGGCCTAACTAGTGCAGAATAGAGCGGCAGAATGACTTCACGAGTTTTGCTTACAACACACCTGTTGATACAACCTAGAATCATATTTGCTTTTTTTGCAACAGCATCACACTGTTGACTCATATTCAACTTGTGGTCCACTATGACCCCTAGATCCCTTTCCGCCATGCTCCTTCCTAGACAGTCGCTTCCCATCTTGTATGTATGGAACTGATTGTTCCTTCCTAAGTGGAGCACTTTGCATTTCTCTTTATTAAACCTCATCCTGTTTACCTCTGACCATTTCTCTAACTTGCTAAGGTCATTTTGAATTATGTCCCTATCCTCCAAAGAAGTCGCAACCCCACCCAGTTTGGTATCATCTGCAAACTTAATAAGCGTACTCTCTATCCCAATATCTACATCATTGATGAAGATATTGAATAGTACGGGTCCCAAAACAGACCCTTGAGGAACTCCACTTGTTATCCCTTTCCAGCAGGATTTAGAACCGTTAACAACAACTCTCTGACTACGGTTATCCAGCCAATTATGCACCCACCTTATCGTGGCCCTATCTAAGTTATATTTGCCTAGTTTATCAATAAGAATATCATGCGAGACCGTATCAAATGCCTTACTAAAGTCTAGGTATATGACATCCACCGCTTCTCCCTTATCCACAAGGCTCGTTATCTTATCAAAGAAAGCTATCAGATTAGTTTGGCATGACTTGTTCTTCACAAACCCATGCTGGCTATTCCCTATCACTTTATTACTTTCCAAGTGTTTGCATACGATTTCCTTAATTACCTGCTCCATTATCTTCCCTGGGACAGACGTTAAACTGACCGGTCTATAATTTCCTGGGTTGTTCTTATTCCCCTTTTTATAGATGGGCACAATATTTGCCCTTTTCCAGTCTTCTGGAATCTCCCCTGTCTGCCATGATTTTTCAAAGATCATAGCTAAAGGCTCAGATACCTCCTCTATCAGCTCCTTGAGTATCCTGGGATGCATTTCATCAGGACCTGGTGACTTGCTGACATCTAACTTTCCTAAGTGATTTTTAACTTGTTCTTTGTGTATCCTATCTTCTAAACTTACCCTCTCTCTGCTTGTATTCACTACGTTAGGCACACCTCCAGACTTCTCGGTGAAGACCGAAACAAAGAAGTCATTGAGCACCTCCGCCATTTCCAAGTTCCCTGTTACTGCTTCTCCCTCCTCCCTAAGCAGTGGGCCTACCCTGTCCTTGGTCTTCCTCTTGCTTTTAATGTATTTATAAAAGGTCTTCTTGTTTCCCTTTATGCCTGTAGCTAGTTTGATCTCATTTTGTGCCTTTGCCTTTCTAATCTTGCCCCTGCATTCCCGTGTTGCTTGCCTATATTCATCCTTTGTTAGTTGTCCTAGTTTCCATTTTTTATATGACTCCTTTTTTATTTTGAGATCATGCAAGATCTCCTTGTTAAGCCAAGCTGGTCTTTTGCCATATTTTCTATCTTTCCTACACAGCGGAATTGTTTGCTTTTGGGCCCTTAACAACGTCCCTTTGAAATACTTCCAACTCTCCTCAGTTGTTTTTCCCTTCAGTCTTGCTTCCCATGGGACCTTACCTACAAGTTCTCTGAGCTTATCAAAATCTGCCTTCCTGAAATCCATTACCTCAATTGTGCTGGTCTCCCTTCTACCTTTCCTTAAGATCATGAACTCTATTATTTCGTGATCACTGTCCCCTATTCTGTCTTCCACTTTCAAGTTCTCAACTAGTTCCTCCCTATTTGTTAAAACCAAATCCAGAACAGCGTCTCCTCTGGTAGCCTTTTCAACCTTCTGAAACGGAAAGTTGTCTCCAATGCAGTCCAGAAACTTATTGGATAGCCTGTGCCCCGCTGTGTTAGTTTCCCAACATATGTCTGGATAGTTGAAGTCCCCCATCACCACCAAATCTTGGGCTTTGGATAGTTTTGTTAATTGTTTAAAAAAGGCCTCATCCACCTCTTCCACCTGGATAGGTGGCCTGTAGTAGACTCCTAGCATGACATCACCCTCGTTTTTTACCCCTTTTAGCTTAACCCAGAGACTCTCTACACAGCTATCTCCTACGTTCATCTCCACTTCAGTCCAAGTGTGTACATTTTTAATATACAAGGCAACCCCTCCTCCCTTTTTTCCCTGTCTGTCCTTCCTGAGCAAGCCGTACCCTTCCATACCAACATTCCAATCATGTGTCCCATCCCACCAGGTTTCTGTAATACCAATGTATCATAGTTGTATTTATTGGTTAGCAATTCCAGTTCTTCCTGCTTATTACCCATACTTCTCGCATTTGTATATAGGCATCTAAGTTACTGATTTGATCTTGCCTCCCTGTTGTGCCCTGACCCTCTTTTCTCCTTGCCATTATAGGCCGTAGTCCCCCCCATTTCCAACCCATCTCCCAGTCCCGCACATTCAGCACTTACCTGTGGGCTTTGCTCACCTGTCCCCATCGAACCTAGTTTAAAGCCCTCCTCACAAGGTTAGCCAGTCTGTGTCCAAACAAGGCCTTCCTGCTCCTGGAAAGGTGAACTCCATCTCTGCCAAGCAGTCCTTCCTGGAAGAGCACCCCGTGATCAAGGAAGCCGAATCCCTCCTGGCGACACCATCCTCGCAGCCAGACCCCATCCTCGCAGCCAGGAAAATGCAAAAAGGAAGCTGACAAGTGTGGAAACTTGGACAGATGACAAGGGAGGAGTATAAATATACTGCTCGAGAATGCAGAGGAGTTATCAGGAAGGAGAAACCACAATTGGAATTGCAGCTGGCAAGGGATGTGAAGGGCAGCAAGAAAGGTTTCTACAGGCATGTTAACAATAAGAGGGCGATCACAGAGGCTTTGGTGCCCTTACTGGATGACGGAGGTAACCTAGTGACAGATGATGTGGGGAAAGCTGAAGTACTCAATGCTTTCTTTGCATCTGTCTTCACAGACAAGGTCAGCTCCCAGTATGCATCTGAAGAAGTGGGTCTTTGCCCACGAAAGCTTATGCTCCAACACGTCAGTTAATCTATAAGCTGCCACAGGACTGCTCACCACTTTTGCAGATGCAGACTAACACGGCTACCACATTGATAAATACTGGGTCAGTCCACCCAACCCAGTATTCTGTCCGCTGATAGTGACCAATACTGGATTCCTCAGAGGGAGGGAACACAACAGGTAATGCTCACATGACTCCTCCCTTGTCATCCATTTTTCAGGGAAACAGAGGCCGGGGACACCATTTCTAACATCCTGGTGTGAATGTAGAATGAATTAAAATGATGTTTTTTGTTCCTTTGCAGGAAGATAATGTTGTTTGTGTGTAAGCAGAGAGAAGGATGATAAGACAGTAGACAATGATTCCACTTCAGATGATAGAGGGACATTCAGAGGAGATTGGTGAGAGTTAATAAGGAAATGAGATATGTGACTAGCCCCAGGTAATCTTGTAACCTTGTTTGAGTTTGCGCCCTTTTATCTGTATAAATAAGGAGGCTTGGGCTTTGTTAAAGGAACTCATTTTCCTGTCTATATTGGCAAAGCGCTTTGCTAATAAATAGAGTGGTCTGCTAAATTGTGAGTTCTGAGTCTAACTTTGACACTCGCTGATAGCCATTGAAGAACCCAACCTCTATGAATCTATCTAGTTTATTTTGGACCCTGTTAAAGTTCCAGCCTTCACTGCATCCTCTGGCAAAGAGTTCCAGAGGCTGATTATGTGCTGAGTGAAGAAAAACATCCTTTGTTTGTTTTAAAGCTGCTGCAGATTCATTTCATTTGGTGACCCCTAGTACTTATATTGTGGGAATAAGTAAATAACTTTTCCTTAGTCACATTTTCCATGCCAGTCATGATTTTATAGGCCTCTATCATATCCCTGTGGCTGTGTCTACACTGGGCCACTTATTCCGGAAAATCACTTATTCCAGAATAAGCTGCGAGCTGTCTACACTGGCCCTTGAATTTCCCGAAAAGCAACGACGCTCTACTGTACAAAATCAGCCGCTATTCCGGAAAAGCTACACTGCTCCGGCTCGGGCATAAGTCCGTATTCCAGAACACTGTTCCGGAAAAGGGCCAGTGTAGACAGCCCAGTAGTCTTTTCCGGAAAAAAGCCCCGATCGCGAAAATGACGATCGGGGCTCTTTTCCGGAAAAGCGCGTCTACATTGGCCACAGATGCTTTTCCGGAAAAAGGGCTTTTCCGGAAAAGCAGCCTGCCAATGTAGACGCGCTTTTCCGGAAATACTTATAACAAAAACTATTCTGTTTTAAGCATTTCCGGAAATTCATGCCAGTGTAGACACAGCCCGTTAGTTTCCACTTTTCTAAGCTGAAAAGTCAAAGTCTATTTAATCTCCCTTCATATGGGACACATTCCACACCCCCTCATCATTTTTGTAGCCCTTTTCTCAACCTTTTCCAATCCCAGTATATCTTCTTTGAGATGAGGCAACCACATGTGTATACAGTACTGAAGATGTGAGCGTACCATGGTTTTGTAGAGAGGCAATAAGATATTCTCTGTCTTAGTCTCTATCCCTTTTTTAATGATTCCTAATATTCTATTTGCTTTTTTGGCTGCTGCTGCCAAAGTACTCAATGCTTTCTTTGCCTCTGTCTTCACAGACAAGGTCAGCTCCCACTATGGGAAGGAAGTAGGCACTGAATGGGCCTAGATTTAAATCAACCGAGGGTTCTGAGGGAGTTGGGAAATGTCATTGCGGAGCCTTTGGCCATTATCTTTGAAAACTCGTGGAGATCGGGAGAGATCCCAGATAACTGGAAAAAGACAAATGTAGGGCCCATCTTTAAACAAGGAAAGAAGGACAATCCAGGGAACTACAGACCCATCAGCCTCACCTCAGTCCCCGGAAAAATCATGGAGGGGATCCTCAGGGAATCCATTTTGAAGCACTTGGAAGAGGGGACGGTGATCAGAAATAGTCAACATGAATTCACGAAGGGCAAGTCATGCCTCACCAATCTCATTATCTTCTGTGATGAGATAACTGGCTCTGTGGACATGGGAAAGTCAGTGGATGTGATAGACCTTGACTTTAGCAAAGATTTTGATACGGTCTCCCACAATATTGTTGCCAACAAGTTAAGGGAGTGTGGATTGGATAAATGGACTGTAAGATGGATAGAAAGCTGGCTAGACACTCGAACCCAAGGGGTAGTAATCAACAATGTCTGTTTGTCTTGACATTGTGTTCCCAGAGGGAGGGAACACAACAGGTAATCCTCACGTGGTCCCTCCCCCGTCAGCTACCTCCAGAAAAACAGAAGCTAGGGACACCATTCCTACCCATCCCGGCTAATAGCCATTGATGGACCTAACCTTCATGAATCTATCTAGCTCTTTTTTGAACCCTGTTAAAGTCCTGGCCTTCACCTCTGGCAAGGAGTTCCACAGGTTGACTATTTCCCGAGTGAAGAAAAACTTGCTTTTTTTGTTTTAAAGCTGCTGCCTATTAATTTCATTTGGTGACCCCTAGTTCTTTTATTGTGGGAATAAGTAAATAACTTTTCCTTATTCACATTTCCACACCAATCATGCTTTCATAGATTTCTGTCAAAAACTACAGAAAGTTTTGAAGAAGTTGAAAAGGATTGGTCCCAGGACTGACCCTTGGGGTACACCACTATTTACCCCTCTCCAATCTGAAAATTTACCATTTATTCCTACCCTTTGTTTCCTGTCTTTTAACCAGTTCTCAGTCCAAGGAAGGACCTTTCCTCTTATCCCATGGCCATGTAATTTACACAAGAGCCTTTGGTGAGAGACCTTTTCAAAGGCTTTCTGAAAATCCAAGTATACTATATCTACTGGATCCCCCTTGTCCGCATGTTTGTTAACTCCTTCAAAGAACTCTTAGGGTATGTCTACACTACCCCGCTTGTTCAAACTAGGAGGGTAATGTAGGCATACCGCACTTGCAAATGAAGCCTGGGATTTGAATTTCCCGGGCTTCATTTGCATAAGCGGGGAGCCGACATTTTTAAAACCCTGCTGGTTCGAACCCCGTGCAGCGCGGCTACACGGGGCTCGAACTAGGTAGTTCGAACTAGGATTCCTATTCCGAACTACCGGTACACCTCGTTGCCAGGATCGCCTCTAGAGCCCTTTTTAAATATTGGTGTCACGTTGGCTACCTTCCAGTCATTAGGTACGGAAGCCGATTTAAAGGATAGGTTACAAACCACAGATAATAGCTCAGCTATTTCCCATTTGAGTTCTTTTAGAACCCTTGGATGAATGCCATCCGGTCCCGGAGATTTGTTAACATTAAGTTTTTCCATTTGTTCCAAAACCTCCTCTAATGACACTTCAATTCGGGACAGTTCCTCAGATTCATCACCCACAAAGGATGGTGCAGATTCAGGAATCTCCCCAACGTCCTCAGCCGTGAAGACTGAAGCAAAGAAATCATTTAGTTTCTCCGCAATGGCTTTATCGTCCTTGATTGCTCCTTTTATAGCTCGATCATCTAGGGGACCCACAGGTTTTTTAGCAGGCTTCCTGCTTCTAACGTACTTAAAAAACATTTTGTTATTTCTTTTTGAGTTTTTGGCTAGCTGTTCCTCAAAATCTTTTTTTGCTTTTCTTATTACATGTTTACACTTGATTTGACAGTGTTTATGTTCCTTTCTATTTACGTCACTAGGATTGGACTTCCACTTCTTAAAAGATACCTTTTTGTCCCTCACTGCTTCTTTTACATGGCGGTTAAGCCACGGTGACTCTTTTTTAGGTCTCTTGCTATGTTTTTTAATTTGGGGTATACATTTAATTTGGGCCTCTATTATGGTGTCTTTAAAAAGTTTCCATGCAGCTTTCAGGGATTTGGCTCTAGTCACTGTGCCTTTTAATTTCTGTTTAACTAACCTCCTCATTTTTGCGTAATTTCCCTTTTTGAAATTAAATGCCAGAGTGCTGGACTGCTGAGGTGTTTTTCCCACCACAGGGATGTTGAATGTTATTATATTATGGTCACTATTCCCAAGTGGTCCTGTAACGGTTATATCCTGGACCTGATCCTGCACTCCACTCAGGACTAAATCGAGAATTGCCTCTCCCCTTGTGGGTTCCTGCACTAGCTGCTCCAAGAAGCAGTCATTTAAGCCATTGAGAAATTTTATCTCCGCTTCTCTTCCGTAGGTAACATGTATCCAGTCAATATGGGGGTAATTAAAATCCCCCATTATTATAGAGTTCTCTATTTTGGTAGCCTCTCTAATCTCCCTCAGCATTTCTATGTCAGTATCGCTGTCCTGGTCAGGTGGTCGGTAATATATCCCTACTGCTAATTTCTTATTATTGGAGCATGGAATTTCTATCCATAGCGATTCTATGGAACATGTGGATAGAACATGTAGATAGAACATGTGAGGCTGGTGAGAGAGGGAACAGTGCTCTAGACTTTGTTTAAGTTGGGAGGAAGAGGCAGGCCCTGCTCACAGCACTTGGCTAGAGCGGGGCTGGTGTTGTAGAAACACTCATACCTTAGAGCCTGGGTTCCGAAACTGCGGTGCATGCCCTCCTGGGGGGGCGTGAAGAAATTCCAGGGGTGGCACGAGGTGACCCAGCTGCCTCCCATCAATTCCCTCCCCCTCAGTTTTGCTGCTATTTTTGTTTTTCGTCCCTGGTCAGTTCCTTTCTTTCCCTCAAGTTTTGCTGCTATTTTGGGGGGAGAGGGGCTGAGGGTTTCCCAAAAATCCAAAAGAAGGCGTGATGCTGAAGAGTTTGGGAACCACTGTCCTAGAGGCGCTAGGCACAGGCCGTGAGCACACTGCGGAGGGCTGGTACCAGAGCAGCTTGGAAGGAGACAGCTTGGTAGGAACACACTCCCGACCGGTAACAGGGACAGAGCGACCCAGGGCCGGGGCAGGGTCTGATGTGACAATGTGGGGGAGGGCAGTGATTTGATTGAATCCCCATGGAGCTAGGCAAGTCAGAGGGTAGCTCCCTGGCACGCAGGAGTGAGGTGTGATGTGTGTACTGGTGTAGAGCAATGTTCTCTAAGGCTACGTCTAGACTCCAGGCCTTTTTCGACAGAGACTTTTTGGAAAGTATCTTTTGAAAAAGCCTCTGCTGAAAAAGAGCGTCTAGATTGCATTACGCAGATCGAAAAACCGATCCGCTTTTTTGAAAAAGAGCGTCCAGACGGCCGGATGCTCTTTCAAAAAGAGAAAGCACCTGGAAGTGATTCTGGCATCGCATGGGGGCAGCCTTTATTTCCAGGTCCTGCTTAGGACAAGGGGGTGGACTCGATGACCTTCTGAGATCTCGTCCAGCCATAGGATTCTCTCTGCCCATCCCTCCTGGGCATTTCTAGGCTATGGGACCCTACGGGCACTAGGCATAGTCCCAATTCTTCTATTAATGAATGATTATTTAAAATACACAAACACAGAGAGGAGCCAATTCCTCCCTGACTCAGCCCAGAGGCCAAGACGTCTCCTCTGCCTTTGGGAAGAGACTTTAATTGCTGTGGAATCCTCACTATGGATGGAGAATTCAGCAGCACAGACAAGCTTGTCTCCAGCCTATTTACACGGAGACGGTTGCTCATTCATTAGCGGCTGAAGGAACCCCCCTGGGACAGCCCAGAACTGTATTATAGTCAGTGCCCAGCCCTGTGCCGGCTCTCGGCGCGGGACGCTGCTGCAGACGCTGGGCTGAGAGAGGAGCAGAACGCGGCTGCCTGAGGGGGGTTCCCAGGGAAGACACGTCCCTCTCAGCACTCACAGGTACCAGCTCGAGCTGACGGGCTCTCTTGCCCCACACACCCGGCACAACAGTGTGTGGGACGGGATACTGGATAGGTCTGGGGCCCTCTCTGCCCTGCCCAGCCCATACACGTCCCTGAGCTGTTCACACAGGGGTGAGTTTGCTCCGGTATCACAAGCCAAAAGGTCCCTCTTTTCAATGCCCAGCCCAGCTGATGGCCTCGAGGATGGAGGTGGCTGCATTTCCATGGCCCAGGGATCCCCCCGGACATAAGATTTCAGGACATGCACATCACAAGGTTAACTCTGAGGCTCTGGCCTGGACTCTGCTCAATCTCCTCCCGGTGAAATCTGCCCTTGCCGTGAGAGCTGAGCAAAGAGCCGAGCAGCCAGCTGTGGGCTAATTTCAGACACCGTCCCCTCCTCCCCGTTCTCTCAGGGCTCCGGCTGTTCACGGAGGGGCTGCCCCACGACTTGTGAGTGGTAGGAAGCACGGCAATGCGAAAGACTCCTCGCTGGAGCTGCCAGGGCCCTGGGAACAACTGTAGGGATTTCTCCACATGAGAGAGGCTGCAGCTCCCCTCACTTCCTGTGAGATGGCAGCTGAACTGTCGTGCCCGAAACGTTCTGTATCCTTTCAGCGGGAGGCCCACACCCTGAGTGGGAAATTTCAGTCCAAGCCACCACAGTCTGGTGACAAGCAACTGAAAATGGTGCTGTCTAGCTGAAGACGCCAGAACCCCTGAATAAAGGGGAGGCCAGCAGGACCACCAACAGTGCCCAATTCATCTGTGGTCCCAGTCCACCGGCCTCTCTGCTCCAGAGATGCCTGGGGCGAGGAGTTCCACAGGCCCAACATATAGAAGGGAAACCATTTTCTTTACCCCCTGTCATATGTCCAGACGTGCACGGTGACTGAATTGTCCCTTCTTTGTGGCTCTGAGACACAGTCAATTATTTCCCTAGGAGAATGGGGAAGCGCTGGGATGGGTTACCTAAGGAGGGGGTGGAAACTCCATCCCTAGAGATTTTCAAGTCTCAGCTTGCCAGAGCGCTGGCTGGGATGATTGAGTTGGGGTTGTTCCTGCCTTGGGCAGGGGGCTGGTCTTGGTGACACCTGAGGTGTCCTCTAGCCCTGGGGGTCTGTGATTGAAATGCCTGGGACACTTTCTTTGATGCAGGCTTGGCTGTGTCTAAAGCATCCCAGAGCACTCGCTAGCCCCTTCCTTTGGAAATCCTCCAGCACAGGAGCTTCCCAACCCTCCCAGGCATCTGTTCCAGGGTCCTGACCCCGTTAGGGAGTTTTCCCTGGGATTTAATCTAAACTGGCCCTGCTGGTCTGTGGCTACAGAGCGCAACGAGCACCTGAAGACCCTTGTCATGTCCCCCGTTCATCTCCAAAGTCGAGCTGTCCGGTTCCTTCCCCTTTGCTCTGTGCCCTGCATTCCACCCCTTGGATCCTTGGGGTAGCTCAGCTCTGGATCCTTTCCGTGTCTCCACATCCTCTCTGGACATTGCTGGCCCAATCTGGACACAGGGCTCCATCCAAAACCTTTACAGCATCCAGTCAATTGGTGCTATCACGCCCTGTGCTTTCCGTGCTATGCCTGTGCTAAGAAGAATATCTTACTGCCCCTGTATAAAAATCTAGTACTCCCACATCTTGAACACTGTGTACAGATGAGGTCTCCTCACCTCAAAAAAGATATTTTGGCATTAGAAAAGGTTCAGAAAAGGGCAACTAAAAAAATTAAGGGTTTGGAACGGGTCCCATATGAGGAGAGGCTAAAGAGGCTGGGACTTTTCAGTGTAGAAAAGAGGACACTGAGGGGGATGTGATAGAGGTCTATAAAATCATGAGTGGTGTGGAGAGGGTGAATAAAGAAAAGTTATTTACTTGTTCCCATAATAGAAGAACTAGAGGCCACCAAATGAAATGAATGGGGACCAGGTTTAAAAGGAATAAAAGAAAGTTCTTCAGACAGAGCATAATAAACCTGTGGAACTCCTTGCCAGAGGAGGCTGTGAAGGCTGCCTCTGCTAATGCAACCCCAGAATTGCCTTGGGTTTTTTTTTGCAACAGCCCAAACCCCACAGCCCTGAGAGATGTAGCTGCGTCAGCCTAAGCCCAGCATGGAAAGCATGAAGTCTAGAGAAGAATTCATCCCCAGAGCTAGCTACTGCTTCTGTGAGAGGCAGATTACCTACGCTGCCAGGGCAGCCGCTGCCCTTGGGGTAAGCAGTGTCCACAGCGAAGCACTATGGCAGCGCGGCTGTAGGATGTGGAGAGTGGAGAAGCCGGCAAACAGATCTTCCAGGAAAGCATCTAGTTTGGACACAGTTACAGTGGGGGAGGTCTGGGTTGGATATTAGGAAAAACCATTCCCGTAGGAGGGTGACAAAGTGGGTTTTTGCCCATGAAAGCTTATGCTCCAATAAATGTCAGTCTATAAGGTGCCACGGGACTTTGGATTATTTTGAGTAGTTTGCAGTTAATACCCAGCTGCCCTTTATTTGCCTTTAACAAAAAAGATGTGGCGTTGCTGTAGCCTGATTGTGTATTTTCAGTACCACTTGAGACATGTGGTTGATCACTCAGTTCCTTATTCCTGGGTTGGTGAATCTATTTTTCTACTGTAGATGCTGTTTGACAGCCTCCTTGACTGCTAACGGACTGGTAAGTATTTCACCCCATCATGCAATACGAGAACCTCATCGTGCTTTGAGAATGCAGAAGCAAAGTGTCTTGTGAATACATTGACCTTTCCTGCAACATTATGGCTGTGTCTACACTGGCATGAATTTCCGGAACTGCTTAAAACGGAATACTATTCCGTTTTCAGTTTTTCCGGAAAAGGAGCGTCTACATTGGCAGGCTGCTTTTCCAGAAAAGCCCTTTTTCCGGAAAAGCGTCTGGGGCCAATGTAGACGCGCTTTTCCGGAAAGGAGCCCCGATCGCCATTTTCGCGATCGGGGCTTTTTTCCGGAAAAGACTTCTGGGCTGTCTACACTGGCCCTTTTCCAGAACAGTGTTCCGGAATAAGGACTTATGCCCGAGCGGGAGCAGAATAGTTTTTCCGGAATAGCGGCTGATTTTGTACAGTAGAGCGTCGTTGCTTTTCCGGAAATTCAAGGGCCAGTGTAGACAGCTCGCAGCTTATTCCGGAAAAGCGGCTGATTTTCCGGAATAAGTGGCCCAGTGTAGACACAGCCTAAGAATGTCTGCTAGGAAATGGCAAAAGCCTTGTTTAAGGATTTCTTTAGTTCATAATACAATTAATAATCTCATTTTTGTTATTCTTAACCTGCCACGCACGGGATTTCCCAGTGTCTTAAATATCACTTACCAATAGTTACAACTTCTGTTTCTATTGCTGTACATTCCTCTCCCACTACCAGTTGTTCTCACTGCATCTGAAGAGGGGGAAAGTTCTCTGCTTTCTTGATTGAGGAATGCTGGCTTTGGAGCTCTCCATTAATGTCTTCTTAAGAACTCCCAGTTTGCATCCCCACTGTAAAGTCGAGTTTTCTGTGTAGTTTCACTCATAAGTACAGGTGGGAAAAAGTGCTGAGCTCGCTGAAAATCCTTTGAAAGGGGGCGGGTCTGATAATATTCATCACCTGCCTCTCAATAGTCATTGCATGGGAGTTAACGTCACTAAGTGAGGATTCGGGGGACGTAGTGACAGACGTGGGAATTCATGAATTCACCAAATGAAATTAATGGGTAGCAGGTTTAAAACTAATAAAAAGAAGTTCTTCTTCACACAGCGTGTTGTCAACCTGTGGAACTCCTTGCCAGAGGAGGCTGTGAAGGCTAGGACTATAATAGAGTTTAAAGAGAAGCTGGATAAATTCATAGAGGTTAGGTCCATAAAAGGCTATTAGCCATGGGATAAAATGGTGTCCTTGGCCTCTGTTTCAGAGGCTGGAGAGGGATGGCAGGAGACAAATCGCTTGATCATTGTCTTTCGTCCACCCTCTCTGGGGCACCTGGTGCTGGCCACTGTCGGCAGACAGGATACTGGGCTAGATGGACCTTTGCTCTGACCCAGTACGACCGTTCTTATGTTCTTATGCACTAAAATGGATCAAGGAGAGTAACCGGTGCCAAATCATTGCCACTCGAAACCGTGTGTTGGGGATCCGTGGTGGAATGAGTATCTGAAATAAATAGGACCATTTATTCCATCCACTCCTGGGGCAGCCTGTCTCTTCTCTAGGGTCCCTTCTGCACTGCACTCTTATTTCAGAAAAAGGTATTGTGGAAGACATCTTCCGGAATAGCTCATTTTGCAATAGAGCGGCCTCTCTCCAGGGAAGCCACCAACTTAGTCTGAGGCAGGCTCCCCTAGTGTGGATGCTCTACCTTGATTTAGACCCCCAGGAGGCACTCGGGAGGAATAACTGAGAATGGCTGGGGGAGGACCTATTTTAACATAGCAGCAGTGGAGCGTCCACACACCCTCTTCTGAAAGAGCTTTTTCGGAAGAGGAGTTATTCCTCGTGGAATGCGGTGAACCGACGTCGGAAAAAGCCCTCCGTTATTTCGATTTTCATTCAAAATACCTCAGTCACTGTGAGGACGCTGGTATTGTTTGTCCAGAACAATGACTGTTATTCAGGAACAACGGTGCAGTGTAGACGCACCCTAGCAGCAGTCAGTACCAGGTTGTGATTGGGTTCTCCTCTCCCACATGCCCCCTTTTTTGTCTCTTCTCTAAAATAAACAGTCCCAGAGTTTTCAGTCTGGCTCACTAGGGCAGCCTGCCCCATTGCCACAGCGGGTCTCAGGAATCCTATTTCCCCCTGCTCTGCCCTTCCCAGAGACGCCTGTCTGCTGCCACATTGCCTGGAGAGACCGAGGGACCCACACTGAGCACATGCCCCTTTCAGGCATCTGAACGTCGTGTTTGTTTTGGCCACGGCAGTGAATCAGCAGCTGTTTCCATTGATCTGCAGGCAATGCCCCCTGGGGTTTGTCCCTCAGGGGCGTCCTACGTGGGTTTGTCACCAGGCACAAGTCTTTGGTTTTCTGACTCTGAGCCACCAGGCAAACAGGGAGCTGCATCAGGCAGGGACTCTCCTGCCTGGGTTTCACTGTGGTACAGAGCAAGGGCGGGTAACGAGTGTCTGTGCTGACGTTTCTTTCTGCTGCCTTACAAGGTTTCCCACAGCAGAAGCTGTGGGGATAGTTGGCCCAGCGAGCACCATCCAACATGGGACGGACCCTGCAGGGCCAGTTGAACAAAGGGAATTTCACTGACTAACAAAAGTGACATTTTCAGAGTGTGCAGAGACTGACGTGCTTCCCCCATGAGCAGAGCCTTCAGTAATGCGTTCTCTCCCTCCAGGCGTGTGTACTGCGAGTGTCATCTTCAACCCTGGGTGCACAGAAGAAGTCGGGGGCTTGTGCGGTGCATGCGGGAGACACCGTTCTGCCTGAGAGTCGGACACTTTCTCCCCTGCTCCATGGCACATTCCAACACAACACACTTCACCAACCCCTCCACCTTCATCCTGCAGGGCATCCCTGGTCTAGAGGAGGCCCACGGATGGATCTCCATCCCCTTCTGCATCATCTATGTCATAGTAATCTCAGGGAGTTTCACCACCTTGTACATAGTGAAGAGGGAGCCGAGCCTCCATGAGCCCATGTACTATTTCCTCTGCATGCTGGCCGTCTCCGACCTCATCCTAACTACGTCCGTCCTGCCCAAAATGCTGAGCATCTTCTGGTTCAATGCCAGGGAGATCGATTTCAGTGCCTGCCTCACCCAGATGTTCCTCATTAATTCCTTCTATTTGGTAGGATCTGGGATCTTTGTGGCCATGGCGTTTGATCGCTACGTGGCCATCTGCCATCCCCTCAGACATTCCACCATCCTGACAAGCCCCGTGGTGGCCAAGATCGGCCTGGCTGTGCTGCTGCGCAGTGGCCTGCTCGAGTTACCCCTCCCCTTACTGGCCAGGCAGTGGCCATATTGCAGAACCAACATCATCCCCCAGCCGTACTGTCTGCACATCACCGTGGTGAGCCTGGCCTGCGCCGACATTCGTGTCAGTAGCTACTACGCCCTCGTTTTGACATTGTGTGGGATAGGTCTGGATGCGTTATTTATCGCCATATCCTATATCCATGTCCTCAGGGCCATCTTCAAACTCCCCACAAAGGACGCCCGGCTCAAGACATTTGGAACCTGCAGCTCCCACCTGTGCGCCATCCTCGCCTTTTACATCCCTAATCTTTTCATCATCCTCATTGCCCGGCTTGGCCAGATTTTTCCCCTGCACTTCCACATTCTTTTTGCCAACTTGTGTCTTTTGATGTCACCTACGCTCAACCCGATCATCTACGGGGTGAGGACCAAACGGATCCGGACCAGGCTGTTCTCCCTCTTTACTCAAAAAGGGATCTAAGGGTTTCCTGGTGCTCTGGTTCGGAGACTCAGCTCAGTGAAGGGCTGGTTGGTGACACAGGGCTGGGGCCTCATCTCTGAATCACTGACTGGACAGAGAAATCACCAGTAACCTCCTTCCTGGCCTCCCTGGGCTGTGTCAGCAGAAGAAAGTGAAGACTCAGTCTGTGTAGAACTCATATACCCCCAGTAGCCTGGGGGCAGGCAAAACCTTTGTCCCTAGGGCCAGCCCCTGGAGTAAGAATGAGGGCTGAAGTATCAGCCACAGGCCTGGTGTGAGGCTGGTAAGATAGGGAACAGTGCTCAAGACTTTGTTGATGCTGGGAGGAAGAGGCAGGCCCTGCTCACAGCACGTGGCTAAGCAGGGCTGGTGTTGCGGAAACGCTCATACCCCACAGGCACTAGGCAGAGGCCGGGAGCACCCTGCAGAGGGCTGGTACCAGAGCAGCACATTAGGAGACAGCTCGATAGCAACACACTCCCCACAGGTAACAGGGACAGAGCAGCCCAGGGCCAGGACAGGGTCTGACGTGGCAATGTGAGGGAGAGCGATGATTTGATTGAATCCCCATGCAGGTAGGTAAGTTCAGAGGGTGGCACCCTGACACCGCAGGAGTGAGGTGTGTCTTGTGTGTACCTGTGTAGGACAATGTTCTGTAAGGGGAATGCACTTGTCTGCCCACGGGGCGAATGGAGAATCCCGTCCTTGAGAGAGCCTCTCCATGGCAACCGGCACACGTGTGTCTGACAGAGGGAGCTGGATATGAGCACCTGGCTGCATTTGCAATAAAACTTTAAGTTCCTTCACCCATTATCTGATTGTGTGTTCATTGCACATCTCATAGACTCATAGACTCATAGACTTTAAGGTCAGAAGGGACCATTATGATCATCTAGTCTGACCCCCTGCACAGTGCAGGCCACAGAATCTCACCCATCCACTGCTAGAATAATCCTCTCACCTAGATCTCAGATATTGAAGCTTTCAAATAGTTTAAAGACTCCAAGATGCAGAGATTCCTCCAGCTGTGATCTGTGCCCCATGCTACAGAGGAAGGCGAAAAACCTCCAGGGCCTCTGCCAATCTACCCTGGAGGAAAATTCCTTCCCGACCCCATATATGGCGATCAGCTAAACCCTGAGTATGTGGGCAAGACTCACCAGCCAGACACCCAGAAAGTTCTCTATAGCAACTCCTATCATCCCTCCATTGACCTATTTCCCACTGATAATGAATGGTCAATTAGTTACCAAGATCACGTTATCTCATCAAACCATCCCCTTCATAAACCCATCTAGTTTAATCTTGAAACCAGATAGATCTTTTGCCCCCACTACTTCCCTTGGAAGGCCGTTCCAGAACCTCACTCCTCTAATGGTTAAAAACCTTCGTCTAATCTTAAGTCTAAACTTCCTATTAGCCAGTTTATATCCATTTGTTCTTGTGTCCACATTGGTATTAAGCTTAAATAATTCCTCTCCCTTCCTGGTATTTATCCCTCTAATATATTTAAAAAGTGCAATCATGTCCCCCCTCAGCCTTCTTTTGGTTAAGGTAAACAAGCCAAGCTCCTTGAGTCTCCTTTCATAAGACAGGTTTTCCATTCCTCGGATCATCCTAATGGCCCTTCTTTGTACCTGTTCCAGTTTGAATTCATCCTTCTTAAACATGGGAGACCAGAACTGCACACAGTATTCCAAATGGGGTCTCACCAATGCCTTGTATAATGGCACTAACACCTCCTTATCCCTACTGGAAATACCTCGCCTAATACATCCCAAGACCGTATTAGCCTTTTTCACGGCCATGTCACAATGGCGGCTCATAGTCATCCTATAATCAACCAGGACTCCTAGGTCCTTCTCCTCCTCCGTTACTTCCAACTGATGTGTCCCCAGTTTATAACTATAATTCTTGTTATTAATCCCTAAATGCATAACCTTACACTTCTCACTATTAAATTTCATCCTATTGCTATCACTCCAATTTACAAGATCATCCAGATCTTCCTGTATGATATCCCGATCCTTTTCTGAATTGGCAATAGCTCCCAACTTTGTGTCATCCTCAAATTTTATCAGGACACTTCCACTTTTGGTGCCAAGGTCAGCAATAAAAAGATTAAATAAAATTGGCCCCACAACTGATCCCTGAGGAACTCCGTTAGTAACCTTCCTCCAACCTGACAGTTCACCTTTCAATACGACCCGCTGTTGTCTTCCCTTTAACCAGTTGCTTATCCACCTCTCAACTTTCATATTAATCCCTATCTTTTCCAATTTAACCAATAATTCCCCATGTGGTACTGTATCAAATGCCTTACTAAAGTCAAGGTAGATTAGATCCACTGCATTTCCTTTATCTAAAAAATCTGTTACTTTCTCAAAACAGGAGATCAGGTTGGTTTGGCACGATCTACCTTTTATAAAACCATGTTGTAATTTGTCCCAATTGCCATTAGCCTCAATGTCTCTAACTACTTTCTCCTTCAAAATTTTTTCCAAGATCTTGCATACTACAGATGTCAAACTAACAGGCCTGTAGTTACCAGGGTGGCTTTTTTTCTCTTTCTTAAAAATAGGAACTATATTAGCAATTCTCCAGTCAAATGGTACAACCCCTGAGTTTAGAGATTTATTAAAAATTTTTGCTAATGGACTTGCAAATTCATGTGCCAGTTCCTTTAATATTCTTGGATGAAAATTATCTGGCCCCCCGATTTACTCCCATTAAGCTGTTCAAGTTTGGCTTTTACCTCGGATATGGTAATATCTACCTCCACAACCTTAGTCCCATTGGTTAAGTTACCATTATCCCTAAGCTCTTCATTAGCCTCATTAAAGACTGAAGCAAAGTATTTGTTTAGATATTGGGCCATTCCTAGATTATCCTTAACCTCCACTCCATCCTTAGTAATTAGTGGTCCTACTTCTTCTTTTTTTGTTTTTTTTCCTATTTATATGGCTATAAAACCTTTTACTATTGGTTTTAATTCCCTTTGCAAGGTCCAACTCTACCTGACTTTTAGCCTCTTTCACTTTGTCCCTACATGCTCTAACCTCAATAAGGGTATGTCTACACTACAAAGTTAGTCCGAACTAACGGACGTTAGTTCGAACTAACTTTCATAGGTGCTACACTAGCGCTCCACTAGTTCGAACTTAATTCGAACTAGCGGAGCGCTTAGTTCGAACTAGGTAATCCTCATTTTATGAGGATTAAGCCTAGTTCGAACTAGCTAGTTCGAATTAAGGGGTGTGTAGCCCCTTAATTTGAACTAGTGGGAGGCTAGCCCTCCCCAGGTTTCCCTGGTGGCCACTCTGGCCAACACCAGGGAAACTCGTCTGCCCCCCTCCCGGCCCCGGAGCCCTTAAAGGGGCACGGGCTGGCTACGGTGCCCGTGCCAGGTGCAAGCCTGCCAGCACCCAGCCGGCAGACCCTGCACCTGGCACGGCTCGAGCCAGCCACCCGATGCCCCCCAGTCCTCCCCATCTTCCCGGGACCAGGCTGGCGGCTCCTGGGAGCTTGCCCGGGACCACAAGGGGCGGGCACCGCCTGGGATAGTGCGGACATCGTGGACCTCATCCACGATCTCCGCACTAGGCACAGGAAAGTGGCCGGCTAGGGCAGGAGAACTGCCAGCCTGGCCACCCAGGAGCAGGTGTGCATGAAAATCAAGGGGGTCCACTGAGACCCCCGACCCTGAGCCCTGAGCTTACAATGGCCGTCCTGGGTCAGACCAAAGGTCCATCTAGCCCAGTAGCCTGTCTGCCGACAGCGGCCAACCCTAGGGACCCTGGAGGGGATGGACCGAAGACAGTGACCAAGCCATTTGTCTCGTGCCATCCCTCTCCAGCCTTCCACAAACCTTGGGCAGGGACACCACTCCTACCCCCTGGCTAATACCACTCCATGGACCCAACCTCCATGACTTGATCTCATGTTCCTTTAAACTCTGTTCTAGTTCAAGCCTTCACAGCCTCCTGCAGCAAGGAGTTCCACAGGTTGACTCTTTGCTTTGTGATGAAGAACTTTCTGTTACTAGTTTGAAGCCTGCTACCCATTCCTTTCCTTTGGTGTCCTCTAGTCCTTCTTTATGGGAACTAATGAAGAACTTTTCTGTATGCACCCTCTCCACCCAACTCCTGCTTTTAGAGACCTCTATCCTGTCCCCCCTCCGTCTCCTCTTTTCTAAACTGAAAAGTCCCAGTCTCTTTAGCTTCTCTTCATATGGGACCTGTTCCCAACCCCTGATCATTGTAGTTGCCCTCCCCTTTCCCACCCTCTCTCTTCCCCTCTCCCACCTCCTTTTCCCAGTCTCCCCCAGTTTTGTTCAATAAAGACAGATGCCATTTTTGACCACAATTGCCCTTTATTTTGTACAGCAAGAAAAGGGGCTAGGGAAGGGTAAGTGGAAGGAGGTGAGGGAGGAATGGGGTACGAGACCCCGATGGGGAGGACTGGGCTGGCTCTGTGGGCTTCTGGGGGTGGAAGCTCTCCTGCAGCCCCCCATATGGCAGCCTGCGGCAAGTACAGCCGGTCTGATGGCCGAGTGCTGTGATGTGCCCAGTGTGGGCCCTCCGGGCACTCCAAGCCAGGACTGGTTTGCAAGCGGGGCACCCCTGAGAACTGTATGTCCAGGGTGGGGGTCTGGACCCTTTAAGTGCAGCCCTCGGCTAGCCTGAGACAGCATCTCCACGCTCTAAGTCCTCCTCTGATGCCCTGCCGGCACTGCTTCCGGCCATCCTTAACCCCGGTTCAGGGTCCACTTAATGTGGACATGCTGGTTCGAATTAGCAAAACGCTAATTCGAACTAGTTTTTAGTTCTAGACGCGTTACTTCGAATTAGCTTAGTTCGAATTAACTAATTCAAACTAAATTAGTTCGAATTAGCACTGTAGTGTAGACATACCCTGAAAGGGGTTCCCCAGCAAATACTACCTTAAAGCATCCACCGCCCACTTTACTGCCAGTGCTTCTTTTTCTGTGCTCAAATATCTCTGCTCTCAGGGGAACAGCTTACAGCTCACATATATCACAGGGTGTTCCTCCCCGTCAATCCGCTGGGACAACACTGCCCCTAAGCCCATCTCTGATGCATCCATCTGCACTATGAAAGGCTTAGAAAAACCAGGGTTGAACAGGACGGGGGCCGTTAGTAAGCCGGTCTTTCAGGGCTCGAAAAACCTTCTCACATTCAGCAGACCATTGCACCCTGTTCGGCCGAGCGTTTTTAGTAAGGTCGGATAATGGGGCGGCCAGTGCTGCAAAATCCGGTATAAACCAGCTAAGACCAGGAACTGGTGGACCTACTTTTTCGTGGTGGGTGTCTTACATTTCTGCAGGGCCTCCATCTTGTCAAGCCGAGTTCGTAGGGTTCCCTGCCCCAACATGTACCCCAAGCAGGTCACTTCGCGATGGCCCAAGTGACATTTTCCCAGGTTGGCCATAAGGCCTCCCTCCCGCAGGGTTGCCAGGACCACTTCTAGGTGTTGTAAATGCATGCTCCATGTTGGGCTTGTGACGGACCGGGCCGTGTCTGGGCACAGCTGAGGGCGTCCGCTCAGGGCGAATTGCTCAAATCCGGGGCTCCTTACAGCCCCCCTGACTGGTGACCTCTCCAAATAGGCCACAAACCAGTCCCACAGAGCGCTTCAGCTGCCTGCCTGAAGCCTCCCGAGAAAAACCCCTCCGACACCCCAGCAATATCCGTGCCCCAGATGGCCCCGGGCCTCATACACGGGTGGGGGGGTCCTAGCACCCAATCCCACCTACCCCGAACAAGTTCTGTCCGGTTCCAAGAAACCAGCCACAGATCCCTGGTCAATTTACCCTCTGGACCTTACCCACAAATCACGCTGGGCCAATCCTTTAGCATCTAACAACTAAAGGTTTATTAACACAAGAAAGAAATGCATGAGAGTGAGGTTATTAAAGTACAGTATGTTACATGCACCGAATCTCCCAGTTCTCGATGCAGGCTCTAGCAGAGATGTTACAGCTGCTGGTTTAAAAGTTCTTATTGCACATCCTAACATCAGGATGGGTTCACAGGTCTTCCGGGCTCTTCGATCCCTGCAGTGCTGCCTCTGGGATGAAGTGCTGAGCTGAGAACAAAATGGCATCGACCACATGGCCTCTTTATACCTCCTTCCTGGCCTCTTCTTGTATGCAGCAAGTCACCTGGTCAGAGGCCAATCTCTATGTTCCCTGCTGGCTGCCCTCAGGTGACAAACCCCATTCTTTGGGTGTGTCCATAGCCCATTGAGAGCCATTGTCCCACAGGGCCTGGCTACTCAGCCTGTCCATAGCAATGCTTAACCACATTCAGAGTAATGTTCAGCTTCCACACAGATTACAGATTCCTACCTACACACAGACATTATACACTCACATAAATAGCGTACATAAGATCAGCAAACAACAAGCTCCCATTCAATACCCCACATGGCTCCCTTTTATACCAATTTCTGGGGCCAACACCCCCACCTAGGGGTGCAGCAGTGATCTGGCTGCTTCCCTCCAATTCAGAAATGTGACAGGGCTATAGATCACTATGTCGTCTATATAGGTGGCTGCTTAGACATGGTGCAGATGTAGCAACTGGTCCATTAATCCCTGAAACGTAGCAGCAGCCCCGTGTAACCAGAATGCAATGGTCACAGACTAGAACAACCCAAACAGCATGGGAAAGGCAGTTTTCTCCTTAGAGGCTGGGGTAAGGGGGATCTGCCAGTATCCCTTCGTCAAGTCTAAGGTGGAAATTTACCTCGCTTGGCTGATCCGGGCTAGTAACTCATCAACCTGTGGCATCGGGTAAACATCGAAACACAAAATGGCATTAACCTTGCGGAAATGGATACAGAATCGTATTGCACCATCGGGCTTTGGGACGAGTACAATCGGGCTCCTCCATTCACTGTGGGACTCCTCTTCCACTCCCATCTCTATCATCATCTGCAGTTCTCTTCGAACTGCTTCCCACATCTTTTTGGGGAAAAGCCGATGTTGATCTCATACTTTGTGTCCTGGGAGGGTGGCAATATGATGACAGACAACTTGGTTCGCCCAGGTTGGGTGGAGAACCTGTGAAAATTTCTGGATCACTTGCTGAAGCTCTTCCCGCTGCTCCAGACTCAAACCTTCACCCAAGGTAACCTGCGCGGACCCTTGGGAGTCTTCTACCAAGGGTCCCAGTTCCCGGTCTGGGGGGTATGGCGCGATCATCAGGCCCTCTGCAGTCTTCCATTTCTTGAGGAGGTTTACATGGTAAGTCCGCACCTCTTTTCTCTTCCCGGGTGACCTCACCTCATAATCTACTGGTCCCACATGTCATACCACTTCAAAAAGGCCTTGCCATCTGGCCAACAGCTTGGAGTCGTTGGATGGTAGCAAGAGGAGTATGTGGTCTCCCAGATCGAAAGATCAGAGTTTTGCCCCTCGATTGTAGTACCAGTCTTGGGATTCTTTTGCCTGTAGGAGGTTAACTTTGGTAAACTCCCCCAACTTCTTGAAGCACTCTTGTAATTGCAATATATACAGCTCCAGGCCCAGGACCCTGGACTCCTGTTCTTCCCAGATTTCTTTCAATAGATCGAGTATCCCCCGGGGTTGGCGTCCATAGAGGAGCTCGAAGGGGGAAAATCCTTTAGACGCCTGGGGGACCTCGCATATGGCGAACAGAAGAGCTGGGAGAAGCTTATCCCACTCTGCTGACACCATTATTGGACCTAACCAATTGAGTTACAAGATCAAGAACACATATTCCTGCTCATCCAGAAATATCATTGATGCTATCATGTGCCGACAGTGTCCCTCTGCCTTGTACGTTGGACAGACACTTCGCCAAAGAATCAATGCCCACAAAACAGATATTAGACAGGATCACAAAGAAAAAACAGTTTCTTGCCATTTCAACCAGAAAGGACATTGTCTCAATGACTTGATTACCTGCATCCTGCTTCAAAAGCCTTTTAACACCAGACATGAACTTTCATTCATGCTTAAATTCGACAGTTTACGTTTCGGTCTATTTGATCTGAGGAAGTGGGTCTGGCCCACGAAAGCTCATTATCTAATAAACCATCTTGTTAGTCTTTAAAGTGCTACATAGTCCTGTTTTTTGTTCAGGATTTCCTTAGGTATTCCTTCTCAGGCAAATAGCTTAAGAAGTTCTTCGGCGAGAGTGTGAGCGATGGTCTTACGAATGGGCACCACCTCAGGGTAGCAGGTGGAGTAGTCCACTACCACCATGATATATTGACACCCCGAGCTCGCCTTCTCTAGCGGTCCTACCCGATCCGTTCTAATGGGACCCCTACCACTGGCAGGGCCAATGGTTGTGCCTTCACTACCCTCTTTCGACTAGTGAGTTGGCATTCTGGGCAGGATTCGCAAAAGTCTCCCACCGCTCAATGGATGCCGGGCCAAAAATATCTCAGACTTACCCTCTGCAGGGTTTTCTCTCATCCTAGATGGCCACCCCAAGGAATCCGGTGAGCTAGACGTAGTACTGTCTTCCTGTATTTGGTGGGAACCAGTAGTTGCCACATTTCTTCCCCTGTCTCGGATCCCAAACTGCTCAATATAGGCAATATGATTGTACCTGGAACTGCGGGCCTTGAGCTCTACGGGCATCAGTTGTCCCCTCTTCTTCTGGTCCTTGCACCTGCTCCCAGGCTCAGCTTAAGGTTGACTCCTCACTCTGGTCCTGCAGGAAGTCCCACCCCCGGCAACCAACCAGTCTGTTCCTTCTTCCTCCATCGGCTGTGTCCGGGGCCTACGTTGATCGGAAGTCCTCTCAACTGGCCCCAGTTCCTTTCCGAGTTCTTAGGAATGCCCTTGGGCCACCGTGTCCCACTCTCGGGGTCGTCTTCCAGTTTCTGGTTGTTCCCGCTGGACCCAGTCTTTCAGCAATCGGTTGAAACCGTGCCAGTCTCTCCTCAGGATCACGGGGTAGGTCAGCCAAGCGGCCAATCCCAACTGACAAATCCTCTCCTTCACGGAGTCTGATAGCTGTACCCAAGCCGTCGGGTATGACAGTACATCTCCATGAACACACTGCAGCAAAATTGGTCCCACTGCTGCCTCGGGATTTGTTACCAGGCTTGCCTGGACCAAGGTTTGGCTACAACTAGAGACTATTAAGGTGGTAACAGAGGTGGCCTTCACCCATAACTCAGTCAGCATTTGGCCAGCCAGCTGCCCCGCAACCAATGGCACACGGTCAATACCTGTCTGTAGCCACATTCGATCGGCGCCCATGATTGAACCCACTGAGTCCACTGGGCTTGCCACAACTCTGCCATCTTCCATACCAGCTGCCGCTGTAGCTGAGTGTTGTGCCGCCGCTTGTTGCATCATCAAGTCTAGCTGGAGACATTGCTCCCCTGATTCTCAGCTAGCCATTGGAGGAATTCTGAAGGCTCCATCCCACCACCTTCCTTTAACGTTGTCTCTCTAATCGTTTATGAATCGCTTCTCTTCCCCCTTGGGCTAGGGTGTAATCGCTGCCCACATTCTCCACCACCTATGGTGGGGTAGGCCCCAGTCCTGGAGCAGATTTGCCTTGGCTCTGGGAAAACACAATCTCTTTGGCTTGGCCCCAATGTTCGGTGTCCCTTACTCAGGGGAAATATGGCCCTCCAGCCTAGTCACTAAGGTTCAGTGCCCCTCACTCAGGGGAACATGGCCCTCTGGCCTAGTCTCTAAAGTCAAGCCTTTTTCCTTTCCTGGAGGCTGGAGTATGGGGGCGGGGGGGGGGGATTTGGAGAGGTAGGGGGACCCAAGCCCTCCCACTCCACCGGGTCCCAGCCCAGGGCTCTATTGGCAGTGAAAGTCTCCACTGCCTGATCGGTGGGGATGTTTGTCGGAACACGCCGACCTCCCAAATATCCTTCCTCCTCCCTGGGCTGCTTCTTACCTCCTCCCCAGCTGTGGTTACATCCCGGGCCTGTGGTTTTGGTTGTGGCTCCTAGGTGGCTGTATCAGCAGACCTGGTTTCAGGGGTGCCTGGGACAGCCCAGGATCTCTTCCTTGCGCTCCTGCCCCATTGGCTACCTCCACTGACTTCCTACCTTCCCTGGCTTTTATCTGAGGTCTCACTCTTGAGCACACCCAGCAGGGCTGGGGGGCAGGATCCGCCCCACCCCCGGGTCCATGTGGACTCCTTTAGCTTCAGTGCTGGGAAATTCTGTCCCGTCATAGGGGGGTAGAGTCACATCTTCCATGTGCCCCCAGAAAATATAAATGGCCATACGAGGTCCAAACAAAGGCCAATCCAGCCCAGCATCCTCTCTCCACACAGACTGGTACCCAGAGGTGAAGAACAGGGAAAGCATCATCCACTGATTCACCACAACAGAGCAGGGGACATCAAGGGTACGTCTAGACTACAGAGTTTTGTCGACAGAAGTTTTGTCGACAGTATCTGTTGACAAAACGTCTGTCGACAAAGAGCGTCTAGACACATTCAGTTCTGTCGACAAAGAAGCTGCTTTGTCGACAAAACCCTGTAGTCTAGACACAAGCCTACATGCAATAACACCTTCTGTTGACAGAACTCTGTTGACAAAAGGCGTTATGCCTCGTAAAAAGAGGTTTACCAGCGTCGACAAAACTGCTCAGTTCTGTCGACGTTATGTCGACAGAACTCAGCGGTAGTGTAGTATAGTTTTGTCAACAAAAGTCCACTTTTGTCGACAAAACTCTGTAGTCTAGACACACCCCAAGTGACCAGAAAGGCTTGTGTTTCCCTTGTGCCGTCATTTCTAGTTCTCTCTGTCTATCTTCATTAACACCCTTGATGAGGGGATGGGTTGTAACGTCGGCAAGTTTGGAGATGAAACTAAGCTAGGGGTAGTGGTAGATACGTTGGAAGTCAGGGATTGGGTCCAGAGTGACTTAGACAAATTAGAGGTTTGGGCCAAAAGAAATCTGACGAGGTTCAACAAGGACAAGTGCAGAGTCCTGTATTTGTGACCAAAGAATCCCAAGCATTGTGACAGGCTGGGGACTGACTGGAAAAGTAGCAGTTCAGCAGAAAAGACCCTGGGGGTTACAGTGGATGAGAAGCTGGATAGGAGTCAACAGTGTGCCCTTGCAGCCAAGAAGGATAATGGCATATTAGGGTGCTCAGGGAGGAGAGTTGTCAGCAGATCCAGAGATGTCATTATTCCCCTTTATTCGGCTCTGGTGAGGCCACATCTGGGCTACGTCTACACTGGCCCCTCTTCCGGAAGGGGCATGTAAATTTCAGCAGTCATCGTAGGGAAATCCGCGGGGGATTTAAATATCCCCCGTGGCATTTAAATAAAAATGTCCGCCGCTTTTTTCCGGCTTTTAAAAAAGCCGGAAAAGAGCGTCTAGACTGGCCCCGATCCTCCGGAAAAAGTGCCCTTTTCCGGAGGCTCTTATTCTTAAGAGTAATAAGAGCCTCCGGAAAAGGGCACTTTTTCCGGAGGATCGGGGCCAGTCTAGACGCTCTTTTCCGGCTTTTTTAAAAGCCGGAAAAAAGCGGCGGACATTTTTATTTAAATGCCGCGGGGGATATTTAAATCCCCCGCGGATTTCCCTACGATGACTGCTGAAATTTACATGCCCCTTCCGGAAGAGGGGCCAGTGTAGACATAGCCCTGGAGTATTGTGTCCAGTTCTGGGCCCCCCACTACACAAAGGATGTGCACATTGGAGAGGGTCCAGCGGAGGGCAACCAAAATGATTAGGAGGCTGGAGCACATGACCTACGAGGAGAGGCTGAGGGATTTGGGTTTGTTCAGTCTGCAGAAGAGAAGAGTGAGGGGGGATTTGAGAGGAGCCCCCAACTTCCTGAAAGGGGGCTTCCAAAGGGGATGAAGAGAGGCTGTTCTCAGTGGGGGCAGATGGCAGAATAAGCAGCAATGGTCTCAAGTTACAGTGGGGGAGGTCTAGGCTGGAGATTAAGAAAACCTATTTCACTAGGAGGGCAGGGAAGCGCTGGGATGGGTTCCCTAGGCAGGAGGTGGAATTTCCATCCCCAGAGGTGTTTGAGACCCGGCTTGACAAAGCCCTGGCTGGGATGGTTGAATTGGGATTGGTCCTGCTTGGGACAGGGGAGTGGACTCGATGACCTTCTGAGATCTCTTCCAGCCATAGGATTCTCTCTGCCCATCCGTCCTGGGCATTTCTAGGCTATGGGACCCTATGGGCACTAGGCATAGTCCCAATTCTTCTATTAATGAATGATTATTTAAAATACACAAACACAGAGAGGAGCCAATTCCTCCCTGACTCAGCCCAGAGGCCAAGACGTCTCCTCTGCCTTCGGGAAGAGACTTTAATTGCTGTGGAATCCTCACTATGGATGGAGAATTCAGCAGCACAGACAAGCTTGTCTCCAGCCTATTTACAAGGAGACGGTTGCTCATTCATTAGAGGCTGAGGGAACCCCCCTGGGATGGCCCAGAGCTGTATTATAGTCAGTGCCCAGCCCTGTGCCGGCTCTCGGCGCGGGACGCTGCTGCAGACGCTGGGCTGAGAGAGGTGGGGACGCAGCTGCCTGACGGGGGTTCCCAGGGAAGACACGTCCCTCTCCACACTCACAGGTACCAGCTCGAGCTGACGGGCTCTCCTGCCCCACACACCCAGCACAACAGTGTGTTTGACGGGATAGTGAATAGGTCTGGGGCCCTCTCTGCCCTGCCCAGACATTCCACATCCCTGGGCCCTTGTCACAGGGGATGAGTTTGCTCCGGTATCACAAGCCAAAAGGACCCTCTTTTCAATGCCCCCACCCCAGCTGACGGGCTCCAGGCCAGAGGTGGCTGAATATCCATGGCCCGCGGATCCTCCAGGACGTAAGGTTTCAGGACATGCACATCACAAGGCTAATTCTGAAGCCAAGACCTGGACTCTGCTCAGGCTCCTTATTGTGAAAACTGCCCTTGCAGTGAGAGCTGAGAAAGGAGCTCAGCTTCCAGCGGTGGGTGAGTTCACAGACACCGTCCCCTCCTCCCCGGCCTCTCAGGGCTCCGGCTGCTCACAGAGGGGCTGCCACATGAATTGTTCATGGTAGGGAGCACGGCAGGGCGAGGGCTCTTCGCTGGCTGCCCGGGCGCCTCTGGGATCAACTGTCAGGAATGCTCCACATGAGAGAGGCTGTTCCTTCCCTCACTCTGTGTGAGACGGCGGCTGAACTGTCGCGCGCCAAACGTTCCGGATCTTTCAGCGGGTGGCCGATACCCCGAGTCCGAAACTTCAGTCTAAGCCGTTGCACTCTGGTGACAGGCAAGTGAAAATGGTGCCGTCTAGCTGAAGACATCAGATCCCCTGAATAAAGGGGAGGCCGGCAGCACCACCGGCAGTGCCCAATTCATCTGTGGTCCCAGTCCCCCGGCCACTCCACAGATGCCTGGGGCGAGGAGTTCCACAGCCCCCACGTGTAGGAGGGAAACCGATTTCTTTACCCCTGTGATATGTCCAGATGAGCACTGTGAGTGAATGGTCCCTTATTCATGTGTTCTGAGACAGAGTCAATTATTTCCCTAGGGCGGTGGGGAAGCACTGGGCTGGGTTCCCTAGGGAGGGGGTGGAATCTCCGTCCCTAGAGGTATTTAAATCTCAGCTTGACAGAGCACTGGCTGGGATGATTGAGTTGGGATTGGTACTGCCTTGGTGACTCCTGAGGTCTCCTCCAGCCCTGGGGTTCCATGATTCTATGAAATGCCCAGGACACTTTCTTGATCTGTAGATACAAAAGGTTACACCCATCACATCTGAGCTCCTGGTGCACACAAGGCATTGAGTGTCACGGAGACACGCTGTGCTGAGCGCCAGTACGTGTGTTCCACTGAGGCCCGGGCCACACATGACTTTTAATCCTTGGAAAGCGGGAGTCTCAGAGACAGGCCCGCAGTGGTCAGCTGGGTAAGCCCTGCCGTGATGCAGGCTTGGCTGTGTCTAAAGCATCCCAGAGCACTCGCTAGCCCCTTCCTTTGGAAATCCTCCAGCGCAGGAGCTTCCCAACCCTCCCAGGGGTCTGTTCCAGGGTCCTGCCCCCGTTAGGGAGTTTTCCCTGGGATTTAATCTAAACCGGCCCTGCTGGTCTGTGGCTACAGAGCGCAACGAGCACCTGAAGACCCTTGTCACGTCCCCCCTTCATCTCCAAAGTCGAGCTGTCCGGTTCCTTCCCCTTTGCTCTGTGCCCTGCATTCCACCCCTTGGATCCTTGGGGTAGCTCAGCTCTGGATCCTTTTCCGTGTCTCCACATCCTCTCTGGACCTTGCTGGCCCAATCTGGACACAGGGCTCCATCCAAAGCCTTTACAGCACCCAGTCGATTGGTGCTATCACGCCCTGTGCTTTCCGTGCTTTGCCTGTGCTAAGAAGAATATCTTACTGCCCCTGTATAAAAATCTAGTACTCCCACCTCTTGAATACTGTGAACAGATGAGGTCTCCTCACCTCAAAAAAGATATTTTGGCATTAGAAAAGGTTCAGAAAAGGGCAACTAAAAAAATTAAGGGTTTGGAACGGGCCCCATATGAAGAGAGGCTAAAGAGGCTGGGACTTTTCAGTGTAGAAAAGAGGAGACTGAGGGTGATATGATAGAGGACTGTAAAATCATGAGTGGGGTGGAGAGGGTGAATAAAGAAAAGTTATTTACTTGTTCCCATAATTGAAGAACTAGAGGCCACCAAATGAAATGAATGGGGACCAGGTTTAAAAGGAATAAAAGAAAGTTCTTCAGACAGAGCATAGTCAACCTGTGGAACTCCTTGCCAGAGGAGGCTGTGAAGGCTGCCTCTGCTAATGCAACCCCAGATTTGCCTTGGGGTTTTTGTTGTAACAGCACCAAACCCCACAGCCCTGAGAGATGTAGCTGCGTCAGCCTAAGCCCAGCATGGAAAGCATGAAGTCTAGAGAAGAATTCATCCCCAGAGCTAGCTACTGCTTCTGTGAGAGGCTGATTACCTACGCTGCCAGGGCAGCCACTGCCCTTGGGGTAAGCAGTGTCCACAGCGAAGCGCTATGGCAACTCGGCTGTAGGATGTGGAGAGTGGAGAAGCCGGCAAACAGATCTTCCAGGAAAGCATCTAGTTTGGACACAGTTACAGTGGGGGAGGTCTGGGTTGGATATTAGGAAAAACCATTCCCGTAGGAGGGTGACAAAGTGGGTTTTTGCCCATGAAAGCTTATGCTCCAATAAATGTCAGTCTATAAGGTGCCACGGGACTTTGGATTATTTTGAGTAGTTTGCAGTTAATACCCAGCTGCCCTTTATTTGCCTTTAACAAAAAAGATGTGGCGTTGCTGTAGCCTGATTGTGTATTTTCAGTTCCAACTGAGACATGTGGTTGATCACTCAGTTTCTTATTCCTGGGTTGGTGAATCTATTTTTCTACTGTAGATGCTGTTTGACAGCCTCCTTGACTGCTAACGGACTGGTAAGTATTTCACCCCATCATGCAATACGATAACCTCATCGTGCTTTGGGAATGCAGAAGCAAAGTGCCTTGTGAATACATCGACCTTTCCTGCAACATTAAGAATGTCTGCTAGGAAATGGCAAAAGCCTTGTTTAAGGATTTCTTTTGTTCATAATACAATTATTAATCTCATTTTTGTTGTTATTAACCTGCCATGCACGGGATTTCCCAAGGTCTTTAATATCACTTACCAATAGTCACAACTTCTGTTTCTATTGGGGTACGTCTAGACTACAGGCTTCTGTCGACAGAAGTTTTGTCGACAGTTACTGTCGACAAAACTTCTGTCGACAAAGAGCATCTAGACTACATTGAGTTCTGTCGACAAAGCAAGCTGCTTTGTCGACATGGTAGTGTGGACGCAAAGGACAGTTTACATGCAATAACACCTTCTTTCGACAGAAGGCGTTATGCCTCGTAAAATGAGGTTTACCAGCGTCGACAAAACTGCTGAGTTCTGTTGACGTTATGTCGACAGAACTCAGCGGTAGTGTGGACGCAGGTATAGTTTTGTCGACAAAAGTCCACTTTTTTCGACAAAGCCCTGTAGTCTAGACACACCCTTGCTGTCCATTCTCTCCCACTACCAGTTGTTCTCACTGCATCTGAAAAGGGGGAAAGTTCTCTGCTCTCTTGATTGAGGAATGCTGGCTTTGGAGCTCTCCACTAATGTCTTCTTAAGAACTCCCAGTTTGCATCCCCACTGTAAAGTCGAGTTTTCTGTGTAGTTTCACTCATAAGTACAGGTGGGAAAAAGTGCTGAGCTCACTGAAAATCCTTTGAAAGGGGGTGGGTCTGATAATATTCATCACCTGCCTCTCAATAGTCATTGCATGGGAGTTAACGTCACTTAGTGAGGATTCGGGGGACGTAGTGACAGATGTGGGAATTCACGCACTAAAATGGATCAAGGAGAGTAACCGGTGCCAAATCATTGCCACTCGAAACCGTGTGTTGGGGATCCGTGGCGGAATGAGTATCTGAAATAAATAGGACCATTTATTCCATCCACTCCTGGGGCAGCCTGTCTCTTCTCTAGGGTCCCTTCTGCACTGCACTCTTATTTCAGAAAAAGGTATTGTGGAAGACATCTTCCGGAATAGCTCATTTTGCAATAGAGCGGCCTCTCTCCAGGGAAGCCACCAACTTAGTCTGAGGTAGGCTCCCCTAGTGTGGATGCTCTACCTCGATTTAGACCCCCAGGAGGCACTGGGGAGGAATAACTGAGAATGGCTGCGGGAGGACCTATTTTAACATAGCAGCAGTGGAGCGTCCACACACCCTCTTCTGAAAGAGCTTTTTCGGAAGAGGAGTTATTCCTCGTGGAATGCGGTTAACCGACGTCGGAAAAAGCCCTCCGTTATTTCGATTTTCATTCAAAATACCTCAGTCACTGTGAGGACGCTGGTATTGTTTTTCCAGAACAATGACTGTTATTCAGGAACAACGGTGCAGTGTAGACGGACCCTAGCAGCAGTCAGTACCAGGTTTTGATTGGGTTCTCCTCTCCCACATGCCCCCTTTTTTGTCTCTTCTCTAAAATAAACTGTCCCAGAGTTTTCAGTCTGGCTCACTAGGGCAGCCTGCCCCATTGCCACAGCGGGTCTCAGGAATCCTATTTCCCCCTGCTCTGCCCTTCCCAGAGACGCCTGTCTGCTGCCACATTGCCTGGAGAGACCGAGGGACCCACACCGAGCACATGCCCCTCGCAGGCCAATTTCCATCCACTTTCAGGCATCTGAACGTCGTGTTTGTTTTGGCCACGGCAGTGAATCAGCAGCTGTTTCCATTGATCTGCAGGCAATGCCCCCTGGGGCTTGTCCCTCAGGGGCGTCCTACGTGGGTTTGTCACCAGGCACAAGTCTTTGGTTTTCTGACTCTGAGCCACCAGGCAAACAGGGAGCTGCATCAGGCAGGGACTCTCCTGCCTGGGTTTCACTGTGGTACAGAGCAAGGGCGGGTAACGAGTGTCTGTGCTGACGTTTCTTTCTGCTGCCTTACAAGGTTTCCCACAGCAGAAGCTGTGGGGATAGTTGGCCCAGCGAGCACCATCCAACATGGGACGGACCCTGCAGGGCCAGTTGTACAAAGGGAATTTCGCTAACAAAAGTGACATTTTCAGTGTGTGCAGAGACTGACGTGCTTCCCCCATGAGCAGAGCCTTCAGTAATGCGTTCTCTCCCTCCAGGCGTGTGCACTGCGAGTGTCATCTTCAACCCTGGGTGCACAGAAGAAGTCGGGGGCTTGTGCGGTGCATGCGGGAGACACCGTTCTGCCTGAGAGTCGGACACTTTCTCCCCTGCTCCATGGCACATTCCAACACAACCCACTTCACCAACCCCTCCACCTTCATCCTGCTGGGCATCCCTGGTCTAGAGGAGGCCCACGGCTGGATCTCCATCCCTTTCTGCACCATGTATGTCATAGTAATCTTGGGGAACTTCATCATCCTGATCATTGTGAAGAGGGAGTCGAGCCTCCATGAGCCCATGTACTATTTTCTCTGCATGCTGGGCATCTCCGACCTCATCCTAACTACGTCTGCCCTGCCCAAAATGCTGAGCATCTTCTGGTTCAATGCCAGGGAGATCGATTTCAATGCCTGCCTCACCCAGATGTTCCTCATTAATTCCTTCTTTTTGGTAGGATCTGGGATTTTTGTGGCCATGGCGTTGGATCGCTACGTGGCCATCTGCCATCCCCTGAGACATTCCACCATCCTGACTAGCCCCGTGGTGGCCAAGATCAGCCTGGCTGTGCTGCTGCGCAGTGGCCTGCTCGAGTTACCCCTCCCCTTACTGGCCAGGCAGTGGCCATATTGCAGAACCAACGTCATCCCCCAGCCGTACTGTCTGCACATCACCGTGGTGAGCCTGGCCTGCGCCGACATTCGTGTCAGTAGCTACTACGCCCTCGCTGTGACATTGTGTGGGATAGGTCTGGATGCGCTACTGATCGCCATATCCTATATCCACGTCCTCAGGGCCATCTTCAAACTCCCCACAAAGGACGCCCGGCTCAAGACATTTGGAACCTGCAGCTCCCACCTGTGCGCCATCCTCGCCTTTTACATCCCTAATCTTTTCATCATCCTCATTGCCCGGCTTGGCCAGATTTTGCCCCTGCACTTCCACATTCTTTTTGCCAACTTGTGTTTTTTGATGTCACCTATGCTCAACCCCATCATCTACGGGGTGAGGACCAAACGGATCCGGGCCAGGCTGTTCTCCCTCTTTACTCAAAAAGGGATCTAAGGTTTTTCCCAGTGCTGTAGCTCAGAGACTCAGCTCAGTGAAGGGCTGGTTGGTGACACAGGGCTGGGGCCTCATCTCTGAATCACTGACTGGACAGAGAAAGTGCCAGTAACCTCATTCCTGGCCTCCCTGGGCTGTGTCAGCAGAAGAAAGTGAAGACTCAGTCTGTGTACAACTCATCTACCCCCAGTGGCCTGGGGATAGGCAAAACCTTTGTCCCTAGGGCGAGCCCCTGGAGTAAGAATGAGGGCTGAAGTGTCAGCCACAGGCCTGGTGTGAGGCTGGTAAGATAGGGAACAGTGCTCAAGACTTTGTTGATGCTGGGAGGAAGAGGCAGGCCCTGCTCACAGCACGTGGCTAAGCAGGGCTGGTGTTGCGGAAACGCTCATACCCCACAGGCACTAGGCAGAGGCCGGGAGCACCCTGCAGAGGGCTGGTACCAGAGCAGCATGTTAGGAGACAGCTCGATAGCAACACACTCCCCACCGGTAACAGGGACAGAGCAGCCCAGGGCCAGGACAGGGTCTGACGTGGCAATGTGAGGGAGAGTGAATATTTCATTGAATCCCCATGCAGGTAGGTAAGTTCAGAGGGTGGCACCCTGACACCGTGGAGTGAGGTGTGTCTTGTGTGTACCTGTGTAGGACAATGTTCTATAAGGGGAATGCACTTGTCTGCCCATGGGGCGAATGGAGAATCCCGTCCTTGAGAGAGCCTCTCCATGGCAACCGGCACACGTGTGTCTGACAGAGGCAGCTGGATATGAGCACCTGGCTGCATTTGCAATAAAACTTTAGGTTCCTTCGCCCTTTAGCTGATTGTGTGTTCATTGCACATCTCTCAGACTCTGCTGCTCCAGCTGCTTGCACAGAGCCCGTGTAACACGCAGGGGAGCCCCTGTGCTCAGCCAAATGGGTAACACCACAGTGCCAGTGTAACACACAGGGGAGACCCCACACATAGATGAATGAGTATCAGCACAGAGAAGAGGTATCTCATGGAAGAGCCACTGCACACATCTAAACGGGTAAGACCATAGAGCCGGTGTAACTCAGGGTATGTCCACATTACAACGTGAATTAGAACTAACTTAGTTCGAATTAGTTAATTCAAACTAAGCTAATTCGAACTAATGGATCCAGACTAATAAACTAGTTCGAATTAGCGTTTTGCTAATTCGAACTAGCATGTCCACATTAAGTGGACCCTGAACCGGGGTTAAGGATGGCCGGAAGCAGTGCCGGCAGGGCATCAGAGGAGGACTTAGAGCGTGGAGATGCTGTCTCAGGCTAGCCGAGGGCTGCGCTTAAAGGGTTCCGACCCCCACCCCGGACACACAGTTCTCAGGGGTGCCCCGCTTGCAAAGCAGTCCTGGCTTGGAGTGCCCGGAGGGCCCACACTGGGCACATCACAGCACTCGGCCATCAGCCCGGCTGCACTTGCTGCAGGCTGCCATCTGGGGAGAGGGGGCAATTGGGGTTCTGCAGGAGAGCTTCCACCCCCAGAAGCCCGCAGAGCCAGCCCAGTCCTCCCCATCGGGGGCTCGTGCCCCATTCCTCCCTCACCTCCTTCCACTTACCCTTCCCTAGCCCCTCTTCTTGATGTACAAAATAAAGATAACGTGTGGTCAAAACTAGAAACTCTCTTTATTTAACGAAACTCAGGGAAATTGGGAAAAGGAGGTGGGAGAGGGGAAGAGAGAGGGTGGGAGAGGGGAGGGGGAAAACTGGGAGGAGGGAGCTGAAAGGGGGAAGCAAGGGAAAGGAGGGGGTGGGGAAACTGAAGGATCAGGGGTGGGGGTCTCGCCGGGCCAACCGCCTCCCAGCACGGCGAAGGAGGGGGCCTCAGGGTCCCCGGGGGGATGGGGTGGAGGGTGCGGAGGTTGAGGTGGGGGGTGTGGACATTGAGGAAGAGGTTGTGGGGGTTGAGGAGGAAGAGGTGGGAGGGGGGGCAGGAGTGGGAGGAGGGACAGCAGTTGGGGGGGCAGCAGGCGCAGGATCAGCATGTGGCACCATGCTCTGCAGCAGGAGCTGCAGGTTGGTGCTCAGCCCTCGGAGCTCAGCCAGCAGCTCATGGCGGAGCTGCAGGTCTTCCTGCATCCAGGCCTGCAGTGTGCGGTGCAGGGCTCGCAGGGCCCCCACGTGCTGGTCCCTGTACTCCTGCTCCGTGCTGGCGGTCCGGAGCAGGCCACGGGTGCGGAAGCATGTCCCGGGCGGGGTGGTGCGCCCTGCATGAGCAGCTGGTGCAGCTGTAGAGACAGAAGAGAAGTGGTCAGTTCTCCCTGGGGATGCAGAGGATGATGCCCAGCCCCCCCCCCCACCCCGCAACGTGAGGGTGACCATGTCCTGCACCGTCAGAGCCGCTGTGCTTGTACAGAGGCCATGGTCAGGATGTCTGGCTCTCCCCGGGACTGGGAGCTGCCCCAAGACCGCACCCATGTCCCTGTGCCATGTATAGTGTGGCCGGGGCGGGGGGGAGGGGGAGATGTCCCCTGCCTCCATGTAGAGGGGACATGTGAAGGGAAAGCATCCTGCTGGGTCCTGCCCCGGGGTCGGGAGCATGTCACGTCTCTTTGCACAAGCATGTGCCTATTGGGGAATGGCCCCTGGGTGTCACGCAGCTGGAGCCACCTGCCCAAGGGTGGCATGGCACGTGCTCGCACGTGCACAGGTGTCTGCGTGATCCATGGGAGGCATGGCCCACGCGCGCGGTCTCTGGTCTCCCTCCCACCTCCCCCCCCCCGAACTACTTAATTCAAACTACTTACCCGGTACGGTCTCCCTGGATGACCCTGCTGGAACAGCTGGAGGTGGCCCCTCCGGTGCGCCGAGGTCAGGGCCCTCTGGTCCCGGCTCGCTGTCCCCCGGGCTGGCACGGACCGCCCCGCCCCCCCCCCAAGAGTTGGTGGAGGGCGGGGAAGTAGGGGCAGGTGTCATCCCCTGCAGCGGCGCCGCCCCTTGTGGCCCTGGCGTACCCCTGCCGCAGCTGCTTCAGCTTAATTTGCACCTGCTCTTGGGTGCGCCTGTGTCCCTTGCAGGCCATGGAGGCTGCTATTCGGCCGTAGACGGCTGCGTTCCTCCTCCTAGTGTGGAGATCATGGAGATTGGGGGCCTGCCCCCAAACCCCAATGAGGTCCAAGACCTCAGCACTAGTCCAGGGGGCCGCGCGCCGTCTACGGCCCCTGGCTGGCCCCTGGGTGCTGGGGGACTGGGCAGGGGACGGCTCGCTGCCACTGGCTGCCTGGCTCATCGTGGGGCCACTGGCTCAGGGGCAGAGACTGCTGGCAGGGCTGTCTGACTCCAGTGCTGTCTGGCCAGAGTCTACCCCTTTAAGGGCCCGGGGCTGGGGGAGAGGAGAGGAGTTTTCCTGGCTGTGCCCAGAGTGGCCACCAGGGAAAGCTGGGGAGGGCTAGCCTCCCACTAGTTCGAATTAAGGGTCTACACAGCCCTTAATTCGAACTAGTAAGTTCGAACTAGGCTTAATCCTCGTAAAATGAGGTTTACCTAGTTCAAACTAAGCGCTCCGCTAGTTCGAATTAAGTTCGAACTAGCGGAGCGCTAGTGTAGCGCCTATGAAAGTTAGTTCGAACTAACGTCTGTAAGTTTGAACTAACTTTGTAGTGTAGACATACCCTCAGAGAGGAGCCCTCACATACAGTTGAATGGGAATCAGCACAGAGCCACTATAAGAAAAAAGGGGAGCCCATGCACACTGCCGATTGGATATCAGCACAGAGCCGGAGTCACAGAAAGGGAGCCCATGCACACAGCCAAATGGGTATCAGCACAGAGCCGGTGTAACACCCAGGAGCGCATGAACACAGCCGAAGGGTTATCAGCTCAGTAAGAGGCGAGCAGTGACAAGGTGGGGTCTGATGGGGTAGGCCCTGGTCCCAGAGCGGATTTGCCTTGGCTCTGGGAAAACCTAATCTCTTTGGCTTGGTCCAATTTAATGCCCCTTACTCAGGGGAAATACGGCCCTCCGGCCTAGTCTCTAAAGTTCAGTGCCTCTCCCTCAGGGGAAATACACCGCCCTGTCACACACCCTCCCCCTTAAGTGGGTTCTTAACCCCTCATCAAACTCGATCCCTTCTCCTTCTACCCGGGAAAAAAAATCCGCATTAATGTGAGCCCTCCGTGGTCGCTGGGCTATGCCGAAACCATAGGGCTGTAGTGATAAGTACCACCTCGTTATCCGGGGATTAGTCTCTTTCATGGTCTGTTACTAACTGAAAGGGGTTCCCCAGCAAATACTACCTTAAAGCATCCACCGCCCACTTTACTGCCAGTGCTTCTTTTTCTGTGCTCAAATATCCCTGCTCTCAGGGGAACAGCTTACAGCTCACATATATCACAGGGTGTTCCTCCCCCTCAATCCGCTGGGACAACACTGCCCATAAGCCCATCTCTGATGCATCCATCTGCACTATGAAAGCTTTGGAAAAATCGGGGTTGAACAGGACGGGGGCCGTTAGTAAGCCGGTCTTTCAGGGCTTAAAAAGCCTTCTCACATTCAGCAGACCATTGCACCCTGTTCTGCCGAGCGTTTTTAGTAAGGTCGGATAATGGGGCTGTGACGTAGTGGGGGTACCTGGCTGGTTTCTATGCTGCTGGCTCTGGGGTAACCCCCACTGGCTGCCGTGGGTACCACGACCCAGCAAAACAGGACGAGTAACTATGCAAACCAGTATGGCCAGACACCCCCCATGGAGAGGAACAAAGGAAGGTGGATGCTGCCCTGGCTGGGGGGCAGGGCTGGAAGAGAGTTAGTGAGTTGCTGTCTGGGAGCATGGAGGAGACAGCTTAGGGACAGGGGCTGGAGTTTAGGGGCCCAGTCTCCCCCATCTCAAGGGGGCCTGAGGCATCCTAGCCCAGCTCTGTGACCAGATTACATCTATGCTGTGCTGTATCCTGGAGAGGCAATAAACTTCCTCTATTCCACCGGCTGGTGCAGTCTGTTTGTGCCATTTCGGGGTGCAGGAGACGGGGGACCCCCAACGCGCCGTCACAGGGGCGGCCAATGCTGCAAAATCCAGTATAAACCGGCTAAGCCCAGGAACTGGCGGACCTGCTTTTTCGTGGTGGGTGTCTTAAATTTCTGCAGGGCCTCCACCTTGTCAAGCCGAGTTCGTAGGGTTCCCTGCCCCACCATGTACCCCAAGTAGGTCACTTCGCGATGGCCCAAGTGACATTTTCCCAGGTTGGCCATAAGGCCTCCCTCCTGCAGGGTTGCCAGGACCACTTCTAGGTGTTGTAATACATGTTTCATGTTGGGCTATAGATCACTATGTTGTCTATGTAGGTGGCTGAATAGAGATGGTGTGGATGTAGCAACTGTTCCATTGATCGCTGAAACATGGCAGTATCCCCGTGTAACCCGAACGGCATGGTCACAAACTGGAACAACCCAAACAGCATGGGGAAGGCAGTTTTCTCCTTAGAGGCTGGAGTAAGGGGGATCTGCCAGTATCCCTTCGTCAAGTCTAAGGTAGAAATGTACCTCGCTTGGCTGAGCCGGACTAGTAACTCATCAACCTGTGGCATCGAAACACAAAATGGCATTAACCTTGCGGAAATCGATACAGAATCGAATTGCACCATTGGGCTTCGGGACGAGTACAATCGGGCTCCTCCATTCACTGTGGGACTCCTCTTCCACTCCCATCTCTATCATCATCTGCAGTTCTTTTTGGACTGCTTCCCACATCTTTTTGGGGAAAAGCCGATGTTGATCTCATACTTTGTGTCCTGGGAGGGTGGCAATATGATGACAGACAACTTGGTTCGCCCAGGTTGGGTGGAGAACCTGTGAGAATTTCTGGATCACTTGCTGAAGCTCTTCCCATTGCTCCAGACTCAAATCATCACCCAAGATAACCTGCGTGGACCCTTGGGAGTCTTCTACCAATGGCCCTAGTTCCCAGTCTGGGGTGTATGGCGCGGTCATCAGGCCCTCCGCTGTCTTCCATTTCTTGAGGAGGTTTACATGGTAAGTCCGCACCTCCTTTCTCTTCCCAGGTGACCTCACCTCATAATCCACTGGTCCCACATGTCATACCACTTCAAAAGGGCCTTGCCATCTGGCCAACAGCTTGGAGACATTTACCTCCCCCCCCCCCCCTGTTCTAAAATTTGATTTGTCCTTTTCATATGTGTTCATTTTTTTGATTGTATCCTTTGGTATATATGGTTGTACCAATTTTCTTCCACTATTTGATCTGAAGAAGTGAGTCTGGCCCACGAAAGCTCATCACCTATTAAGCCATCTTGCTAGTCTGTAAAGTGCTACATAGTCCTGTTTTTTGTTTCAGGATTTCCTTAGGCATTCCTTCTCAGGCAAATAGCTTAAGAAGTTCTTCGGCGAGAGTGTGAGCGATGGTCTTACGAATAGGCACCACCTCAGGGTAGCAGGTGGCGTAGTCCACTACCACCATGATATATTGACACCCCGAGCTCGCCTTCTCTAGTGGTCCTACCAGGTCCAACCCGATCCGTTCTAATGGGACCCCTACCACTGGCAGGGCCAATGGTGGCGCCTTCTCTACCCTCTTTGGACTAATGAGTTGGCATTCTGGGCAGGATTCGCAAAAGTCTCACACCACTCAATGGATGCCGGGCCAAAAATATCTCAGACTCACCCTCTGCAGGGTTTTCTTTCATCCTAGATGGCCACCCCAAGAAATCTGGTGAGCTAGACATAGTACTGTCTTCCTGTATTTGGCGGGGACCAGTAGTTGCCACATTTCTTCCCCTGTCTTGGATCCCATACTTCTCAATATAGGCAATCTGATCGTACCTGGAACTGCGGGCCTGGAGGTCTGCAGGCATCAGTTGTCCCCTCTTCTTCTGGTCCATGCACCTGCTCCCAGGCTCAGCTTACGTTGAGTCCTCACTCTGGTTCCGCAGGGGCCCAGACTCCCCCATCTCAAGGGGGGCTGAGGCATCCTAGGCCTGCCCTGGAACCAGATGACATCTGTGCTGGGCTGTATCCTGGAGAAGCAATAAACTCCCTCTATTCTACTGGCCGGTAGAGTCTGTTCGTGCCATTACAGGGGTGCAGGAGATGGGGAAACCCCAACGCGCCCTCACACCTGATTTCAGGGGTGCCTGGGACAGCCCAGGATCTCTTACTTGTGCTCCAGCCCCATAGGTTACCTCCACTGACATCCTACCTCCCCTGGCTTTTATCTGAGGTCTCACTCTTGAGCATGCGCTTCAGGGCTGCGGGGGCAGGGTCCGCCCCACCCCCGGGGCCAGATGGACTCCTTAAGCTTCAGTGCTGGGCAATGCCATCCCGTCACAGGGGGCAGAGTCACATCTTCCATGTGCCCCCAGAAAATATAAATGGCCATGCGAGGTCCAACCAAAGGCCCATCCATCCCAGCATCCTCTCTCCACACAGACTGGTGCCCAGAGGTGAGGAACAGGGAAAGCATCATCCACTGATCCACCGCCACAGAGAAGGGGACATCAAGTGACCAGAGAGGGCTTGTGCTTCCCTTGTGCCGTCATTTCTAGTTCTCTCTGTCTATCTTCATTAACACCCTTGATGAGGGGATGGGTTGTAACGTCGGCAAGTTTGGAGATGAAACTAAGCTGGGGGTAGTGGTAGATACGTTGGAAGTCAGGGATTGGGTCCAGAGTGACTTAGACAAATTAGAGGTTTGGGCCAAAAGAAATCTGACGAGGTTCAACAAGGACAAATGCAGAGTCCTGCTTTTGTGACCAAAGAATCGCAAGCATTGTGACAGGCTGGGGACCGACTGGATAAGTAGCAGTTCAGCAGAAAAGGACCTGGGGGTTACAGTGGATGAGAAGCTGGATATGAGTCAACAGTGTGCCCTTGTAGCCAAGAAGGATAATGGCATATTAGGGTGCGCAGGGAGGAAAGTTGCCAGCAGAACAAGAGAAGTGATTATTCCCCTTTATTTGGATCTGGTGAGGCCACATCTGGAGTATTGTGTCCAGTTCTGGGGCCCCCACTACACAAAGAATGTGCAATTGGAGAGGGTCCAGCGGAGGGCAACCATAATGATTAAGAGGCTGGAGCACATGATCTATGAGGAGAGGTTGAGGGATTTGGGCTTGTTAAGTCTTCAGAACAGGAGATTGAGGGGGGATTTGAGAGCAGCCTTCAAGTGTCTGAAAGAGGATTCCAAAGAGGCTGGAGAGAGGCTGTTCTCAGTGGGGACAGATGGCAGAATAAGGAGCAATGGTCTCAAGTTACAGTGGGGGAGGTCTAGGCTGGAGATTAAGAAAACCTATTTCACTAGGAGGGCAGGGAAGCACTGGGATGGGTTCCCTAGGCAGGAGGTGGAATTTCCATCCCCAAAGGTGTTTGAGACCCGGCTTGACAAAGCCCTGGCTGGGATGGTTGAGTTGGGATTGGTCCTGCTTGGGACAGGGGAGTGGACTCGATGACCTTCTGAGATCTCTTCCAGCCATAGGATGCTCTCTGCCCATCCCTCCTGGGCATTTCTAGGCTATGGGACCTTATGGGCACTAGGCATAACCCCAATTCTTCTATTAATGAATGATTATTTAAAATACACAAACACAGAGCGGAGCCAATTCCTCCCTGACTCAGCCCAGAGGCCAAGACGTCTCCTCTCCCTTTGGGAAGAGACTTTAATTGCTGTGGAATCCTCACTATGGATGGAGAATTCAGCAGCACAGACAAGCTTGTCTGCAGCCTATTTACACGGAGACGGTTGCTCATTCATTAGAGGCTGAGGGAACCCCCCTGAGATGGCCCAGAGCTGTATTATAGTCAGTGCACAGCCCTGTGCCGGCTCTCGGCGCGGAACGCTGCTGCAGACGCTGGGCTGAGAGAGGTGCAGGACACAGCTGCCTGAGGGGGGTTCCCAGGGAAGACACGTCCCTCTCCACACTCACAGGTACCAGCTCTGGCTGAGGGCTCCCCTGTCCAACACACCCAGCACAACAGTGTGTTTGACAGGATAGTGAATAGGTCTGGGGCCCTCTCTGCCCTGCCCAGACATTCCACATCCCTGGGCCCTTGTCACAGGGGATGAGTTTGCTCCGGTATCACAAGCCAAAAGGACCCTCTTTTCAATGCCCCCACCCCAGCTGATGGCCTCTAGGCCGGAGGTGGCTGCATTTCCGTGGCCCGGGGATCCTCCAGGACGTAAGATTTCAGGACATGCACATCACAAGGCTAATTCTGAAGCCAAGACCTGGACTCTGCTCAGGCTCCTTATTGTGAAAACTGCCCTTGCAGTGAGAGCTGAGAAAGGAGCTCAGCTTCCAGCGGTGGGTGAGTTCACAGACACCGTCCCCTCCTCCCCGGCCTCTCAGGGCTCCAGCTGCTCACAGAGGGGCTGCCACATGAATTGTTCATGGTAGGGAGCACGGCAGGGCGAGGGCTCTTCGCTGGCTGCCCGGGCGCCTCTGGGATCAACTGTCAGGAATGCTCCACATGAGAGAGGCTGTTCCTTCCCTCACTCTGTGTGAGACGGCGGCTGAACTGTCGTGCGCCAAACGTTCCGGATCTTTCAGCGGGTGGCCGATACCCCGAGTCAGAAATTTCAGTCTAAGCTGTTGCACTCTGGTGACAGGCAAGTGAAAATGGTGCCGTCTAGCTGAAGATGTCAGACCCCCTGAATAAAGGGGAGGCCGGCAGCACCACCGGCAGTGCCCAATTCATCTGTGGTCCCAGTCCCCCGGCCACTCCACAGATGCCTGGGGCGAGGAGTTCCACAGCCCCCACGTGTAGGAGGGAAACCGTTTTCTTTACCCCTGTGATATGTCCAAACGTGCACTGTGAGTGAATGGTCCCTTATTCATGTGCTCCGAGACAGAGTCAATTATTTCCCTAAGAGGGTGGGGAAGCACTGGGATCGGTTCCCTATGGAGGGGGTGGAATCTCCGTCCCTAGAGGTATTTAAATCTCAGCTTGAGAGAGCACTGGCTGGGATGATTGAGTTGGGAATGGTCCTGCCTTGATGACTCCTGAGGTCTCCAACCCTGAGGGTCTGTGATTCTATGAAATGCCCGGGACACTTTCTTGATCTGTAGATACAAAAGGTTACGCCCAGGAGGGACCGTTTGCTCATCACATCTGAGCTCCTGGTCCACACAAGGCATTAAGTGTCACGGAGACAGCCTGTGCTGAGCGCCAGCATGTGTGTTTCTGCCCGGGCCAGAAATGGGTTTTACTTCCTGGAAAGCTGAAGTTACAAAGATGAGAGTTCAGGGGTCAGCGGGGGTAAGCCCTGCCGTGATGCAGGCTTGGCTGTGTCTAAAGCATCCCAGAGCACTCGCTAGCCCCTTCCTTTGGAAATCCTCCAGCGCAGGAGCTTCCCAACACTCCCAGGCGTCTGTTCCAGGGTCCTGACCCCGTTAGGGAGTTTTCCCCGGGATTTAATCTAAACCGGCCCTGCTGGTCTGTGGCTACAGAGCACAACGAGCACCTGAAGACCCTTGTCACGTCCCCCCTTCAGATCCAAAGTCGAGCTGTCCGGTTCCTTCCCCCTTTGCTCTGTGACCTGCATTCCACCCCTTGGATCCTTGGGGTAGCTCAGCTCTGGATCCTTTTCCGTGTCTCCACATCCTCTCTGGACATTGCTGGCCCAATCTGGACACAGGGCTCCATCAAAGTAGATTGGTGCTAACGTGCCCTGTGGTTTCTGTTCTCTGCCTCTGCTAATGCAAGCCCAGAATTGCTTTGGCTTTTTTTTTGCAACAGCGCCAAACCCCACAGCTCTGAGATGTAGCTGTGTCAGCCTAATCCCGGCACAGAAAGCATGAAGTCCGTGGAATAATTCTTCCCCAGAGCTAGCTACTGCATGTGGGAGAGGCAGATCACCTGCGCTGCCGGGACAGACCTTGTGGTTGGGGTAAGCAGTGTCCACAGCGAAGCGCTATGGCAGCGCGGCTGTAGGATGTGGAGAGCGGAGAAGCCGGCAAACAGATCTTCCAGGAAAGCATCTAGTTTGGATGTGTAGACACAGTTAGAGCGGGGGAGGTCTGGGTTGGATATTAGGGAAAAACATTTTCCTAGGCGGGTGGGGAAGCCCTGGGATGGGTTCCCTAGGGAGGGGTTGGAATCTCCATCCCTAGCATGTTTAAGTCCTGGCTGGACAAAGCCTTGGCTGGGTTGATTCAGTCGGGGTTGGTCCTGCTTTGGGCAGAGGGCTGGACTCGGTGACTCCTCAGGTCTCTTCCAGCCCTGGGATTCTAGAATTCTGTGATTCGAGATAGGAGGATACCGCTGCCCCAGGGCCTGCAGAACCAGCTGTGGGCAGGAATTTACTCCCCCCGTGTATCACGCTGGCTCGGCGCAGACATGGGCAGCACAACGGACTCCAAGGGAAGCCCCAAGGACCATGCGATCAGATCGTCGCTCCTCGGATCAGATCCCTCCTGTTCTGCTCAGCAGGTGTGACCGTGTCTAGCCTCAGAGCTCACTCAGTGAGGTGATATCTACTGCCTCCTGGGCCAGACCAGCACAGACCCCTTGTCACAGCTCTATGCACAGATAGAAACAAGTGACCCAGGTCCCCTCCCACGCACAAGCTACAACCTGTTACCGGACACAGAGCAGGATAAACAAATCGCTGTCCATCCTGCCCTCATCTGAGATGCTGCCCTGCCCCGGGTCGGTCTGCCTCTCCTTCCTCTGGGGCATGTAGGTACCAAGATGTCTGCGAGCAAGGTGCTCTGGTACCAGCCCTCTGCAACGTGTTTATGGCCTGTGCCTGGTCCCTTTAGGTCGAGGCTCCCTTCAGGAAGTTGAAGGCTGCTCTCAAATCCCCCCTCACTCTTCTCTTCTGCAGACTAAACAAACCCAAATAGCTCAGCTTCTCCTTGTAGGTCATACGCTCCAGCCCCCTCATCATTTTGGTTGCCCTCCAATGGACCCTCTCCAATGTATCCACATCTTTTCTATAGTGGGGGTCCCAGAACTGGACACAATACTCCAGATGTGGCCTCACCAGAGCCAAATGAAGGGGAATGATGACATCTCTGGATCTGCTGGGAATACTCCTCCTAATGCCCCTAATCTGCCATTAGCCTTCTTGGCTACAAGGGCACATTGTTGACTCATGTCCAGCTTCTCATCCACTGGAATCCCCAGGGCTTTTTCCTTGATGAAAGCATCTTAGTTAACAACATATTTTTCACTTTCCCTTCCTTGTTCCCACTCGCTCTGTAAGCATACTTTCAGGTCACATCCTTTGTATCATCTGTCACCTGCTGACTCGGGAACTACGGCACAGGGAAGAGTGCTGAGCTCACCAAAAATCATGTGAACAGAGGCGGGTATGATAATATTCATCACCTGCCTCTCAGTATTCATTGCATGGGAGTTAAAGTCACTAGACAAGTATTCGGGGGATGTAGTGACAGACGTGTGAATTCACGTACAAAAATGGATAAAGGAGAGTAACTGGTACCAAAGCATTGCCACTCAGAACTGTGCGTTGGGGTCCGTGTTGGAACGAATATCTGCAATAAAGAGGGCCGTTTACTCCATCCACTCCTGGGTCAGCCTGTCTCTTCTCTAGGATTCCATCTGCACTGCAAGCTTATTTCGGAAAAAGCTATTGTGGAAGACATCCTCCGGAATAGCTCATTTTGCAATAGAGCAGCCACACTACAGGGAAGACTCCAAATTAGTCCTAGTGTGGACGCTCTATCTTGATTTAGATGCCACAGGAGGCACTGGGGAGGAATAACTGAGAATGATCCTGGACAGAAGCTATTTCGACATAGCAGCAGTGGAGCATCCACACGCCGGCTTCTGAAAGAGTTATTCCTTGTGCAATGAGGTTTACCATTGTCAGAAAAAGACCTCCGTTATTTCGATTTTCTTTCAAAACATCTCAATTGCTGTGTGGTTGCTAGTATTGTTATTCAGGAATAATGGTTCAGTGTAGAGGGACCTAGCAGCAGTCAGTACCAGGTTTTGATTTGTATCTCCTCTCCCACATGTCCCCTTTTTTGTATCTTCTCTAAAATAAACAGTCCCAGAGTTTTCAGTCTGGCTCAGAAGGGCAGCCTGCCCCATTGCCACAGCTGGTCTCAGGAATCTCATTTCTCCATGTTCTGCTCTTCCCATAGACAGTTTTCTGCTGCCACATTGCCTGGAAAGACAGAGGGACCAACTCTGAGCACTCAGTCCATGCAGACCAGTTTCAATCCCACTTTTAGGCATCTGAACGTCATGTTTGTTTTGGCCACGGCAGTGAATCAGCAGGTGTTTCCATTGACCTGCAATCAGCGTCACCCAGGGGTTGTCCCTCAGGGCGTCCCAGAGGGGTTTGCCACCAGGCACAAGTCTTTGGTTTTCCCACTCCCCGATTCTGAGCGATCAGGCAAACAGAGTTGCATTAGGCAGGGACTCTCCTGCCTCGGTTTCACTGTGTTACCAAGCAATGGCGGGTAATGAGTGTCCGTATTCATGATTCTCCCTGCTTCCTGTCAAAGTTTCCCACACCACAAGCTGCAAGGATTGTTAGCCCAGGGAGCAGCATCCAACATGGAATGGACCCTTGCAGGGTCAGTTGTACAACGTGAAATTCATTGACTAACAAAAATAACATTTTCAGATTGTGAAGAGACTGATATGCTTCCCCCATGAGCAAAGCCTTCATTAGTGCGTTCTTTCTCCCTCCAGGCACGTGTACTACAAGTGTTATCTTCAATCCTGGGCGCACGGAAGTCAGGAGCTTGTACGGTGCGTGTAGGACACTGTTTTGCCTGACATTGGGACACCTTCTCCCCTGGGCCATGGCACATTCCAACACAACGTACTTCACCAACCCCTCTATCTTCATCCTGCAGGGCATCCCTGGTCTGGAGGAGGCCCATGTCTGGATCTCCATCCCCTTCTGCGCCATGTACATCATAGAAATCTTGGGGAACTTCACCATCTTGTTCATCGTGAAGAGGGAGTCAAGCCTCCATGAGCCCATGTACTATTTCCTCTGCATGCTGGCTGTCTCCGACCTCACCCTAACTACGTCCATCCTGCCCAAAGCACTGAGCATCTTCTGGTTCAATGCCAGGGAGATCGATTTCAGTGCCTGCTTCACCCAGATGTTCTTCCTTAACTGTTTCTATTTGGTAGGTTCTGGAATCTTCATGGCCATGGCGTTGGATCGCTACGTGGCCATCTGCCATCCCCTGAGACATTCCACCATCCTCACAAACCCCGTAGTGGCCAAGATTGGCCTGGCTGTGTTGCTGCGCAGTGGCCTCTTCGTCTTGCCTTATACTTTACTGGCAAGGCAGTGGCCATATTGCAGAACCAACGTCATCCCCCAGCCGTACTGTCTGCACATCGCCGTGGTGAGCCTGGCCTGCGCCGACATTCGTGTCAGTAGCTACTTCGCCCTCAGTGTGACATTGTGTGGGATAGGTCTGGATGCGCTATTTATCGCCATATCCTATATCCACGTCCTCAGGGCCATCTTCAAACTCCCCACAAAGGACGCCCGGCTCAAGACATTTGGAACCTGCAGCTCCCACCTGTGCGCCATCCTCGCCTTTTACATCCCTAATCTTTTCATCACACTCATAGCCCGGCTTGGCCAGATTTTGCCTCTGCACTTCCACATTCTTTTTGCCAACCTGTGCATTTTGATGTCACCTACGCTCAACCCGATCATCTACGGGGTGAGGACCAAACGGATCCGGGCCAGGCTGTTCTCCCTCTTTACTCAAAAAGGGATCTAAGGTTTTTCCCGGTGCTCTGGCTCAGAGACTCAGCTCAGTGAAGGGCTGGTTGGTGAGACAGTGCTGGGGCCTCATCCCTGAGTCACTGACTGGACAGAGAAATCACCAGTAATCTCATTCCTGTCCTCCCTGGGCTGTGTCAGCAGAAGAAACTGAAGACTCCGTCCGTGTACAACTCTGTAGTTTGAGGGGTAGGCAAATCCTTTGTCCCTAGGACGAGTCCTGGAGTAAGAAGAAGGGCTGAAGAATCAGCCAGGGGCCTGGTCTGAAGGTTGGTGAGAGAGGGAACAGTGCTCTAGACTTTGTTGAAGCTGGGTGAAAGAGGCAGGCCCTGCTCACAGCACTTGGCTAGGATGGGGCTGGTGTTGAAGAAACGCTTGTTCCCCAGAGGCACTAGGCAGAGGCCGTGAGCACCAGAGCAGCACGTTTAGGAGACAGCCCAGTAGCAACACAGTCCCCACAGGTAACAGGGACAGAGCAATGCAGGGCCAGGGCAGGGTCTGACGTGACCATGTGAGGGAGAGCAGTGATTTGATTGAACTCCCATGCAGGTAGGTAAGATCAGAGGGTGGAAACCTGACATGTCAGGAGTGAGGTGTGTCGTGTGTGTCTGTGTAGAGCAAAAGTTCTCTAAAGGGGCTGCACTTTTCTGCCCAAGGGGCGAGTGGAGAAGCCTGTCGTTAAGAAAGCCAGCCCATGGCAACGGGCACACGTGTGTGAGTGTCTGACAGAGGCAGCTGGGTACGAGGACCTGGCTTCATTTGCAATAAGGTTCCTTCTCCCTTTATCTGATTGTGTGTTCATTGGGGATCTCTCAGACTCTACTTCACCAGCTGCTTGCACAGAGCCCATGTAACACACAGAGGAGGTCCCGTGCACAGCCAAATGGGTAACAGCTCAGAGCCAGTGTAACACAGGGGGGAGCCCCCCCCCACACAACCGAATGGGTAACAACATGGTAAGAGGTGAGCAGTGCGAACGGGGGGCAGAGTCACATCTTCCATGTGCCCATAGAACATATGAAAGACCATCTGGGGTCCGAGCAAAGGCCCATGGAGCCCAGCGTCCTCTCTCCACACAGACTGGTGTCCGGAGGAGAGGTACAGGGAATCATCATCCACTGAGCCACCTCCACAGAGCAGGGGAGCATCAAGTGACCAGAGAGGATTTGTGTTTCCCTTGTCTCATCTTTTCTAGATCTCCCTGTCTATCCCTCAGCAAGTTTGCAGATGACACTAAGCTGGGGGGAGAGGTAGATACGCTGGAGGGCAGGGATAGGGTCCAGAGTGATCTAGACACATTGGAGGATTGGGCCAAAAGAAATCTGATGAGGTTCAACAAGGACAAGTGCAGACTCTTGCACTTGGGACAGAAGAATCCCAAGCATTGCTCCAGGCTGGGGATCGACTGGCTAAGTAGCAGGTCAGCAGGAAAGGACCTGGGGATTGCAGTGGATGAGAAAGAAGCTGGATATGGACGTTGTTAAGGGCCCAAAAACAAGTTATTCCAATGTGTCAGAAAGATAGAAAATATGGCAAAAGACCGACTTGGCTTAACCACGAGATCTTGCATGATCTAAAAATTAAAAAGGAGTCATATAAAAATGGAAAGTAGGACAAATGACAAAGGATGAGTATAGGCAAACAGCACAGGAATGCAGGGGCAAGATTAGAGAGGCGAAGGCACAGAAGGAGCTCAAACTAGCTACGGGAATAAAGGGAAACAAGAAGACTTTTTATAAATACATTAGAAGCAAGAGGAACACCAAGGACAGGGTAGGCCCACTGGTCAGTGAGGAGGGAGAAATAGTAACAGGAAACTTGGAAATGGCAGAGATGCTCAATGACTTCTTTGTTTCGGTCTTCACCGAGAAGTCTGTAGGAATGCCTAACATAGTGAATGCTAGTGGGAAGGGGGTAGGTTTAGAACCGTGGTCACCAACAGGTTGATCACACTAGACCAGTCAATCACGAAGCCTTGACCAGTCGATCACGAGGTGTCCTGTCCGCCCCACCCCCATTTCCCTCCCACCCCCGAGTAGTTCCACTACTTACCTCAAGTGAAAATGGAGGTAGTGTCGGCTTCCCGGGGATGGACAGAATCCCGCAGCTTAGCGCCACTTCCAGCAATTCCGGAAGTGCACTAGCTGCTCTGCCGGGTGTCCTGAGGGATGGAGCATCGGCTCCCTGCACCACACAGGAGGGGTGAGTCAGCCTCGGGGCAGTCGCGTGCGGGATTTCCCGGCACGTGTGGGGGGGTCAGCCCCAGGGCAAGCACACATGGGGTTCCCCTGTGCCGGGGGGGGGGGTCGGCCCCGGGACAGGTGCATGCGGGGCTTCCCAGCACTGGGGTTGGCACTGGGGCAAGCATGCGTGGGGTTTCCCTGCGCCAGGGGGGGTCGGCCCCAGGGCAGGCTTGAGCTGGGCTTCTCTGCGCCGTGAGGGGGAGGGGGTGGACCCCGGGGCAGGCACACGCTGGTTTCCCACTGGGGGGGGGGAATCCTGGGAGGAGGCATATGTAGGGGACTCTCTGCCTCCAGTGGCACCCCACGCCCCAGCCCCCACTCCACAGTTATAGAACACTGTCTCCACTCCCATCCCCACTCCCCGAACGCAGTCCCGTCCCCACTCCCCTGTCCCCAGCTACAGAACTCTGTCCCTATTCCCGTCCCCACTCCCTGAACTCTGTCCACACTGGCACTCTGTCCCCTGCTGCAGAAACCTGTCCTATGCCGGCCCAGCACCCTGTTCCCTCTCCCCTGCCCCCAGCCACAGAACTCTGTCCCCACAAAATGTATAATTAGAAATGCTTCATTTTAGATTTAAATAGCATGAATAAAAAACAGACCATTTATTTCATAACTATAAACACGTGATTTTAATTTTATACATCGCATAATTTAAAAATAAACTGTTTATCAGAGTGTGTAAGTAAGGGCTGGGGATAGCAAGTGATGGGCAGGAGGAGAATAGAGAGGGTGGGGCTTCAAGGAAGGGGTGGGGCGGTAGATCTTCGCATGTTCTGAGATTTAAAAAGTGATCTTAGGTGTAAAAAGGTTGACGACCACTGTTTTAGAAGATAAAATAAAAAAAGAAGTTAAAAATCACCTAGAAAAGTTGGATGCCTGCAAGTCACCAGGGCCTGATGAAATGCATCCTAGAATACTCAAGGAGCTGATAGAGGAGGTATCTGAGCCTCTAGCTATCATCTTTGGAAAATCATGGGAGACAGGAGAGATTCCAGAGGACTGGAAAAGGGCAAATCTAGTGCCCATCTATAAAAAGGGAAACAAGAACAACCCAGGTAAACTACAGACCAGTTAGTTTAACTTCTGTGCCAGGGAAGATAATGGAGCAAGTAATTAAGGAAATCATCTGTAAACACTTGGAAGGTGGCAAGGTGATAGGGAACAGCCAGCATGGATTAGTAAAGAATAAATCATGTCAAACCAATCTGATAGCTTTCTTTGATAGGATAACGAGCCTTGTGGATAAGGGAGAAGCGGTGGATGTGGTTACCTAGACTTTAGTAAGGCATTTGATACGGTCTCGCATGATATTCTTAAAATTAAACTAGGCAATTACAACTTAGATGGGGCTACTATAAGGTGGGTGCTTAACTGGCTGGATAACCGTACTCAGAGGCTGCGTCTAGACTGGCATGATTTTGTGGAAATACTTCTAATGGAAAAGTTTTTCCATTAAAAGTATTTCCGCAAAAGAGCATCTAGATTGGTACGGATGCTTTTGCGCACAAAGTGCTTTTGTGCAAAAGCATCCGTGCACACTATAGATGCACTTTTGCACAAGAAAGCTCTGATGGCCATTTCAGCCATCGGGCTTTCTTGCGCAAAAAATTAAGGTACCTGTCTACACTGGCCCTCTTGCACAAGCAGAAGCGTCAGAGTATTTGCACAAGAAGAACTGAATTCTTACATTAGAACATCAGTGCTCACGCGCAAATTCAAGCGGCCAGTGTAGACAGCTGGCAAGTTTTTGCGCAAAAGCAGACACATTTGTGCAAAATATTGCCAGTCTAGACTCACCCAGAGAGTAGTTATTAATGATTCACAATCCTGCTGGAAAGGCATAACAAGTAGAGTTCCACAGGGGTCTGTTTTGGGACCGGCTCTGCTCACTATCTTCTTCAACTATTTAGATATTGGTATAGAAAGTACGCTTATTAAGTTTGCAGATGATACCAAGCTGGGAGGGGTTGCGACTAATCTGGAGGATAGGGTCAGTCTAGACACGATTTTGCACAAGAAAGCCCCGATCGCCATTTTAGCCATCGGAGCTTTTTTGCGCAAAACAGTTCTTCGCTGCCTATACTGGCCCACTTGCACAAGTATTTTTGCACAAGAGGGCTTTTTCCCGAGTGAGAGCGTGAAAGTATTTGCACAAGAAGCACTCATTTTGTACATTACAAAGTCAGTGCTCTTGCGTAAATTCAAGCGGCCATTGTAGACAGCTGGCAAGTTTTTGTGCAAAAGCGGAAGCTTTTGCGCAAAATCCTGCCAGTCTAGATGCACCCGTGGAGTACTGTGTCCAGTTCTGAGCCCTCCACTACAAAAAGGAGTCCACTGGAGTGCGACCAAAATGATTAGGGGGCTGGAGCACATGACCTATGAGAGAGGCTGAGGGATTTGGGTTTGTTTACTCTGCAGAAAAGAAGAGTGAGGGGGGATTTGATGCAGCCTTCAACTTCCTGAAGGGAGGTTCCAAAGAGGCTGGAGAGAGGCTGTTCTCAGCAGTGACAGATGGCAGAACAAGGAGCAATGGGCTCAAGTTGCAGTGGTGGAGGTTTAGGTTGGATATTAGGAAAAACTATTTCCCTAGGAGGGTGGGGAAGTGCTGAGAGGGGGTGGACTCTCCATCCCTAGAGGTGTTCCAGCCATCTGCCCATCCCTACTGGGCATTTCTAGACTATCGGGCCCTATGGGCACTAGGCTTATTCCCAATTCTTCTATTAATGAATGATTATTTAAAATACACAAACACAGAGCGGAGCCAATTCCTCCCTGACTCAGCCCAGAGGCCAAGACGTCTCCTCTCCCTTTGGGAAGAGACTTTAATTGCTGTGGAATCCTCACTATGGATGGAGAATTCAGCAGCACAGACAAGCTTGTCTCCAGCCTATTTACACGGAGACGGTTGCTCATTCATTAGAGGCTGAGGGAACCCCCCTGGGACAGCCCAGAGCTGTATTATAGTCAGTGCCCAGCCCTGTGCCGGCTCTCGGCGCGGGACGCTGCTGCAGACGCTGGGCTGAGAGAGGTGGGGACGCGGCTGCCTGAGGGGGGTTCCAGGGAAGACACGTCCCTCTCCGCACTCACAGGTACCAGCTCTGTCTGAGGGCTCCCCTGCCCCACACACCCGGTACAACAGTGTGTGGGACGGGATAGTGAATAGGTCTGGGGCCCTCTCTGCCCTGCCCAGACATTCCACATCCCTGGGCCCTTGTCACAGGGGATGAGTTTGCTCCGGTGTCACAAGCCAAAAGGTCCCTCTTTTCAATGCTCCCACCCCAGCTGATGGCCTCTAGGCCGGAGGTGGCTGCATTTCCGTGGCCCGGGGATCCTCCAGGATGTACAATTTCAGGACATGCACATCACAAGGCTAATTCTGAGTCCACAGGCTGGACTCTGCTCATGCTCCTCTTAGTGAAAACTGCTGTTGCCATGAGAGCTGAGCAAAGAGCTGAGCAGCCAGTGGTGGGTGAATTCACAGACACCGTCCCCTCCTCCCCGGCCTCTCAGGGCTCCGGCTGTTCACGGAGGGGGTTCCACACGACCTGTGTGTGGTAGGGAGCATGGCAGTGCGGGGGGATCCTCACTAGAGGTGCCAGAGCCCTGGGAACAACTGTCAGGATTTCTCCACTGAGAGAGCCCGCTGCTCCCCTCGCTTCCTGTGAGACGGCAACTGAACTGTCATGCCAAAATGTTCCCGACCCTTTCAGCGGGAAATTTCATTCCAAACCATGACAGTCTGGGGACAGGAAATGCCTTTTTTGGGGAGTAATGTTAGTTTGAACCAAACAGCTGCGTTTCGAGCTAGTGCGCCGGGCGAGAATTTCCTAATGAAGCGCGTGATATTTAAATCCCACCTTCATTAGCAATTTCAGTCGCCTACATTTGTATCCCTGGTCTGAACCCAAATGTAGCAAATGTAGATGTACCCAGAGTAAATTGGCGAGGGGTCCTGTGGCACCTCATAGATTAACTGAAGTGTAGGAGCATAAGCTTTCGTGGGCAAAGACCCACTTCGTCAGATGCAACACGGCTACTCCTCTGATACCAGAATAAATTATTTCCCTAGGCGGGTGGGGAAGCGCTGGGCTGGGTTCCCTAAGAGGTGGTGGAGTCTCCTTCCCTAGAGATGTTTAAGTCTCGGTTTGAGAAAGCCCTGGCTGGGTTGGTTTAGTTGGGATTTGTCCTGCCTAGCGCAGGGGGCTGAACTCGATGGACTTCTGAGGTCTCTTCTAGACCTGGGGTTCTGTGATTCTATGAAATGCCTGGGACACTTTCTTGATCGATAATCCAGGAGGGACCTTTTGCCCATCACATCTGAGCTCCTGGTCCCCACAAGGCATTAAGTGTCACAGAGACACCATGTGCTCATCTCTATCACATGTGTCTCCCTGAGAGGTGGGCCATACGTGGCTTTTACTTCATGGAAACCTGGAGTCTCAGAGATGGACCTGCAGGGGTCAGCGGGGGTAAGCCCTGCCGTGATGCAGACTTGGCTGTGTCTAAAGCATCCCAGAGCACTCGCTAGCCCCTTCCTTTGGAAATCCTCCAGCGCAGGAGCTTCCCAACCCCTGAGGCGTCTGTTTTGGAGTCCTGACCCCGTTAGGGAGTTCTCCCCGGGATTTAATCTAAACCGGCCCTGCTGGTCTGTGGCTGCAGAGCACAACGAGCACCTGAAGACCCTTGTCACGTCCCCCCTTCATCTCCAAAGTCGAGCTGTCCGGTTCCTTCCCCTTTGCTCTGTGCCCTGCATTCCACCCCTTGGATCCTTGGGGTAGCTCAGCTCTGGATCCTTTCCGTGTCTCCACATCCTCTCTGGACATTGCTGGCCCAATCTGGACACAGGGCTCCATCAAAGTAGATTGGTGCTAACGTGCCCTGTGGTTTCTGTTCTCTGCCTCTCCTAATGCAAGCCCAGAATTGCTTTGGCTTTTTTTTCGCAACAGCGCCAAACCCCACAGCTCTGAGATGTAGCTGTGTCAGCCTAATCCCGGCACAGAAAGCATGAAGTCCGTGGAATAATTCTTCCCCAGAGCTAGCTACTGCATCTGGGAGAGGCAGATCACCTGCGCTGCCGGGACAGACCTTGTGGTTGGGGTAAGCAGTGTCCACAGCGAAGCGCTATGGCAGCGCGGCTGTAGGATGTGGAGAGCGGAGAAGCCGGCAAACAGATCTTCCAGGAAAGCATCTAGTTTGGATGTGTAGACACAGTTAGAGTGGGGGGAGGTCTAGGTTGAAAAAACATTTCCCTAGTAGGGTGGGGAAGCACTGGAAAGGGTTCCCTAGAGAGGGGGTGGAATCTCCATCCTTAGCATGTTTAAGTCCTGGCTGGACAAAGCCTTGGCTGGGATGATTGAGTTGGGTTGGTCCTGCTTTGGGCAGGGGGCTGGACTCGGTGACTCCTCAGGTCTCTTCCAACCCTGCAATTCTAGGATTCCATGATTCTAAATAAGGGGATACCTCTGCCCCAGTGCCTGCAGAACCAGCTGTGGGCAGGAATTTACTCCCCCCGTGTATCACGCTGGCTCGGCGCAGACAGACAGGCTCCCTGGATTGGATCCCTCCTGTTCTGCTCAGAAGGTGTGACCGTGTCTAGCCTCAGAGCTCACTCAGTGGGGTGACTTCCACTGCCTCCTGGGCCAGACCAGGACAGACCTCTTGTCACAGCTCTATGCACAGATAGAAACAACTGACCCAGGTCCCCTCCCACGCACAAGCTACAACCTGTTACCGGGCACAGAGCTGGATAAACAAATCGCTGTCCATCCTGCCCTCATCTGAGATGCTGCCCTGCCCCGGGTCGGTCTGCCTCTCCTTCCTCTGGGGCATGTAGGTACCAAGATGTCTGTGAGCAAGGTGCTCCGGTACCAGCCCTCTGCAACGTGTTTATGGGCTGTGCCTTGTCCCGTTAGGTCGAGTGCTTCCCTAATACCAGCCCTGGTCTAGCCAAGTTCTGTTCTAGCCTCTTCCTCCCAGCTTAGCTTTGCTTTATGTTAGCAAAGTCTAGTCCACTGATGCCTAGGCCACAGGTCTCACACCAGTCCTGGGATACACGGGTTTCTCCTTAAGGCCTCTTTTCTTTACCCAACCACAGACAGCATGAGCACCTGGTAACCCTCTGTGGAGCCACATCCAGATCCTCCACTTCAATGCTGAGGTTCCAGGGAGAGCCACCTGGAGCCCTTCGGCACTGAGATCAAACAACTCCTCATTGATCCTGGTTAGGAAGCCCTGGGACGTGATTCCATCGGAAAGGCTGGTGCAGGGGGGACGGGGCATCTCATGAGAGACGTGGCCAAACCCTCTGGAATGTAAAATTAGGGAACCGGCTGCATATGGCTGTGGTTGCCAGACACAAACGACAGAGCACGCCTTCTTTGAATGGTCCATCACGCTGTTCCCAGTGGTGTGAGGGATGTTCCCCGGTTCACTGCTCTGGCTACGTGCTGCCTATCAAACCGAGACACGCTTTGTAACCGTGGGCACCTAACCAAGCCATATGACAGGTGAAGAGTCTCTGTGTCCCTAACAGAGTTCTCCAGTCGGTGGGTCCCTCTTCCAAGAAGAGAATGTGGCCTTTATGTAAACACTTGGGTTGCATAGGCCCAACTCAGGAAACACTCCACTTCAGTCTGGGCACCTGTCCCGCTTCCCTCATTGTGACCACTCTGCTGTCAGTCACAAATCTTAACTGCACAGATTTTCTATTTCCTGCCAGGTCAGTCAAAAAAATATCTGAGAGCATCAGGCTAGGAAAGTGATCCCTGCAGAACGGCACCAGAAATGCACCATTGGCTGGCAAAGGCCCATTGACAAAGGCTTTCTGACATCTGTCAGTTACCAGAGATTAGTCTGTTTGATGTGCGCTGAACTGATATTGCAGAGTGTTGGTTTATTTATCTGAGGGACTTCCCCTACAGAAATTACGTGTTCCAGAGATTAGACAACAGTGTACTATTATTAATGGATGAGACTGGATTCATTTGACAAGACTTAGTTTCCATAAACCATGTTGTTGACTGGCATTTATTATATTCCTTGATTCCTTGATTTTCTGACCAATCCCACATCAGCTTTTAACTGTTGCATCACCTTGTCAATACAAACAACAAGATGTCCTGTGGCACCTTAGGGTATGTCTACACTACCCCGCTAGTTCGAAGTAGCGGGGTAATGTAGGCATACCGCACTTGCAAATGAAGCCCGGGATTTGAATTTCCCGGGCTTCATTTGCATAAGCGGGGAGCCGCCATTTTTAAGACCCCGCTCGTTCGAACCCTGTGCCGCGAACTAGGCACAAACTAGGTAGTTCGAACTAGGCTTCCTAGTTCGAACTACCGTTACTCCTCGTGGAATGAGGAGTAACGGTAGTTCGAACTAGGAAGCGTAGTTCGAACTACCTAGTTCGTGCCTAGTTCGCGGCACAGGGTTCGAACGAGCGGGGTTTTAAAAATGGCGGAGCCCTGCTTATGCAAATGAAGCCCGGGAAATTCAAATCCCGGGCTCCATTTGCAAGTGCGGTATGCCTACATTACCCTCCTTGTTCGAACTAGGAGGGTAGTGTAGACATACCCTTATAGACTAACAGATTTATTGGAACATAAACTGTCATGGGCAAGGACCCACTTTGTCAGATGCATATAAGGTGCCACAGGGCTTTTCCTTGTGTATGCAGATTCAGACTAACCCAGCTACCACTGTGATACTTGTCTATATTGTGAACTATCTATTTTCTTTGAATAGTTTGCATTTAATACACAGCTGCCCTTCATCTGCCTTTAAGAAAAAATATCTGGTGTTGCTGTAGCCGGGTTGTGTATTTTTAGTTCCAACTGAGGCGTGTGGTTTATCACACAGTTCATAATTCCTGGGTTGGTGAATCTGCGTTTCTACTGTAGATGCTGTTTGACAGCTTCCTTGACTGCTAATGCACGGGTGAGTATTTCATCCCCTGATGCAATACCAGAACCTCATCGTGCTTTGGGAATGCAGAAGCCTTGTGAATACATCGACCTTTCCTGTAACATTAAGAACCTCTGCTAGGAAATGGCAAAAGCCTTGTTTAAGGATTTCTTTTATTCAGAATCCAATTAATAATCTCATTTTTGTTATCCTTAACCTGCCACGCACGGGATTTCCCAAGGTCTCTAATATCACTTATCAATAGTCACAACTTCCCTTTCTATTACTGTACATTCCTCTCCCACTAGCAGCTGTTCTCACTGCATCTGAAGAGGGGGAAAGTTCTCTGCTTTCCTGACTGCGGAATGCTGGCTTTGGAGCTCTCCATTAATGTCTTCTTAAGAACTCCCAGTTTGCATCCCTGTTGTAAAGTTGAGTTTCCTGTTTAGTTTGGCTCATAATTTCGCTCAGCTGTGGGGCCAGTACTATTGAAGCACTAAGTGCCTGTCGATATCACTGCCTGGGGTCTGTTCCCTGTTGGTCCATTTGAATGTAGTTGTTGGGATATGGAAGAGTTAATAGGGGTCCAGGAAGGCAATACACGAGTGGCAGGGGCCTGGCCAGAGCAGGCATTCTCCTTTCTGATGCATAAACACGGTGTTTCCTCTTTCCTTGCGGTCTGAAAAACCAGGTGAGCATACGGTTGCACCAAGACAGTGAGTTGGAGGAAAGCATCTTTGTCAACAGCATTTTCTTCACTTTCCCTTGCTTGTTCCCACTCGCTCTGTAAGCACACTTCCAGGTCACATCCTTTGTGAATTCATGTACAAAAATGGATAAAGGAGAATAACCGGTACTAAAGCATTGCCACTCAGAACTGTGCGTTGGGGTTCACGGTGAAACGAATATCTGCAATAAAGAGGGCTGTTTACTTCATCCCTTCCTTTGTCAGCCTGTCTCTTCTCTAGGGTTACATCTGCACTGCAAGCTTATTTCAGAAAAAGCTATTGTGGAAGACATCCTCCAGAATAGCTCATTTCAAAAGAGAACATCCATAGTACGGGGAAGCCTCCAAATTAGTCTGAGGCAGGCTCCCCTAGTGTGGACGTGCTACCTCGATTTAGACGCCCCAGGAGGCACTGGGGAGGAATAACTGACAATGGCCTGGGGAGAACTATTTCGACATAGCAGCAGTGGAGCGTCCACACACCCTCTTCTGAAAGAGCTTTGTCACAAGAGGAGTTATTCCTCGTGCAATGAGGTTTACGCACCTCGGAAAGAGCCTTCCATTATTTTGATTTTCTTTTGAAATATCTCAATTGCTGTGCGGAAGCTACTGTTGTTTTTCCCAACAATGACTGGTATTGAGGAACAAAGGAGCAGTGTAGACGCACCCTAGCAGTATGCAGTTCCAGTTTTTGGTTGGGTTCTCCTCTCCCACATGCCCACTTTTTTGTCTCTTCTCTAAAATAAACAGGCCCAGAGTTTTCAGTCTGGCTCACTAGGGCAGCCTGCCCCATTGCCACAGTTGGTCTCAGGAATCCTATTTCCCCCTGCTCTTCCCTTCCCAGAGAAGGCTGTCTGCTGCCACTTTGCCTGGAGAGACCGAGGGACCAATTCTGAGCACACACCCCACTCAGGCCAGTTTCAATCCCACTTTTAGGTATCTGAACTTTGTGCTTGTTTTACCCACTACAGCGAATCAGCGAGTGATTCCACTGACCTGTAATTAATGCCACTCGGGAGCTGACCCTCAGGGCGTCCTAGCTCTGTTTGTCACCGGGCACAAGTCTTTGGTTTTCCCACTCCCTGATTCTGAGCCATCAGGTAAACAGGGAAACCTGCCTGGGTTTCATTGCGATACGGAGCAATGGCGGGTAATGTGTGTCCAAATTCAGATTTGTTCCTGCTGCCACAAGCTTTAGGGATTGGTGGCCCAGCGAGCACCATCCGACATGGGACGGACCCTGCAGGGCCAGTTGTACAAAGGGAATTTCACTGACTAGCAAAAGTGATATTTTCAGTGTGTGCAGAGACTGACGTGCTTCCCCCATGAGCAGAGCCTTCAGTAATGCGTTCTCTCCCTCCAGGCGTATGTACTGCGAGTGTCATCTTCAACCCTGGGTGCACAGAAGAAGTCGGGGGCTTGTACGGTGGATGCAGGAGACACTGATCTGCATCAGAGTTGGACACCTTCTCCGCAGTTCTATGGCACATTCCAACACAACACACTTGACCAACCCCTCTACCTTCATCCTTCTGGGCATCCCTGGCATGGAGAAGGCCCATGGCTGGATCTCCATCCCCTTCTGCACCATGTACGTCATAGTAATCTTGGGGAACTTCACCATCCTGTTCATCGTGAAGAGGGAGTCGAGCCTCCATGAGCCCATGTACTATTTCCTCTGCATGCTGGCCGTCTCCGACCTCATCCTAACTACGTCCGTCCTGCCCAAAATGCTGAGCATCTTCTGGTTCAATGCCAGGGAGATCGATTTCAGTGCCTGCCTCACCCAGATGTACTTCATTGACTGCTTCTATTTGGTAGGTTCTGGGATCTTCATAGCCATGGCGTTGGATCGCTACGTGGCCATCTGCCATCCCCTCAGACATTCCACCATCCTGACAAGCCCCATGGTGGCTAAGATCGGCCTGGCTGTGTTGCTGCGCAGTGGCCTGCTCATGTTACCCCGTCCCTTTCTGGCCAGACAGTGGCCATATTGCAGAACCAACATCATCCCCCAGCCGTACTGTCTGCACATCGCCGTGGTGAGCCTGGCCTGCGCCGACATTCGTGTCAGTAGCTACTACGCCCTCGCTGTGACATTGTGTGGGATAGGTCTGGATGCGCTACTGATCGCCGTATCCTATATCCACGTCCTCAGGGCCATCTTCAAACTCCCCACAAAGGACGCCCGGCTCAAGACATTTGGAACCTGCAGCTCCCACCTGTGCGCCATCCTCGCCTTTTACATCCCTAATCTTTTCATCACACTCATAGCCCGGCTTGGCCAGATTTTGCCCCTACACTTCCACATTCTTTTTGCCAACTTGTGCATTTTGATGCCTCCCACGCTCAACCCCATCATCTACGGGGTGAGGACCAAACGGATCTGGACCAGGTTGCTCTCCCTCTTTACTCAAAAAGGGGTCTAATGTTTTTCCCGGTGCTCTGGTTTGGAGACTCAGCTCAGTGAAGGGCTGGTTGGTGACACAGGGCTGGGGTCTCATCCCTGAGTCACTGACTGGACAGAGAAATCACCAGTAACCTCCTTCCTGGCCTCACTGGGCTGTGTCAGCAGAAGAAACTGAAGACTCAGTCTGTGTAGAACTCATATACCCCCAGTAGCTTGGGAGAGAGGCAAAGCCTTTGTCTCTAGGACTCATCCTGGAGTAAGAAGAAGGGTTTAAAGATCAGCCAGAGGCCTGGTGTGAGGCTCATGATATAGGGAATAATGCTCAAGACTTTGTTAAAAATGGGAGGAAGAGGCAGGCCTTGATCACAGCACGTTGCTAGAACAGGGCTGGTTTTCAGAAATGCTTGTGTCCCAGAGGCACCAGGTAGAGGCCGTGAGCACGCTGTAGAGGTCTGGTACCAGAGCAGCTTGATAGGAGACTGTCCGGTAGCTTCACACTCCCCACAGGTAATAGGGACAGGCCATCCGACGGCCAGGGTAAGGTCTGACATGACAACGTGTGTGAGAGCGATGATTTGAATGAATCCCCAAACCACCAGATGGGCATGTCTACACTACGGTGCTATTTCGATTTAACTGAATTCAAAATAGTTAATTTGAATTAAGCTAATTCGAAATAACGCATCTACACACAAAAACTATTTTGAAATAATGTTTTGCTATTTCTAAATAGTGCATCCACACTGATTGGATGCTGGATCACATTTTAGGGCAGCTGAAACTGGTTCCAGCAGGGCATCAGGTCAGTAGTTGCTTTGTGTGGCTGCTGTCTGAGGCTATATGAGGCTCGTGCTTAAAGGGACCATCCCTGGACAGCCGGTTCTCAGCTTTCCCGCTTGCTTGCCTACTTCACTGAGGGACAGCAAAGAATTTTCCTCTGTTTCGGTCGCTCTCGTTTGGGACACCGCAGCAGTCGGCACCATGGAGCCAGAGCTGCCCCTGGGCACTCTGGTGCTCATGTTGAACGTCATGCTGCAAGCCTGGCAGCAATTGCTGGAGGCTGCCTGGCACCTTCTGCTGCAGGCCAGCCCCCTGGCCCTCACCCTACCCCCCTCGGGGCTGTGGAGGAGCAACGCCCGGATGCCAGCATGCCCCGCCACATCTGGCGTCTGACACCAGCAGTGACTGGTGGGACCACATCATCCTGGAGCGCTGGGGAGACCAACAGTGGACCCAGAACTTCAGGATGAAGAAGGACACTTTCCTGGAGTTCTGCGAGTGGCTCGCCCCTGCTCTGCAGTGATGGGACACATGCATGAGGCCCTCCATTCCCCTCCACAAGCGGGTGGCCATCGCCGTCTGGAAGCTCTCCACGCCGGACAGCTACCGATCCGCCGGCAATCAGATTGGCATGGGGAGATCAACCATCAGAGTGGTGCTCATGCAGGTACTGCACTCACCAGCCACTGAGCCAGGAGGGGGAGATGCAAGGAGGACACAGGCTGGCCCAGGGAAACGTGGGGGAGGTGGAGTAAGTGCCCTCCCCAGGAGAGTTCGGTCTGTCCCAGCCACGCTACAGACCATCCGCGGTGGCCAACGGGAGTTGCTCCTGGGAGTGGGGCGTGAAGCAGTGGCGGGGAACGAAGACGCCCAGCCAGCCGGGCATCCCAGTGACCCTCGGTTTTGTGTGTCTCTCTGCAGGTGGTCAAGGCCATCAACAGGGTGCTGCTCCACATAGTCGGCGGCCTCATCGACCTGGACACAGTCATACAGGTCTTCCCCAACTGTGGGGGGGCAATCGACAGGATGCACATCCCCATCCGTGCCCCAGACCATCAGGCCTCCCTCTACATCAACAGGAAAAGGTACTTCTTTGTGCTCCTGCAGGCTGTGTTTGAACAACGGGGCCAGTTCACGGACATCAAAATGGACTGGCCCGGCAAGGCACACGACGCGCGAGTGTACCGCAACTCCTCCGTGTGCCAGAGGCTGCACACCGGGACTTTCTTCCCTGACCGCCAGATCAGGGTCGGGGACGTGGACGTGCCAGTATGCCTGCTGGGGGATGCATCGTACCTCCTACAGCCCTGGCTGATGAAGCACTACACGGGACACCTCAACCCCTCCCTGCAGGACTTCAGTTCCAGGCTCAGCAGGGCCCGCATTGTGGTCGAGGGGGCCTTCGGCCAACTGAAAGCCCGATATAGATGCATCCTCACCCGCCTCGACCTCTCCCAGCACAATATTCTGCATGTGGTGGCAGCGTGCTGTGTGCTCTACAATTTGTGTGAGAGGAACGGGGAGGCTTTCCTGCCAGCCTGGATGGCAGAGGCTGCCTGCCTGGCTGGCCAGTATGCACAGCCCCACACGGCTGCCAGCCAGGAGGCCCTTTAGGGGACTGTCCGCATTTGGGAAGGCCTGCGGGAGAGATTCCAGGCAGATGAGGACTGAAGTCCCCCTGGCGTGCCCCACTAGGGCCTTGTGCCCTGCATTCCACGCCCACCTCCTTCCCCTTTCTCCTCCCTAACCCCCTTATTGATGTACAATAACAACACCTGCGTTACCACAAAAAATTCTCTTTATTTAACATAACTGGGCTGAGGGGAGGAGGGGAATGAGGGTGGGAGAGGGGAGAGGGGAAAGCTAGGAGGAGGGAGCTGGAAGCGGGAGGCAAGGGGAGGAATGGGGAGGGGAGGGAAGCTCAGGGTTGCGGGTCTTGCCCTCCCTCCCATCTTTCAGCACTGTGGGTGCGGGGGCCTCGGCGTTCCCGGGGGGAGTGGGTATGGCGGGTGGGGCAGGAGGGACGGGGTGTGGAAGAAGCGGGAGGGGGAGCAGGGGTGGGAGGAGGAGCGATCGCTGGGGAGGCCGCAGGGGCTGGCGCAGCAGGAGGCACCAATCGGTCTGCCAGGGCCTGCAGGTGCTCGCAGAGGGCACGGCCCTGCTCTCACAGCTCCCACAAGCTCTCCCGCCGCAGCTGCAGGTCTTCTTGCACCCAGTGCTCCTGGCTGTGGACCTGCTGTCCCTGTAAGCGCAGCTGCTGCCTCTGAAACTCCTCCTGATTGTGGGTGCACCTGCTGGCCTGGCTGCGGATGAATGGTTCAGGCGGGGTGGTGTGCCCTGCACCCGCAGGTGCTGCGGCTGTGGTGAAGCAAGAGAAGTGGTCAGTTCTCCCTGGGGACACAGTGGGTGAAACCCAGGCCCCCTCTGCAAGGCGAGGACGGCAGGTCTCCGCACCATCCCATCCTGCTATCCCCGGGAGTGTGAGCTGGCCCAGGACTGCACCCTAGCCCCTGTGCTGCCAATAGTGTGGTGTGGGGGGGGAAGGGAGATGTGTCCTGCCTCTGTGTAGAGGGGGCGACTGGAGGAAGGGCAGTGCAGTGTCTCTTCCTGGGGTCAGGAGCCAGTCATGTGCCTTCACGCGCAGACGCGTGTGGGAACAGGCCAGGGCCCCTGCATGGCACCCAGTTGGGGCCACAAGTCCCGGCTGCCACGGCAGATGCACAGGTTGCCGCTTGCTCCGTGGTCAGCAAGGCGCACAGTCCCTGGGCTCCTCCCACCCGCCTCTCATGAGGTTTGGCACTCACATGTGGAGGGCTCCCCAGCCTCAGGTGAGGCTGCTGACGGGCTCTCCGGTTTGGCTCGGGGGTCCTGGGTGCAGGGCACGCTCCCCACAGGCTCCTTGCTGTCATCCTCCTCCTCTTCCTCCTCTTCCCCTGTGTCGGGGCAGGGCCCTCTGCCCCGGTGTCAATGACCACTAGAGGGGCACAGAGTGTCTGACCCCCCAGGAAGTGGGCCAGGGCCTCATACTGCGGGCAGGCCTCCGGGTCAGACCCCGGTTGGGAGGCCCTGGCATCCCGTCATTGAGAGAGCCAGCCCATGGCAACGGGCACACGTGTGAGAGTGTCTGACAGAGAAAGCTGGGTACGAGGACCTGGCTTCATTTGCAATAAAGTCGTGAGGTTCCTTCGCCCTTTATCTGATTGTGTGTTCATTGGGGATCTCTCAGACTCTGCTACACCAGCTGCTTGCACAGAGCCGGTGTAACACATGGAGGAGCCCACACGCACAGCCGAATGGTTATCGGCACAGAGCCGCTGTAACACACAGGGGAATGCCTACACACAGCCATATGGGTATCAGCACAGAGCCAGTGTAACACACAGGGGAGCCCCATCACACAACCGAATGGGAATCGGCAAAGATCCCGGTGCAACACATGGGGGACCCCCCCACACACCACTGAATCATAGAATACTAAGACTGGAAGCGACCTCGAGAGACATCGAGTCCAGTCCCCTGCCCTCTGACAGGACCAAATACTGTCTAGACCATCCCTGATAGACATTTATCTAACTTGCTCTTCAATATCTCCAGAGACGGGGATTCGACCTCCTCCCTGGGCAATTTATTCCAGTGTTTCCCCACCCTGACAGGTAGGAACTTTTTCCTAATGTCCAACCTAAACCTCCCTTGCTGCAGTTTAAGCCCATTGCTTCTTGTTCTATCCTCAGAGGCCAAGATGAACAAGTTTTCTCCCTCCTCCTCATGACACCCTTTTAGATACCTGAAAACGGCTATCATGCCCCCCCTCAGTCTTCTCTTTTCTAAACTAAACAAACCCAATTCGTTCAGCCTTCCCTCATAGCTCATGTTCTCTAGACCTTTCATCATTCTCGTTGCTCTTCTCTGGACCCTCTCTAATTTCTCTACATCTTTCTTGAAATGCGGTGCCCAGAACTGGACACAATACTCCAGCTGAGGCCCAACCAGCGCAGAGTAGAGCGGAAGAATGGCTTCTCGTGTCTTGCTCACAACACACCTGTTAATACATCTCAGAATCGTGTCTGCTTTCTTTGCAACAGCATCACACTGCTGACTCATATTTAATTGTGGTCCACTATAACACCCAGATCCCTTTCTGCCGTACATATGAATGGGTCTACAGGGATCCGACCAAAAACCCATCTAGTCCACACAGACTGGTGCCCAGAGGAGAGGAACAGGGAAAACATCATCCACTGAGCCACCGCCACAGAGCAGGGGATCAGCAAGTGACCAGAGAGGGTTTGTGTTTCCCTTTTCTATTCTTTTCTAGATCTCTCAGTGTATCTTTATTAATGACTGGCTGAGGGGATGGGTTGCACCCTTGGCAAGTTCGCAGATGACACTTAGCTGGGGGGGAGGTAGATGCGCTGGAGGGCAGGGATAGGGTCAAGAGTGACCTGGACAGATTAGAGGATTGGGCCAAAAGAAATCAGATGAGGTTCGGAGTCCTGCCTTTGGAAGGGAAGAATCCCAGGCATTGTTCCAGTCTGGGGACCGACTGGCTAAGTAGCAGTTCTGCAGAAAAGGACCTGGGGATTCCAGTGGAAGCTGGAGATGAGTCAAGAAGGTTCTCGTAGCCAAGAAGGCTAATGGCAGATGAGGGTGCATTAGGAGGAGCATTGCCAGCAGGTCCAGAGACGTGATTGTTCCCCTTTATTCAGCTCAACTGAGGCCACATCTGCAGTACTGCGTCCACTTCTGGGCCCCCCACTACAAAAAGGATGTGGACGAAAGTGAGAGGGTCCATTGGAGGGCGACCAAAATGATTAGGGGGCTGGAGCGCATGACCTACGAGGAGAGGCTGAGGGACTTGGGTTTGTTCAGTCTGCAGAAGAGAAGAGTGAGGGGGGATTTGAGAGCAGCCTTCAGCTGCCTGAAGGGAGGTTCCAAAGAGGACGGAGAGAGGCTGTTCTCAGTGGTGAGGGAGGGCAGAACAAGGAGAAATGGTCTCAAGTTACATTGGAGGAGGCTTAGGGTGGAGATTAGGAAAAACAATTTCCCTAGGCGGGTGGGAAGCGCTGGGATGGGTTCCCTAGGGCGGGGACGGAATCACCATCCCTAGAGGTGTTTAAGTCCCAGCTTGACAAAGCCCTGGCGGGGATGGTTGAGTTGGGGTTGGTCCGGCTTGGGACAGGGGGCTGCACTCGATGACCAGCTGAGATCTCTTCCAGCCATAGGATTCTCTCTGCCCTTCCCTCCTGGGCATTTCTAGGCTATGGGACCCTATCGGCACTAGGCATAGTCCCAATTCTTCTATTAATGAATGATTATTTAAAATACACAAACACAGAGAGGAGCCAATTCCTCCCTGACTCAGCCCAGAGGCCAAGACGTCTCCTCTCCCTTTGGGAAGAGACTTTAATTGCTGTGGAATCCTCACTATGGATGGAGAATTCAGCAGCACAGACAAGCTTGTCTCCAGCCTATTTACACGGAGACGGTTGCTCATTCATTAGAGGCTGAGGGAATCCCCTTGGGTTGGCCCAGAGCTGTATTATAGTCAGTGCCCAGCCCTGTGCCGGCTCTCGGCGCGGGACTCTGCTGCAGACGCTGGGCTGAGAGAGGTGCGGGACGCGGCTGCCTGAGGGGGGTTCCAGGGAAGACACGTCCCTCTCAGCACTCACAGGTACCAGCTCGAGCTGACGGGCTTTCCTGCCCCACACACCCAGCACTACAGTGTGTGGGACGGGATAGTGAATAGGTCTGGGGCCCTCTCTGCCCTGCCCAGACATTCCACATCCCTGGGCCCTTGTCACAGGGGATGAGTTTGCTCCGGTGTCACAAGCCAAAAGGTCCCTCTTTTCAATGCCCCCACCCCAGCTGATGGCCTCTAGGCCGGAGGTGGCTGCATTTCCGTGGCCCGGGGATCCTCCAGGACGTACGATTTCAGGACATGCACATCACAAGGCTAATTCTGAAGCCAAGACCTGGACTCAGTCAGGTTCCTCTTAGTGAAAACTGCTGTTGCCGTGAGAGCTGAGCAAAGAGCTGAGCAGCCAGTGGTGGGTGAGTTCACAGACACTGTCCCCTCCTCCTCCGGCCTCTCAGGGCTCCATCTGTTCACGGAGGGGGTTCCTCACGACCTGCAGGGCAAGGGGCTACTCGATGAAGCTGCCAGGGCCCCTCCTGGGAACATCTGTTAGAATTTCTCCACATCAGGGAGACACCCCGAGTGGGAAGTTTCAGTCCAAACCATCTGTCACATTACCAAATTGGAGGGAAGCAGCCAGATCGCTGCTGCACCCCTAGGTGGGGGTGTTGGCCCCAGAAATTGGTATAAAAGGGAGCCATGTGGGGTATTGAATGGGAACTTATTGTTTGCTGATCTTATGTACGTTATTTATGTGAGTGTATAATGTCTGTGTGTGTAGGTAGGAATCTGTAATCTGTGTGGAAGCTGAATATTTCTGTGAATGTGGTTAAGCATGGCTATGGACAGGCTGATTAGCCAGGCCCTGTAGGACAATGGCACTTGATGGGCCAAAGACACACCCAAAGAATGGGGGCTGTCACCTGAGGGCAGCCAGCAGGAAACACAGAGATTGGCCTCTGACCAGGTGACTTGCTGCATACAAGAAGAGGCCAGGAAGGGGGTATAAAGAGGCCATGTGGTAGATGCCATTTGGTTCTCAGCTCAGCACTTCATCCCAGAGGCAGCATTGCAGGGATTGAAGGGCCCGAAAGACCTGTGGACCCATCCTGATCGTAGGATGTGCAATAAGAACTTGTAAACCAGCAGCTGTAACATCTCTGCTAGAGCCTGCATCGAGAACTGGGAGATTCGGTGCATGTAACATACTGTACTTTAATAACCTTACTCTCAGGCTTTTCTTTCTTGTGTTAATAAACCTTTAGTTGTTAGATGCTTAAGGATTGGCCGAGCGTGATTTGTGGGTAAGGTTCAAAGTATAAATTGGCCAAAGATCTGTGGCTGGTTTCTTGGAACCGGACAGAACTTGTTCGGGGTAGGTGGGATTGGGTGCCAGGACCCCCCACCCGTGTATAGGCCCGGGGCCATCTGGGGCACGGATATTGCTGGGGTGTCGGAGGGGTTTTGCTCGTGAGGCTTCAGGCAGGCTGCTGAAGCGCTCTGGGACTGGTTTGTGGCCTGTGTGGAGAGGTCACCAGTAGGGAGGCTGTAAGCAGCTCCGGATTCGAGCAATTCACCCTGAGTGGACGCCCTCAGCTGTGCCCAGACACGGCCCGGTCCGTCACAGCGGCGTAGTCGGCAGGATCCACAGATCTTGGTCAATTGAGCTTTGGGATCAGGACCCCACGCTGTCTAAATTTGATTTTTAGTACTGAGAGTTTGGTTGGGTAAAGGGCAGCCGAAATGAGTCAGTGCCAGTATGAGAGCCTAAATAGAGAGGCGCTGAAGGATTTGTGCTCGGGGAGAGGCATTGCCTTTAGGAAAAGGGCCTCTAAACTAGATCTGGTAGTGCTGTTATTAACCAGAGATGTGGATGAAAAGGAGCAGAAGCGAGCCAAGGAAGCTGCTGAAAGAAGGCGGAAGGCAGATGAAGAAATTGCTAAGAGAAAGCAGGAGATGGATCGGGAAAATGAGATGAGAAAAGCAAAACATGCAGAGAGAAGGGCAGAGCATGCAAAGAAGATGGCCCTCAGCTGTGCCCAGACACGGCCCGGTCCGTGACACCATCACAGTCTGGGGACAGGCAAATGCCATTTTTTGGGGAGTAACGTTAGTTTGATCCAAACAGCTGCATTTCAAACAGTTCGCTGGGCGACATCTTGCTAATGAAGTGCGAGATATTTAAATCCCACCTTCATTAGCAATTTCAGTCGCCTACATTTGTATCCCTGGTCTGAACCAGGAAGCAAATGTAGATGTGCCCAGATTAAATTATTTCCCTAGGAGGATGGGGAAGCACTGGGATGGGTTCACTAGGAGGTGGTGGAATCTCCATCCCTAGAGCTTTTTAAGTCTCGGTATTACAAAGCCCTGGCTGTGATGATTGAGTTGGGCTGGTCTTGCCTTGGGCAGAGGGCTGGTCTTGGTGACTCCTGAGGTCTCCTCCAGCCCTGGGGGTCTGTGATTCTATGAAATGCCCGGGACACTTTCTTGATCTGTAGATACAAAAGGTTACGCCCAGGAGGGACCTTTTGTCCATCACATCTGAGCTCTTGGTCCACACAAGGCATTAAGTGTCATGGAGACACCCTATGCTGAGCGCCAGCACGTGTGTTTCACTGAGGCCTGGGCCACAAATGTCTTTTACTTCCTGAAAACGTGGAGGAGTAACAGCTAATCCAAACTAAGGACTTACTTCGGATTAACTTCTGACTGCTGCGCGTAGCCGCGGGCAGACAGTTCGAACTAAGGGGATTTAAAAATGGCACCCACACTGGAACATGCAAATTAAGCCAGGGCTATTTAAATCCCAGGCGTCATTTGCAAGTTCGAATGCCTACATTAGCCGCCCTAGTTCGAACTAGGGGGCTAGTGTAGACATACCTTTAGGGTGTTTTCCCTGGGATTTAATCTAAACTGGCTCTACTGGTCTGTGGCTAAAGATTGCAACAAGCATCTGAAGACCCTTTTCGTGTCTCCCCTTAATATCCAAAATCAAGCTGTCCGGTTCCTTTACCCTTGGCTCTGTGCCCTGCATTCCAC